>NW_003852584.1:2065073-2070814 GCF_000181295.1 Otolemur garnettii
TACTCCATGCCAGGCATGGTGATACAACAGTGAACACTGTAGTCATATATCTATATATCCACACAAATAATATATATAAACAAATATATAAATTTATTAACTGCATATAGAAATATAGTCATATTTTATACATCACTATATATTTATAGTCAGATATAAATATATACATTTGTTTATTTCTACCCTTTCAGGACAATTTAAATAATAAACAAATTTAAATTACACCTGAACTCTACGTCCACCCTGTATAAAGATATTCTGAGTATCTAAGTGCAAGAACTGGCAGACAGACAATGGACACAAACCCACAGGGACTCAGACTTCAGCAGGGAACTAGAAATTATTAAAATTACTGATTACCGAATATTAGTAATTGAGTAAATCAGTTAATTTACTAATTACTGAAAATTACATATCTGAAAAAGAACTGAAGTACCATCAAAATAAACAAGAGAAAAGGCTTTTAATAAAATTCCCTAATGCCCATCATATTTTAGACAATTCTCTTAGGGGTAGGGATAGAGGCAGACGTCCTTAACCTGGCAGTGCTGGGTGTGTACCCTGCACAGCTACCTGATGGGAAAACATGAGGCAGCCCCGTTAGCATGTGGAAGGAGACACAGAAGCCGGTAGGAGACACCATCTGCACAGTAAGACCAGAAAGAAAAGTGATGGACAAGAGCCTGGGAAGGAAGACAGTTTGCAAACTCATCTGCTACTGGGGACTGTCTACAGGGGGTCGGGGTGGGGGCCGGGGTCTGTGACCTGCCTAGGCTGAAAGGGCCCATGCTTCAATGTGGGCCTGAGATCCAGGGGTGGGGCTGGCCCTTTCTGACAGTGGGGAGAAGCCCTGGGGGGCCCTGCCCTCAGGGCTCCACAGCCTGGCCTCACTGCTCTGCTCTTTTTTCCAGTTTGAGATTTTGCCTGAGCTACCACCAGGCTGAGGAAAACTTCAGACTCTGTCACCTCGGATCACAATTCCGGTTCTTGGCAAGATCGAGGTTCTTGGCAAGATCGAGATTCTTGGCTAGGACAGAATAACCAGCATAGGATGCCAGGAAACTCAGGGGAAACTCAGACACAGGAAAGGAGCTGTTTGCTGTTGCTTTCAAAATGTTCCCCAGCCGTCCTGGTGATTCTCTGCCTTCCTCCACACCTCCTCCCTACGATACTGGTCGCTGGCCAGCCAGACCCCCCCTGGTGGGGGAGCTCCGTCCCAGTAACTGTTCTTGCTCAAGGCATTCATTCACTTGCTCAGCAGACAGCTCAAAGCCTCCACCGCACAAGCCCTCAGCTGGCGGCGGGGAGGGCCTCCTCAGCCATGCTGGGAGTCTCAAGAGGTTCCTTGAGGGAAACTGATGGTCCCAAGCCCTTTAATCCAAGGACTGGTCGAGGAGCTTCCTTTTGGGGGATAGATAACACTGAAGCTGCATGTTTCCAGGGGCACTTGAGAAGGTCTCCTTTTCAAGATGGGCATCTGGGATCTAGGGCCCCAGGATATAGCATTCAAAGTTTTTCACTTTCTTTGGGGGTGCAGGATTTTCCCTTGACTTTTCAACTGAAAAATAAAGCTGGCAGATGCGAGTATATATCCACTGCTTCTCTGGGGTCATGGTCCTCTCAAACGTCGGGGAGGCATTTCACCAACACGGGGTGCCCTTGAGCCCTCGCTATACTCAGCCTTTGCCCAGAGCTCACAGGGTCCAGATTCCAGAGCAAATAGCAAGTGTGTCAATATGGCAAGGTGAGTGGGGGGTGGGTGGGGGCTGGGGGGGACCAGAAGGCCAGAAACCAGATGTACTTGCACTGGCCGCCCTGAACATGAATCCCTGGCAGATAGCAGGTGCTCAGTAGAGTTAGAAGGAGGAAGAGCTGCTCTGACTTTCAGAGTGCCCACCACATTGTCCGAAGTTTCAGCCAAAAGGCCCCAGAACTCAGGTACTGCTCTGGCTACTCTGAAAGATGTTTTGATTTTTTTTTCTTAGACCTTATAATGGCTCAATGAGGAATGGATGACCCTCACTTAATGAAAGAAGAAACAAAGGCTTAGGGAGTTGAAGGGACTTGCCCAAGGTCATCCAACTAGCAAAAGGCCAGCAAGATGGATACTGACGTGGGCCTGTCTGCCTCCCAGGGTCACCCAAACTCTATCATGGGAGGGGGAACGATTCCATCAAAAAGACCAATAAATCATTAAAAAAGACCAATAAATATTCATATCTACAGCATAAAAAGAGCAAGTACGAATAAAAAACATTGAGCTTTCAATTCACAATCACCAAAATGTATAATCAACCCAAGTGCCCATCAACACATGAATGGATTAGTAAACTGTGGTATCTGCCTGCCATGGGGTACCATTCAGCCAGAAAAAGATGGAGACTTTACATCTTTTGTATTTGCCTGGATAGGGTTGGAGATCATTCTTAGTAAAGTACCACAAGAATGGAAAAGCAAGTATTCTATGTACTCAATACTAACATGAAACCAGTAAATGAACTAATACACGCCCACACAAGAAAAAACACAAACTCAAGGGGAGGGAGGAGACTGATAAGTTCCCACCCAGTGTGCACCATGCAGGGGTGTATGGCGCACCTCCTGGGTGAGGGGCACAGCTACAACTTAGACTCTACCTAACAAATGCAAACAATGTGGGCAGCACTTGTGGCTCACAGGAGTAGGGCACTGGCCCCATATGCCAGAGGTGGCGGGTTCAAACCCAGCCCTCGGACAAAAACAAAAACAAAAACCTGCCTCCCGAGGCGGCTGCTCTCGGAGCGGTTGTGGGGTACGCGGCCCGCCGGGCGCTCCAGGCCGGGGCCGCAGCAGCGGGAGGCGTGAATGAGGAGCGGCGAGGTAGGGCCGCCCCTCCGTTGTCGCCGCCCCTGCGCCCCGGGCAGGGCCGGGAGGGCAGAGCGCGGCGCGGGCACGGTCGCCTCCGGCCGCCGCCTGGTCGCGCTGCCCGTGGCCGGGCGGGCTCCGAGAGCCGACACACCGCCTGGCTGCTCGGCCGGGCGCTCCCCGATGGGATAAGCTGTAAAGATGTTCAGCTTTGAAGGGGACTTCAAGACGCGGCCCAAGCTGTCCCTCGGCGGCGCGAGTCGGAAGGAAGAAAAGGCTTCTCTTTTACATCGTACTCAGGAAGAAAGAAGAAAGAGAGAGGAAGAAAGGCGAAGACTGAAAAATGCAGTAATTATCCAGTCATTTATTCGAGGCTATAGAGATAGAAAACAGCAATATTCCGTCCAGAGAAGTGCGTTTGATCGCTGTGCTCGCCTGGCACAGTCTGGCGGCTCCTTCCCCATTGCTAATGGTCCCAACCTTACCCTTTTGGTGAGGCAGCTTCTGTTTTTTTACAAACAAGATGAAGACTCAAAACGTTTGATATGGCTGTATCAGAACTTAATTAAACACAGTGCACTGTTTGTCAAGCAGTTGGATGGATCCGAGAGACTTACATGCTTATTTCAAATCAAGAGATTGATGAGCCTCTGTTGCAGGTTGCTGCAAAACTGTAACGACACAGTTTGAATGTTGCACCTCCAATGAGAAAGCTCCAGGTGTTTTCATCTGAGAACACTTACTTGCCTGTTTTACAAGATGCTAGCTAAGTGGTATCAGTAATTGAACAAATTTTGCACTACATGATTCAAAATGGGTATTATAGGTCTCTCTATTTGTTGATTAACAGCAAACTTCCATCAAGTATTGAATATTCTGATTTATCTCGAGTTCCTATAGCAAAAACTTTGCTAGAGAATGTTCTAAAACCATTGCACTTTACTTACAACTCCTGTCCCGAAGGTGCAAGACAACAGATTTTTAAGGCCTTCACAGAGGAGTTTGTAGCAGCACCTTTTACAGATCAGATCTTTCATTTTGTCATTCCGGCATTAGCAGACGTGCAGACCAGCTTCCCTTACGAGCCCTTTCTGAGTGCACTGTTGCTCACAGAGAGGAGGTGTTCACAGAGGAGCAGGGGAGCACCGTGGCTTTTCTATTTTGTTTTAACTGTTGGTGAAAATTACTTGGGGGCTCTCTCTGAGGAAGGCCTGCTGGTATATTTACGGGTGCTCCAGACCTTTCTTCCTCAGTTACCAGTCTCGCCTGCCAGCGCCAGCTGTCAAGACTCAGCCAGTGACTCTGAGGAGGAGAGTGAAGAGGCCAAGAAGCCCTCAAGCCCTGAGGATGGTAGACTATCAATACCATACATCACAGAGGAGTGCCTCAAAAAGCTGGATACCAAGCAGCAGACCAATACGCTGTTGAACTTGGTGTGGAGGGACTCGGCCAGTGAAGACGTGTTCACCGGGATGGCCTCCGTGTGCCACACACTCATGGTGCAGCGCCACATGATGGTGCCCAGAGTCAGGCTCCTCTATAGTTTAGCCTTCAATGCCAGGTTTCTGAGACATCTTTGGTTTCTGATATCTTCCATGACCACACAGATGATCACTGGATCTCTGCTGCCATTGCTGCAGGTGATATCCAGGGGCTCTCCTATGTCTTTTGAAGATTCTGGTCGCATCATCCCACTATTTTACCTTTTCAGCTCCTTGTTTAGCCATTCGCTAATTTCCATACACGATAATGAATTCTTTGGTGATCCCATAGAAGTTGTAGGTCAGAGACAATCATCGATGATGCCATTCACTTCGGAGGAGCTGGTGGTGCTGTCTCGGTGCCTGCAGGACGCCTGCCTGGGCATCATCAAGCTGGCCTACCCAGAGACAAAGCCAGAGGTGCGGGAAGAGTACGTCATAGCGTTTCAGAGTGTTGGAGTCACCACCAGCTCTGAGATGCAGCAGTGTATACAGATGGAGCAGAAACGGTGGATTCAGTTATTTAAGGTTATCACCAATCTAGTGAAAATGTTGAAGTCCAGAGACACGAGGAGAAATTTTTGCCCTCCAAATCACTGGCTGTCAGAACAAGAAGATATTAAAGCAGATAAGGTCACTCAGCTCTACGTGCCAGCATCCAGACACGTGTGGAGGTTCCGGCACATGGGGAGGATAGGCCCGCTGCAGTCAACTCTGGATGTGGGTTTGGAGTCCCCACCACTGTTGGTATCTGAAGAAAGACAACTCGCCATCCTAACAGATCTGCCTTTTGTGGTTCCCTTTGAGGAGTGAGTAAAGATTTTTCAGAAGTTGATTTATGCAGATAAGCAAGAAGTTCAAGGAGATGGTCCATTTCTGGATGGAATTAATGTCACAATAAGAAGAAATTATATTTATGAAGATGCTTATGACAAGCTTTCTCCAGAAAATGAGCCTGACTTGAAAAAGCGCATCCGCATGCACCTGCTCAATGCCCATGGGCTGGACGAAGCTGGTATCGACGGTGGCGGCATTTTCAGAGAGTTTTTAAATGAACTACTGAAATCAGGATTTAACCCCAACCAGGGCTTCTTTAAGACTACTAATGAAAGGCTTCTGTACCCCAACCCAGCTGCTCAGATGCTCGTGGGAGACTCTTTTGCCAGACATTACTACTTCCTGGGCAGAATGCTTGGAAAGGCTCTCTACGAGAACACGCTGGTGGAGCTACCCTTCGCAGGCTTCTTCCTCTCCAAGCTGCTAGGGACCAGCGCCGACGTGGACATTCATCACTTGGCCTCCTTAGACCCTGAAGTCTATAAGAACTTGCTGTTTCTCAAGAGCTACGAAGATGATGTGGAGGAACTTGGGCTGAACTTCACTGTGGTGAACAATGACCTGGGAGAGGCACAGGTG
>NW_003852584.1:2071893-2073595 GCF_000181295.1 Otolemur garnettii
AAAAAAAACCCTAAACCTAACTTTGGAACAAAAGGCTACCCTCTGTCACCATTATTTTGTAGGTCCTGCTGATAAAACTAGGCAAGAAAAAAAGAGTAGGAAATTTAAGGAGAAAGGAGGAGGTGAAATAATTATGTTTATTCTTGAAAATCCGAGAGAAGCAATTGAAAAATGAGGTAGACAATGAGATTTTGCTAAGGAGTGAAATATAAAAGTAACATACTAAACAACTAGGCTTCCTATGTACAAACAGCAAGGAGTTAGAAAAGTTAGTAGAGGCTCGGGGACTGTGGCTCAAGTGGCTGTGAGGACCAGATCAGCTCCATTTTGTTGTTTCCACATAAGTTCTGTTCCTGGGCCCTGGCCTGCAGGGCCCACCTTGTAGCCCTCCCCATTCCATTCCCAGTTGCTTAAACCATACCTGCAGGGCCCACCCTGCAACCTTTCTCATTCCTTTCATAGTTACTCAACCAAATAGTACCATTGTGATGCCATTTCTTCCAGATTTTTAAAAACTAAAGGGAAGGAAGGAAGGTGGAAGCAACTGAAGAGCCTATAAATGGATAAATGTGGCCTTATCCATACAGCGGGGTATTATTCAGCCTTGAAAGGGAAATTCTGGCACATGCTACACGCAGGGATGAACCTTGAGGGCGTTACACTCGGTGACGTGAGCCAGACACAAAAGGACAAATACGATGATTCTACTTATATGAGGCAGCTGGGATAGTGAAAACCAGCAGGAAGGAAGCAGGGACGTGGCCACCGAGGGCTGGGGGGAGAAGGGATTAAGGAGTTGTTATTTCAAGTTCTGTTGGAGAAGATGAAAAAGTTGTAGAGACAGATGGTGGTGACGGTGGCACCACCATGTCAACGTGCTTAATGCACATTAGACAGTAAATTTTGTTTGGTGAATTTTACCACAATAAAAAAAATGAGGGGAAATGAAGGAAGGACGCAAATAAGCCGCTTAAAAGAAATGTTCTGAAATGGGAGGTGGAGGGGAGAGCAGTGGATGGTTTTAAGGACAGAATCTGTAGAGACCAAGTGTGAGAAGGCAGAGACGGAAGATGAGGGAGGAAGGAGCTGGGGAGGCAGGCGAGGGCTATTAACCTAACATATGAAACATTTTTTATAAATCCAAAAAGCTATTGTGCCTCCTCAAGCAATTAGATAAAGTACATGACCAGGTGGTTCAAAAGAGAAGTACAATTGAGGACTGAACATTACCAGGGCGAACACTTAATTTTACTGATAACCAGATGTGAATGGAAATAATGATTATAACTTACCTGTTAGGTTGCAAAATTAGTATTTAAATAATAATGCCCAGAATTGGGAAAGCTGTGGCAAACCAATACCCTCAAATTCTGTGAATGTGCAACTCTGTGAGTAAAGTTCAGGAGTTGTGTTAGAGTCTTAAGGCCATTTCTTCCTTTGACCTAATAAGCCCACCCCTGGGACTTTATCCAAAACAAGGTAGGGAAGGATATGAAATATAAATGATTTCAGAAAATTTCAACATAATTTCATTATTCAAAATGGTGAAAAATTATAAATAGCCAACTAGGAAATAATTTTTTTAATTGTAGTATATTAATTGGATGCATAGGGTATGATGTAATGTGAAAAAAGATTAAGTAAAGCAGAAAATAAGAACTACCTAAAACTCTGCACCAAGAATGAATATATATCCCAGCAC
>NW_003852584.1:2073916-2075556 GCF_000181295.1 Otolemur garnettii
GCACTCTACCCAGGGGGGATAGCTTGAGGCTCTGTCTCAAAAGAAAAGAAAAGAAAAGAAAAGAAAAGTTGGTAGAAGGAAATATCCCATTTACAAAAGCACATTCCCCCCAAACAAAACCTCAAGAAATAAATGCATGAAACTATGTACAATTTATATAAAGAAATCTTGCAAAAGCTGAAGGGTATAAACCATTTCAAATGCAAAGAAAGCCACACCATGTGGCTGGGAAATTTCAACATTAAAAAGATGTAACTATCAATATCATGTGTTGGGGTGTGTGGAAGTGGACCCTCACATGTGCTGGTGGAAAGATAAGATGGCGTGGCCACTCTGACAGCTTGGCAGTTTCTTAAAATGCAAATACAGGCTTGGTGCCTGTAGCTTAAGCAGCTAAGGTGCCAGCCACATACACCAGAGCTGGCGGGTTTGAATCCAGCCTGGGTCTGCCAAACAATAACAACTACAACCAAAAAATAGCCGGGCATTGTGGTGGGTACCTGTAGTCCCAGCTACTTGGGAGGCTGAGGCAAGAGACTCACTTAAACCCAGGAGTTTGAGGTTGCTGTGAGCTGTGATGGAACAACACTCCACCCAGCGTAATAGCTTGAGGCTCTGTCTCAAAAAATAAAAAAAAGGTAAATACAAATTTAACCTATGGCCAGGTAACGCCATTCCTTGTTATCTACCCCAAAGAAATGAAAACATATGGCCTCACATTGAAACTCGTACTCAAATGCCCACTAACTGATGAATAACTGATGCATGAATAAACTGTGTTCTGCTCATTCTATAGAATGCCATTTGGCAATGAAAGGAAAGGAAGTACTGCTACAGTTTAGTTGAACCTCAAAAAAAGGTCACGCTAAGTTAAGAAAGCCAGATGCAAAAGACCACCTAATATAGGATTCCATTTAAAAAAAAAAAAAAAAAGGATTCCATTTGTATGAAGTGTCCAGAAAAGGAAAGCTGATCAAGAAAGAAAGCAGGCTGGTGGTTGGGGTGGGGCTGTGGTAGAAATAGGGAGTGATGGCTCAGCGCCGGTCGCTCAGCAGCTAGGGTACCAGCCACATACACTGGAGCTGGCTGGTTTGAATCCAGCTCGGGCCTGCCAAATAACAATGATGACTACAACCAAAAAAGAAAAAAATAGCCAGGTGTTGTGGCAGGCGCCTGTAGTCCCAGCTACTTGGGAGGTTGAGGCAAGAGAATTGTTTGAGCCCAAGAGTTTGAGGTTGTTGTGACAAAGTGAGACCCTGTCTCAAAAAAAAAAGAGATTCTACAAATGGGAACAGAAATCTTCTTAAGGTGACTGCTGCACAACTCTGCACATTCACAAAACACTGAGATGTACACTTCAAGTGGGTGATTTTAATGATATATAAATAAAGCCATTAAAAAAATAACTTCCTAAATGTAATCCACAAATAACACTATCTCAATAAAAATACCCCAAAGGATATGTGTACTTATGTGAGTACATAATTTTTAACTAGACAAATGGATTATAAAGTTCATTAAATTAGGCTGAGCATGGTGGCTCATACCTGTAAACTCAGCACTTTGGGAGGCTGAGGCAGGAGGATCACATGAGGTCAGGATTTTAAGACCAGACTGGACAACATATCAAGATCCTGTCT
>NW_003852584.1:2075908-2078568 GCF_000181295.1 Otolemur garnettii
TTTTTAATTAGTGGGGCACAGTGGTATACACTTGTAGTCCTAGCTCCTTGGGAAGCTAAGGCAGGAGGATTTGGTTGAGCCCAGGAGTTCAAGGCTGAAGTGAGCTATGATTATGCTACCATACTCCAGTCTGGGCAAAAGAGTAAGACTCTGTCTCAATTTAAAGTCCTCATGGAAGCACACTCAGCCCTCTCCCCAAGTGAAACTCTTCAGGGAACCCCTTGCCAGTAAAACAGCTCTTGCCACATGCTACCCCTGGCATTTGGATTTCTCAGCCTTATAACAATTCCTTTTCTTTTCTTTCTTTCTTTCTTTCTTTTTTTGAGACAGAGTCTCACTCTATTGCCTGGGCTAGAGTGCCATGGTGTCAGTCAAGCTCACAGCCAATTTCAAACTCCTGAGCTTAAGTGATCCTCCTTCCTCAGCCTCCAAAGTATCTAGGTTGGACTACAGGCACACACCATCACACCCAACTAGTGCTTCTATTTTTATTAGAGACAGGGTCCAGGGTCTCACTCTTGCTCAGGCTGGCCTCAAATCCTACCCTCAAGCAATCCTCCTACTTTGGCCTCCCAGAGTTCTAGGATTATAGGTGTGAGCCTCTGTGCCCAGCCTCCCATAACTTGGTTTTTCAGCAAGCCTTAGGGGACCAAGAGCCTTGCTCCCTAGAGTTATGATTACAACTGCGAAAATAAATTAACAGAAAGAAAACTTCTAGGGCCTGGAACAGGGAGCCAGCACAGTCAGGTCTCCAGGGAGAGGTCTCTTTCTGGCTTATGGGCGGCAGCCTTCTTGTGCCCTCCACAGAACCTGTGGACATAAAGAAAAAATGTCTTTGCTAATGTATTTAAGCCTGTCAGGATGAGATCACCTCAGATGAGGGGGCCCTCAATTTAGTAAGTGTCCTTAGAAGAGAAAGGGGAAGGGTACACAGAGAAGAGAACTTTGGGATGAGAGTGAGGGATCCAGAAGCTGAGGACCTCCAGGAGCCACCAGCAGCTGGACAGAGGGACAAAGGGATTTTCCCTCAGGACGTCAGAGGAACCAGCTCTACCAACGCTTTGATTTCAGACTTTCGGCCTATAGCACTGGGAGAGAATACGTGTTTGTTGGATTAAGCCAGATGGTTTTAGGTAATTTGTTCTGGGAGCCGAGAAAACTCACACACCCCTACTAACACTGCGTTAAACTGTGAAACACCAAGAGACGTGCTGAACTATGGAGGACACGGACGGCAGGTCTACATCAGGACTTTTCTCTCTTTCTTCCTTTTTTTTTTTTTTTTTTTTAGAGACAAGAGTCTCACTTTGTTGCCCTCGATAGAGTGCTGGGGCATCACAGCTAACAGCAACCTCCAACTCCTGGACTTAGGTGACTCTCTTGCCTCAGCCTCCCAAGTAGCTGGGGCTACAGGCGCCCGCCACAATGCTTGGCTATTTTTTATTGCAGTTTGGCCGGGGCTGGGATTGAACCCGCCACCCTCGGTATATGGGGCCGGCGCCCTGCTCACTGAGGCACAGGCGCCACCCTAGACCAGGACTTTTCCAGAAAACTGTTTTAACCTCAAATTCACCACGTTCAACTGAACCTTATCCTCCTAGATTAAATTTACAAATGTCTTCCTCCTTACTTAAAAGTCTTATGTTACTACTTACTCAGGTCAAAATGTTGAAATTGTCTATACTGTTTTCTTTTAACCTTACATTGAAACTATTGGTAAATTTTATCAGCTCTACTTTTGAAATATACATAAATTCTACCAATTCTCCTGGCCTGCACTATTGTTCACCCGGTTTCCAACTTAACCTTTCTTTAAACAAAGTAGCCAAAAAGACCTTTTTAAAATCCAAGTCACATCATGTAACTTCCAAACCAAAGCTCTCCGGTTCCCACGCACTCAGACTTGAATTGTATCCCATAAAAAGATGTGCTGAAGTTCCAATACCCAGCACCTCAGACAGTGACTTTATTTGAAAATAGCATCATTGCAGATGTAGTTAGTTGAGATGAGGTCATACTTGATCCAACAGGACTTGTGTCCTTATAAGGAAAGTGAGACATCCAGGGAGACGGCATGTGAGGACAGAGGCAGAGGCTGGGAGCTGCAGCTCAAGGAAGGCCAAGGGGAGGGGTCAGCGCCAGAAGCCAGGAGGGCAAGGAAGGAATCTTTCCCTAGAGCAGTGTTTTTCAACCTTTTTATCTCAAAGCATACTAGAACCTACAATTAAACTTCCATGGCACACTTAAATCATGTTGATCAAAAAATAAATAATAAAAAAAAGAATATGTGCATTGTGTTTTGAACTTCTTTTGAAAAATAATGGAAACTCTTAAAAATTAGAAAGTTTAGAATTAAAAAATACAGTAGAATCTCTGTAAATTGACCACCTAAGGGACAATAACAACCTGGTCAACATAAAGAACTAGGCACACTGTACTAATACATACATGTGGTGCAGGTCTGGTTTATGAAAGTTAGGTCAAGGTAGAGAGGTGGTCAACTATGGAGGTTCTACTGTGTTAGCTGGGCATGGTGGTATGTACCTGTAATGCCAGCTACTTGAGAGGCTGAGGCAGGAGGATCACTGGAGTCCAAGAGAGAGAGACCAGTCTGGGCAACTTAGTGAGACCTTATTTCCTTATTTAAAAAAAATTTTGGG
>NW_003852584.1:2078743-2089281 GCF_000181295.1 Otolemur garnettii
GAGAACTGCCTAAGCCTAAGAGCCGGAGGTTGCTGTGAGCTGTGGCAGCATGGCACTCTATAGGGGGTGACAAAGTCAGACTCTGTCTCTAAAAAAAAAAATTTTTTTTAGGCTCAGTGCTCACAATGGTTATGACGCCAGCCATATGCACCAACTCTGGCAGGTTGGAACCCAGCCCAGGGCCAGCTAAACAACAATGACAACTGCAATAAAAAAAAAAAAATAGCCCAGAGTTATGGAAGGTGCCTGTAGTCCCAGCTACTTGGGAGGCTGAGGTAAGAGAATCGTTTAAGCCCAAGAGTTTGAGGTTGCTGTGAGCTATGATGCCATGGCACTCTCCCGAGAGCAACAAAATGAGACTCTGTCTCAAAAATAAATAAATAAAAATAAAACTGTTTTTCATATGGCCAAATGATGCTCATGGAAACTCAAATCATTAAGAAGGGTTGAGCAACTCTCAAAATAATAAATACATGGGTAAAAATGAAAGACTTTTGGCCAGGCTTACACCTGTAATCACTTTGGGAGATCAAGGAGGGAGGATCAATTGAGGCTGGGAGCTCAAAACCAGTCTGAACAGCATAATGAGGTCCCATCTCTATAAAATATAGAAAAAAAAAAAAACAACCAGGCCCTTGGGAGGCTGAGGCAGGAGGATAGCTTGAGCCCAGGAGTTTAAGGTTGTTGTTAGGTATGAGGTCACAGCACTCCAGCCTGGGGGGATAGAGTGAGATTCTGTCTCAAAAAGAAAAAGACTTTTTTTTTTTGAGACATAGTCTTACTATGTCACCCTCAGTAGAGTGTCGTGGTGGCACAGCTTATAGCAACCTCCAACTCTTAGGCTTTAGTGATTCTCTTGCCTCAGCCTCCCAAGTAACTGGGACTACAGGCACCTGCCACATTGCCTGGCTATCTTTTGGTTGCAGTTGTCATTATTGTTTAGCAGGCCCCAGCCAAGCTCAAACCCTCTAGCCTCGGTGTATGTGGCTGGCACCCTACTCTCTGAGCTATGGGCACCAAGCCAAAAAAGACTTTCTTTTAATTTTTAAGACTATTGACAACTTAAAGCAAAATAATTCATGGTAAGGTTTGTAATGCGTAGAAATAAACTATATGGTAACAATAGCACAGCAGATGGTGGGAGGTAAATGAAATCACATTGTTGTAAGGTTCTTACCTTATATGAAAATACAGTATTGTTTTAACAAATTTGTTGAAAAGGAGTGAAGGATGAACCATCCCAAAATATGCTACTTGGTATACTGATTATTTCAGGTTGAAAACATTGTAGAAATTGTAGTCTCAGAAAAGGGCAAACCAACCTGTGTCTTCCTGCATGCTGCAAGCCTGAAGGTTTTCAGCGTGAGAAAATGCCCCTTGTCACCAAAGACTGAACTAGGGGTCGCAGTGGCCCTGAATAAACCTATCTGACAAAGTGGCTTTTGTCCTCCACTAGTTTTACACCCCCTTTCCATTTATCTCCTAGTGACTCCCCTAGAAAAGTTACTGCCCCTAGTCAGATTTTCTTTGTTCTGTCATTTCTTCCCAAATTTATCTTCCTTTGTCTAAAATGAATGAAAACACCTTGCTTTGGCTACTTCTGCGGACTCCGCTGTCTTGTGAAATCCCTGCACACAGGTAAAGCTAATGAAATGGGAGTGCTTTTCTCTTATTATTCTGCCTGGTGTAAGTTTGGTTTCCAGATCCGGCCAAAGAGCTCACGTAAGAGCTTCAGAGGGTTAGAGGTGATGGCTGAGTCCCTACAACTGACATGTAATTTCTAGGCCATACAATTCACCCATTCAAAGTGTAAAAAGCAACGGCTCTCAGTATAGTCACAGCACTGTGCATCCATCAGCCAGTCAACTTCCGAACATTTTCATTACCCTAAAAGGAACCCTGTCACCCTCTGTCATCACCCCTCCCAATTCTTCCTTCCTCTCCTGCCCTGGGTGACACTACTCTGTGGCCTGTTCCTGGGGATCTGCCTGTTCTGGACATCAAGGGAATCATAGGATAAGTGGCTCTTTGTGACTGGCTTCTTTGACTTAGCATGATGTTGTCAAGATTCACTGGAGTGATACAGGAGTCAGTCATTCAGTCCTTTTTCTTACCTTATTGCCCAAGCATAAGAACTGTAAGAACAATGTTAGGATGTGTGTTGTAATCCCTAGACTGGTGTTTTTCTTTTTTTTTCTTCTTTTTTTAGACAGGAGCCTCAAGCTGTCTCCCCTGGGTAGAGTGCTGAGGCATCACAGCTCACAGCAACCTCCAACTCCTGGGCTCAAGCAAGTTTCCTGCCTCAGCCTCCTGAGTAGCTGGGACCACAGGCGCCCTCCACAATGCCCAGCTATTTTTTGGTTGCAGCCGTCATTATTGTTTGGCAGGCCCTGGCTGGATTCGAACCTCCCACCTTGGGTGTACCTTACTACTTGAGTCACAGGTGCTGAGCCTAGACTGGTGTTTTTCAACCATTACCTCACAGTACACTTGAACCTTTAAACTTCAGGGGCACACTTAAATTATGTTGATCAAAACATGTGATCAAAACACAGTCTATATATATATATATATATAGATCGACTGTGTTTTGAACTTCTTTCAAAAATAATTTAATTAATGATCTTTAACAATTTTAGAAGCACATCTAAGATTCTCTCATGGCACACCAGTCGAAAATCACTGCTCTAGAGTGAACAAACACTAAAGAAAATATATCTATAGCTAAAAATATACAGTGAAAAGATACGGCTGAAAAGCCAATAGAGGATATGAAAGAAAATGTTAAAAATCACTCTGTTAATCCAAAAGAAGGCAGGAAAAGAGGAACAAGGAACAAAGAGCAAATAGCACACGGGTTAGAAATTCCACTGAATGGAACTGACCTAAATGGCTCCAACTGAGAGTGAGACTAAAGTTTTAAAAACAAAGCCATGACCCACCTATATTCTCGGTAAAAGAGATACATTGTAATAATAAAAACACAGATATGAAGCAAGTGGATGAAAAAGCCATGTAAATACTAATTAGAAGAAAACTCTACTAGTATCAGATAAAGTAGACAAGGAAAATGTGGGCTTAGTATTTTTTGGTGGAAAAATTACAGACAGAATGGCTTTTTTTCAGGAGAAACATCAAATCCTGCACTGCTATCTTTTCCCTAACTTCTGGTTAAATCTTTTCCTAAAACCCAGGCCCAGCTCTGGGTCTCCTGCAGGTTCATTAGGTGTCAACAAGTTCCTTTAGCTAAAAATTATTACAGAAACAAACAAAAGTCCCTAGACAGATGGAGTGAAGATCTACCACAGGCTACAACACGGACTTGAAAGCCTCATTCAGGGCAAGGGAAACCAGACACAAGAGGCCGCAGGCTGTGTGGTTTCACTTGAGTGAAATGTCCCTAACAGATAAATCCATAGAGACAGAAAGTAGCATCATGATTGCAGGTTCTGAGGGGCAAGGGAGGATGGGGGACTCAGTGATTGCTAATGGGTGTGGCATTTCTTTTAATATGATGGAATGTTTTGAAATTACATAGCAGTGATGGCCACACAAACTTGTGAATTCACAAAAACAAATAGTGGATTGTATACTTTAAAGTGTATGTTTTATGGTATGTGAATTTTATCTCAATGTTTAAAAAAATTAGCAGGAGAAGGCAGGAATTAGATTAACCAAGAGATTCCTCAGCTCCTGACTCCCACAAAGTCCTCTTTCAATTTCTGCAGACTTCCTCCTTCCCCTGCTTACCCACCCAGAGAGAGAATCTCCTGTCGGTGGCCCAGATGAGAGGCCTTTGTCTGTCTTTGAACTTGAGGCCTGGCAGGTAAATTAGAAGGGGGCGTCAATGAAAAGAGAGAGGAGTCCCAGAGCCCCTGTTCCATGGGAGCCCCCCAGGCCCCATGACTCACTTTACCCAGTAACAACAGGCTTCCCTTCCTGTTTGCCATCTGGGAGAATAAAACGGCTATATTTTTCCTTTTCACCAGTAATTTACATAAGCCAAAGTTTGCCAACAATGGTTTCCTTAGCAACCTCTGACCCATTCTCTTCAGAAACAAATTGCTCTCCAGTAATGGGACTGTCCTTATCTGGAAAATCTCAGTTCATTTGGAAATATCTCTTAAAACAGAAAAGTTGAGGTTTTCACAGAGGTTTGCCCATGGCAATGTGTTTGCAGGAATGAGCGAGGCTGAAGTTCAAAGGCAAAGAAAACATGGAGCAAATTCTTTCACCCTGTTTTGGTTGATCCTTCTAAGACGGCCATAGTTAGGTCACCCGGCAGTGACAAATCAGAAGTTCACCGGTTTGGCCATTTTCCTCTAATGGAAGTTAACAAAAGATGCTTAATCCAAAATTACAGGTACAATAAAAATTTGTATCAGAAAATGTTGACATGGGTAGTGATAGTTAAATGTATCACTGCCTAATCTTCGGCATTTTACTATGAACCTTGTGGAATCAAGTCCTATTGGCAAGCTCAGGGACCTCAAGAGAAGACACCTCCTGGAGACGCCCCCTACTTTGCTTCAACTTGTCGCTGCTTGTCATGCTCAGGCCCCACCCCGCCCAGTAACCTTGCCTAGGCCAATAGCCCAAAAAGATGTGAGTCACCTCCCTTAAAGGGCAGAGTGACTAAATTCACCCACATGCTGTGGACCAGCTGCCTGCTTTGCGTTCCCTCTCCAGACAAGGGCCAGCTGCACTGGCCTGCAAACTACACAGTCAGCGCCCCATGCTCTGCTGTCACCATCTTGGATCTTAAACATTTTTCTTTTTTTCTTTTTTTCTTTTTTTTTAAGACAGAGCCTCACGCTGTCCCCCTGGGTAGAGTGCTGTGACATCACAGCTCACAGCAACTTCCAACTCCTGGGTTCAAGCAAGTCTCCTGCCTCTGCCTCCCAAGTAACTGGGACCACAGGTGCCTGCCACAGCCTGGCTACTTTTTTTTGGTTGCAGCCTTCATTGTTGTTTGGCGGGCCAGGGCTGGATTCGAACCTGCCACCTTAGGTGTATGTGGCTGGCACCTTAGTCACTTGAGCCACAGGCGCCGAGCCTCTTAAACATTTTTCAAAGAGCAACCCTGAATTTTCATTTTGGGCTGAGCCCTGCAAATGAAGTAGCAGTTCCTGCTTCAGAGCCACTTAAGGTTCTCAGATAGCTGGAGTAGGTCAGGACTTCCATAAAACAAGGGGCTGGCAAGCCACAGAGTTCCTCCCCAACCCCCACCAAACCAGGAGACCCATCCCAAGCTCTAGAGCAAGCCTGTGCCTCAGAGCCACTTCCTAAAGGCGCCTTAAACAGCCTAGTGGCCTTTCCCTTGACTGTCTTAATGATTGGCAGTGGATCCATTTCATGTAACTGAATAATTTTTGCTTCAGCCTTCTGAGTAGCTGGGACCATGCCCAGCTAATTTTTCTATTTTTAGTAGAGATGGGGCCTTTTTGCTCAGGCTGGTTTCAAACTTCTGACCTCAAGGGATCCTCCCACCTCAGTCTCCCAGAGTGCTAAGATTACAGGCATAAGCCACGAGCCTGGCCTGAAACTGAATAATTAATAATAACCAGAGGGGCCAGTGGCCTGTTACACACAAACATTTTATGCTAAGAGCCCCTGGGAGGCACAGGACCCAGACCTGTCCTTACAACATGAAGTCACCATGACAGTTTTGAGCAGGGCAGACCTCACAATGCTTTCTGTCCACACTGAAGCATCTTCCGGGAATGCACAAAGGTGGCCTTTGCCGGGTGGCTGGTAGTGCCCAGCAGTCGGCAGCTGTGCCTCAGTAGTCCCAGTGGTTCACACCCACGACTTGGCTGTGTCAGTCAGCCTGGGTTCTAACCAACCTAGCTAACTAGGGACAGCCATTCCCAGCCACACTCAAGGACCTACAAGGCCCTTCCTCTCCCGCAAAGCCTCTTTCAGGGTTTCGGGAAGGAAGTGGAGACGGTGAGAGGAAACCACAAACCTATATAACTCTAATAGTGTCACCTCTCGGTCCATGGTGGTGCTGTGTGTGGGGTATGCTCCACATACTACATTTCATCCTGAAACCACCGGGAACCAAGGGGTGTCATGCTCCCCCTCTTGCAAAGACTGACACAGGGGCTTGGGGAAATGAAGCCCAGGACTGAGACTGGCCCACAAAGCCAGGACATGGATAGACTAAGGCCTCTCTGACTTGGGGCCTCAGGTCAGGCTGCTGGTTACTGTAGATCCTGGACCAAGCAGCCAGCTTGGTCAGCAAGGGCTGGGCTTCTCTTTGCCAAAGTGGGTTTTTTCCCTTTGAGGACACTGGCAGGGTTAGGGCCCTGTCAGATCGCTTGTCCCTGGGAATGTGCTCTTACAGAGAACCCCAATGAGGAAGGGAAAGCAGAGACCATCAACATCTGTGTCTCTAAAAATAACTTGGCGAAAGCATGTAAAGACCCAGGGCTGTGCTTATGGGTTCTCCAGTCCTGACCACTTGAACGTTGGCTGTTTCCTTTCCCTCTTTGGGTCTCGAGCTCTGCTTCCAAACCGTGTTGCAGAGGCTAAATTTCAAGCCAAGATGAATGCCCACGCTCCGCTATTCCCCTCCTCTTCCCTTTACCCGTCACCAGGAAGGCTGGTGACAGACCAAGCTGGCAGTGCCCAAAGGACCCTCAGATGCAGGCACAAACTCTTTGTCCCTTTCATCCCTATGCTGACCACCTAGGAGCTGATTATGCCCCTGAAAACTTCTGGGGACACTTAAGGCCCCAGGCTCTGCAAAAAGGATTAAGTCAACTGAGAAGAGACATGTTTTTCCAATTAGTTATAAACCACCCATGTTGGAATTTTTGCAAAACTGGCCGATTGCTTTCCCATTACCCAAGATTCCTCATTCTTTTTTTATTTTCCATAAATAATTTCACAAGGTTTTTAAGCAAATTTGGTACTAAGAGCCCATAACCATGGAGTAAACAGGATACTCATGGCGAAATGCCTCTACCAGGATGTGAAAGCCAAAGCCTCATGCAAAAGCCAAAGCCTCATCCTTCATAGACTGTGCACTGAGGGACCAGATGGACGTGGACTTCCACCTACAAACATTGCCCACCTCCAGCTCGTTAAGACACATACCATCACGTGCAACCTTTGTGTTTAAACTGGATAGATACCTTACTACATAAAGACATTTATAGCAAGATTGTTTCCACTGACATTTCTTTATCATGTCATGTAACAAATTTTCAGAAATTTAGCAACTTAAGCCAGCCTAGCCAACTGGGGAGACCAAGATCTGGATGCTGATGCATTCACTCTTCTTAAAAGGCCATGCCACCGGCCAGAACAGTGGAGGACATGGTCGGGACAGGAAAGACAACCGATTCTTATGCATACAAGGACAAAGCAGAGCTGGAAATGGGGGGCAGTTTGGGGAGCAGGTGACTAATTATAGCAAGAATAAGTGTTACAGCCATTGCATCCACACAGATGTGACACATTTAGCAAGGCCATTCTTATGCCCATTTTGCAGATGAGGAAACAGAGGCTGAAACAGGCTGTGTGTCCCAGACCATATGCTGAGTGGGAGAAGAGCTGGGCTCTGATACCGTGTTGTCTGGCTGTAAAATCCACTTCTGCTGTTCATTCTGGCAGGTCCTTGTGGACAGAATTCTAAATGAACGCCCCCCCTCGCCCCAACACACACACACCAGATTCCTACCCTTGGTGGATACATCTTATAGGCTTCAATCAACTGCCAATCTAGGTGTTGCTGGAAAGGGATTTTGCAGATGTAATTAAAGTCCTAAGTCACTTGAACTTGAGGGGTTTTCTGACCTAATCACAGGCACCCATTCAATCTTGACTCAAGACATCAGAGATTAGAAAGCTTGAGAAGGTGGCGCCTGTGGCTCAAGGAGTAGGGTGCCAGCCCCATATACTGGAGGTGGCAGGTTCAAACCCGGCCCCGGCCAAAAAGAAAAAAAGAAAGCTTGAGAAAAATGTGTCATGTGCTCCTAGCTAGAAGATGGAGGAGCCCCCAGTTCACAGCCGGCAAGGAAAGGGGACCTCAGTCCTACAATCATGAGGAACGGAATTCTGCTGACCTTAGTCATCCTGGACACCCATTCTGGACTCCTACAAATAACTGAATCTGGTGAGGCCTTGAGCAGAGAACCCAACCATGCCCTGTCAGACCCTGAGAACTGTGAGATAAGAAGTTTGTGTTGTTGGGCGGCACCTGTGGCTCAAAGGAGTAGGGTGCTGGCCCCATATGCCGGAGGCGTCGGGTTCAAACCCAGCCCTGGCCAAAAACTGCAAAAAAAGGAGAAGAAGTTTGTGTTGTTTTAAGTTGCTGAGTTTCTGAAAATTTGCTATATGGCATTATAGTTCCTGATCAGTGGTCTCAAATGCCAGTCCCAGCTGTCACAGCCCAGGGAAGACACAGAGTCTTGAAACACCTCTCCAGGCCTCCAAGAGGCCTGAAAGGGCTGCATCAGCCTCCTGAAGGACCCTGTCCCTGGAGAGGACCAGGCTTGGAATTAAAAGATTCTGACTAGGTCCTGGCCTCCCAGGGCCTCAGCTGTCTGGCAGAGGGAAGGTATTCCCTCAAGGCGAACATGAATTAACCTCGATCACCAGCTCAGGTGGTTTGGCAGGTTTTACTGTTGTAAAGTTACTCTGTATTCCCCTTTCTGTTCTGGAAGGTCACTGTGCACCGTCCACACTTATGGGAATGAAAGGATCCCGTATTTTTATTTATTAGATGTGGCAATTCCACCAGTCACACCAGCCACATTTCAGGTAAGCAACAGCTACTCGAGGCTAGTGGCTAGCACATTACACGGAGCAGCCCTACTCTGGAACATCAAGGAGAAGCCAAAGGATTCTTTTTTTAATATACAGAGTCTCACTTTGTCACCCTCAGAAGAGGGTGGTAGCGTCATAGCTCCCAGCAACCTCAAACTCTTGCCTCAGCCTTCCTAGTAGCTGGGACTACAGGTGCCTGCCACAACACCTGGCTATTTTTTTTGTTTTTGTTTTTGCTTAGCAGGCCCAGGCTGGGTTTGAAGCCCCAGAGCATGCGGCCGGCACCCTAACCACTGAGCGACAGGTGCTCAACCGAGGACTCACTTTGCTGTCACTTGAGACACCCAGTACCAAACAGGAGGTGGGTCAGCACAGATCCTTCATCCTTTGCTTCTTCTCTGCAGGAGGCTAGGGGATGAGCAGCCCCTTGGTTCTGGCTCCCCCACCCAGGCCCTCCTCAGTACTCAATCAGTGCCACAGGCAGCCCTGTGCCCTCCAGCAGCCCAGGTGCCTCTGGCAGGAGCTGCGGAGCCTGGCTTGTTCTGGAAATCACTTGGAGAGTTTTCTAAAACCTTAGCTTTTACCACACCCCATTCACATGCCTTCTAACCAAAGATATGGGTAGACACAAATTAAAAACAGCCCACGTGGAGCTGATAATCAGTCTGACTTCCCACATGAGAGTCCGCCCAGCAGTGAGCAGGCTGGGCCGTGCTATGGGAAAGCCAGCAAGGTGGGGCTTGACTCTGTCTGGCTCACTAGAGTGAGCACCACGGACTGGGTGAAAACTTCTGGCTCTGCTTTTCCTGAGCAAATAGGACACAGAGAGAGGCACTGATAGACCTTTCTGAGAAACTCCTTTCCTTTTCCAGTCTGACCAGGAGTGTTTCTGGGTAGAGCCTCCTTGTTTCTGCTTTACGTCTTATGCTCTGGTGCAGGTCCCCTGGGTCAGTGACAGAACTAGACTGTACCCCTTGGGTTGCTGCCCACCTTGGGAGCAGAGGACTTGTTTCGTGAGTTCCACAGGTTCACAGATGGAGTGGAATTGTGCTCAGGATGGATTATACCTAGAACCTCCCCCATACCAGATTTAGATAACCTATAAGATAAGATTTAGATGAGATCTTGGACTTGGAGTTGATGCTGTAATGGGATCAGAATCTTGGAGCAAGGTTAAAGTATTCTGCGTTTAGAGTAGATGCACATCTTTGATGGCTAGAGGGCAGACTAGGATAGGCAGAATGGCCACCATCCCCATACAAGCTCTCCAAGCTCTGATCCCCAGAACCTGTGAACCTATGTTACCTTATTTAGCACAAGGACCTTACAGGTGTGATTAAATTAAGGGCCTGGAGATGAGGAGGTCCAGTTGGATGCCAGGTAAGCCCAATCTAATCACACACCTTCTTAAAAGCAGAGAACTCTCTTGGACTTAGACAGGAGAAAGGCAGAAGGGGAGGTCACAGAAGGTGCCGGAACACGGGGACCTCTGTGTCTCGTTCACTGCACATCCCAGAGCCCAGCAGGGCTTGGTCAGTGCTGGTGACAGAAAGGCCAATGCAGTGAACATTTTTTGTGTGTCTGTTATTATATTTTTATTTATTTTTTGAGGCAGAGTCTCACTATGTTGCCCTCAGTAGAATACCGTGCCATCACAGCTCACAGCAACCTCAAACTCTTTTTTCTTTTTTTTTGAGACAGAGTCTTACTTTCTCGCCCTCAGCAGAGTGCTGTGAAGTCATAGCTCACAGCACCTCAAA
>NW_003852584.1:2090385-2094103 GCF_000181295.1 Otolemur garnettii
CCACCTTAGGTGTACGTGGCTGGCGCCTTAGTCGGTTGAGCTATAGGCGCCGAGCCGAATTTGCATTCTTTATCAGGAGACCTGGTTCTCCTAGGGTTGTCATTTCAGATTCTGCCCAAACCACAGGAATCCTTTTCGAGACTTGGCTGTCTTGGTTCTTTTCCTCTGCCCTTTTATGACTTTGCCCTGCCTTCCTTCTATACCCCAGAGTACCCCCAAACACTCCTGTCAGACCCTCCAGCTGTGATGCCCTTCTAAACTACACAGGGATGTCCAGTTCAAAAGGCCCTTTTAGGGAAGGCCATTTGCTAGAAAGAGGTTCTTTTCACATGAAAACGGCTGTGAGCCAAGTCAAAATCGTGGACATCGTGCCTTTGCCTGTATATTTCTTCCAGCCTAAACACCAGCCAGTCCTAACTTTACTGAGGGCAAGGCCTCATGCTGGGGAGAGGTATAGAGATAAATAAGGCATGACCACGATAAGCAGCTCCAGTGGGGACAGAGATTCTAACAATTTCAGAGGAACTCAGAGGTCTGCCCTCAGGCCCCAGGTCCCAAGAGCCCACCAGGCACCATCCTATGAAGACGGAATTATCTCCATTTCACAGACCGAACTCCAAGCCAGACAACTGAGAGAGACGGGACCCTAAGCAAGCAGGGGCCCCTGAAAATGTCCTTTTACACGGTTCCACCCTGTGTACTAAATGTAGGTCTTTATGGCCAAAAATGCATTTCCCCCCCTTATCCTTGCAACAGGAAATTGCTCAGTAAGTCTGGGTTTTGGCCTGAGTCTTAGCAACACCAGTTTTGGCCCATTTGGTGGCCCCAAAGATCTCAGGGTTTTGACCCTTAGAATTTGAAGGCAACTCTACACACAGTGTCTCTTCCAAGTTCATTCCCCCTCAACTATTAACCAAACACAAATGGGTCAGGAGACACAACACTCGGGTCATCCCTTTTCCTCCCTTTTCTTCCTGCCTCACCTAACGCAGAAGAATTTTTCAGTAAAACATCAGCTTTACAAGAATATGCAAGAGAAAGGATTAGGGAACTTGGCAACCCAAAACCAGCTAAATGAGGGTTTTGCATACATATTTTTTGTAATGTAAAGCAGTTCCAAGAAAAGTGAAGTCACAGTCGAGGCTGCTTATTTTCAGTTCTTAGAAAAAGAGCCTATTTCAAAAGGGAAGCTGCTCTCTGCCCAAGCACACAAGCCTGCATTGTCTGGCGAGGGGCGCTTGCTGATAAAACGACTTGGATTTGGCACCAGGAAACTAAAACCTCCCAGATACGTTTTCATTCGGTGATGTCAAGGAGGAAACACTAGCTGAAACAGTGAAAGTTATTAATATTCAGAGAACCCACAGAGCAGCCTCCTTCTCCTCCCCCTCCCCGGGAAGGTTTTTTGCCCAGGCAATACTGTCAGCTCAACCAGCATCTTCTAGTCAGGTATTATTTACCAGAAGTTAGGTGAGGACAAATTGGGCAGGATATGGCACAGGAGGTTCTCAGCAGTGTGACTCCGTTTTCTAGCAGAAAAGTAGGTTTCAGATAGGGGGAGCCGTAGTAGGGCAGCTTTCAGGTAAAGATCTCTGGAGTCTACCACACATCAAGCCCAGGGGCTACTATTGGCTACCCTATAGCTAAAAATTCTGAAAAAGATATCCCATGGTCTGCACCAAAATTAA
Organism: Otolemur garnettii; assembly: GCF_000181295.1. Classification (NCBI taxonomy): domain Eukaryota; kingdom Metazoa; phylum Chordata; class Mammalia; order Primates; family Galagidae; genus Otolemur; species Otolemur garnettii. The sequence goes on from NW_003852584.1 coordinate 2,092,074, forward strand.
ATTTCAATGCCATCAAAAGCAACAGATCAACCGTCTCAGCCAGAGAAAGAGCCCAAGGAGACATGATGACTAAATGGAATGTGGTGTCCTGGAATGAAAAGGGACATTAGGAAAAAACTAAGAAATGTGAACAAAGTATAGACTTAATGATAAAAATCTTAATACTGGTTCATTAGTTGTAATAAATGCACTATACTGATAGAAGATGTAATAACAGGGGAAGCTGGGTGCAGGTAGAGAGGAACTCTTTGTACTATCTTTGCAATTTTTCTGTGTGTGTGTTTTGGGTTTTTTGGTTTTTTTCTGTGGAGACAGAGTCTCACTTTATTGCCCTTGGTAGAGTACTATTGGTGTCACACAGCTCACAGCAACCTCCAACTCCTGGCCTTAGGTGATTCTCTTGCCTCAGCCTCCTGAGCAGCCGGGACCATAGGCGCCCACCACAATGCCCAAGTATTTTGTTGTTGTTGTTGCAGTTTAGCCAGGGCTGGGCCTGAACCCACCACCCTTGGTATATGGGGCCAGCACCCTACCTACTGAGCCACAGGTAGGGTGTGTGTGTGTTTTTGAGACAGAGCCTCAAGCTGTCACCCTGGGTAGAGTGATGTGGCATCACAGCTCACAGCAACCTCCAACTCCTGGGCTCAAACGAGTCTCCTGCCTCAGCCTCCCAAGTAGCTGGGACCATAGGCACCCGCCACAACACCTGGCTATTTTTTGGTTGCAGTCGTCATTGTTGTTTGGCGGGCCCCAGCTGGATTTGAACCCGCCACCTTAGGTATATGTGGCTGGTGCCTTAGCCACTTGAGCCACAGGCAGCAAGACGTGTGTGTGTGTGTGTGTGTGTGTGTGTGTGTGTGTTGTTTTTAAAGCAATTGATGGACATGAGCAAAAATTCAACTGTTCTTCTCCCTAGCAACAATGATTTGGTGCCCACCATGTGCCAGGTACTATGTAAAAGTGCTTTACACAAATCTTCATTTATTCCACCCACCAGTGCTATAAACTGATTATAATTTGCATTTTATAGGTTAAGAAACTGAAGAACAGAGAGGGGAGGTAACTTGCTTATCGCCACACAGCAACTTTAGTGATAAACCGAGGGCTCAAATTCAGGCTTATAGGGCTGCAAAACTCCTGATAAAGCTCAACAATTTTGCCTGAAAAGCCCCCAACTGTGAACATAACAAGCTTCATGTGGGCAACAGTAACAATGAACTTTCCAATCTGTCCCACTTGAAAAAGAAAATGCTGTTTAAAAACAAGGGCTTGGCGCCCATACTTCAGTGAGTAGAGTGCTGGCCACATACACAGATGCTGGCAGGTTCAAGCCCAGCCCGGGCCTGCTAAACAATGATAACTGCAACCAAAAAATAGCCAGGCATTGTGGCGGGCACCTGTAGTCCCAGCTACTCTGGAGGCTGAAATAAGAGAATTGCTTAGCCCAGGAGTTGGAGGTTGCTGTGAGCTGTGATGACAGCACTCTATCCAGGGTGACAGCTTGAGGCTCTGTCTCAAAATAAATAAATAAAATAAATAAATAAAGTCTATTTTGGCTCATGCCTGTAATCCTAGCACTCTGGGAAGCTGAGGCCGGTGGATTGCCTGAGCTCAGGAGTTCAAGACCAATCTGAGCAAAAGCGAGACGCTGACTCTACTAAATACAGAAAAACTGAGGCAAGAGGATCACTGGAGCCCAAGAGTTGGAGGTTGCTGTGAGCTATGATATCACAGCACTCTACCCAGGGTGACAACTTGAGACTGTCTCAAAAAAAAAAAAGTCTATTTTTAAAAACACCATGCAGCACATGAAACAATTTATTAGTGGTAGAGTATCCTTCATCCAGGCAAAACTGTACAGCAATGTCAGGACATGATCTGACTCCCTTGAGATTTACAATCTAAAGAAAAAATCAGGCATAAGGCAGACTGCAGAAACCCAATATTCAATGGAAGCATGACAAAAAGTCATTCCACAGAAAAATATGTAAGAGCGCCAACCAGGAGGCTGTTCCCTTGTGGTACCTTGC
>NW_003852584.1:2094431-2094766 GCF_000181295.1 Otolemur garnettii
ATTTTTTAAATTTTAACAAGAAAATATGGGCATCGCCTGTGCTCAGTGGGTAGGGTGCCGGCCCCATATACTGAGGGTGGCAGGTTCGAACCCGGCCTTGGTCAAACTGCTATAAAAAAATAGCCAGGTGTTGTGGCGGCTGCCTGTAGTCTCACCTAGTAGAGGAGCTGAGGCAAGAGAATCGTCTAAGTCCAGGAGTTGGAGGTTGCTATGAGCTGTGACACACTACTGAGGGTGATAAAGTAAGAATGTCTCTAAAAAAATCTGAAAATGGCTCAACATTTCTGAGAGAAAGAAGGTGTTACCTTCCCTACTGACAGAAATGGACTTTAAGT
>NW_003852584.1:2095035-2102535 GCF_000181295.1 Otolemur garnettii
GCAACATGAGATCTCTGTGTGCTTCAGAGAATTAACACACACAAACCAGCAAAAAAATAAAAACAAACACAGCATCTGCTTCTCATCAGCGAGCACAGTCACAGAGGGGCAGGAGGCTGTGTTAACTGGAGAACCAGGAATTAAAAATTCCTACATCTGGACTCCTTGGTCACCAAAGCAAAGGTCTTGGAGAAACTTTTAAGAAATGTACACTGAACAAAGTCTATGAAATCCATGGGGTTGTAAGAACCTAAATCTTATTTCATGAATTTCCGAAGTTTTTAAGGACAGCTCTGACATCAGCAGGGGTCCTCTAACTTTTTAAACAGGGGGCCAGTTCACTGTCACTCAGACCATTGGAGGGCTGGACTGCAGGGCCCCGGGATGAGTCTAAGCAGGACAGGCAGCGGCAGCAGAAACACCCGGCGGGCCCAATAAATGTCCTAGGCAGGCTGCATGGGGCCTGCGGGCCATAGTTTGAGGACGCCTGATCTAAGGAATACTCCTGTGTAAATCTTCCACTTCCAGTGCCCACATTCTTTCATGGATGGGATTATCAGAAAGATCTGTCATCTTCACCGCCAGAAGGCACGGTTCAGGGCTGCAGGCTAGCACCACTCCCATTACCATCACATACTTTCCTGGAAAAAGAAGAAAAATTGTGGCAATACTTGTGTTAACAAAGGGGACAGGGGTGGGGAGATAGAGAGCAAACAGATCCAGTCCTTCAGAGTGTTTAACTCAATCAGAGATGGAAGTTAGAGACAGAAAAATATTCAGCTAGTCGGTATCAAAATGCCAGGCATCAGTGATCAGGATATATATTATACATATATTAATTAGAAGTTCAACATTTAACTTGGAGAATGACATCTGTATCTTCTTTGGTTTCTGATTTTAATATGTTAAAATGTTAACATATGAACATATTTAATATGTTAAATGAAATCATCATGGACTTGGGTGGTGCCTGTGGCTCAGTAAGTAGGGTGCCGGCCCCATATACCAAGGGTGGCGTGTTCAAACCCGGTCCCGGCCAAACTGCAACAAAAAAATAGCCAGGCGTTATGGCTGGCGCCTGTAGTCCCAGCTACTTGGGAGGCTGAGGCAAGAGAATCGCCTAAGCCCAGGAGTTGGAGGTGGCTGTGAGCTGTGACACGACATCGCTCTACCAAGGGCAATAGTGAGACTCTGTCTCTAAAAAATAAAAAAGAAGGGCGGTGCCTGTGGTTCAGTGAGCAGGGTGCTGGCCCCATATACCGAGGGTGGCGGGTTCAAACCCAGCCCTGGGCCAAACTGCAATAAAAAATAGCTGGGCGTTGTGGCGGGCGCCTGTAGTCCCAGCTACTTGGGAGGCTGAGGCAGGAGACTTGTCCAAGCCCAGGAGTTGGAGGTTGCTGTGAGCTGTGACTCCACAGTACTCTCTACCAAGGGCAATAAAGTGAGACTCTGTCTCTAAAAAAAAAGAAAAGAAAGAAAGAAAGAAAGAAAGAAATCATCATGGACAAATTCATCCAATGGAAGAGACTCTCACATTAGAGTATGAGTTACAATTAGGTTGCTCTAATGCCTGGGCAGAAAACGCAGGCTTTTCTCTAATCCGGTTCCTTATGCAGTTATGTGACTGGTCTCCGTACACAGGACAGGGCCTCTTTCAGCACAGACACATCCAGACTTCCCAAAGCAAATCCAATTCTCATTGTTGCCAAAATAGCTGGCAGGCAACACCCCCCAGGCCCCCCACTGTGCCAACCACCCAGGACTTATCCCTGCCACCTCCAGCTTTATTCTGACCACTGTCAGGCAGACACAAGCAAATCCATAGAAGGGCAGGCTGCCACCAGAATGATCTAATGACACATTAACTAAGATTCTCTTCCCACTCCCTTGGGGAAGTGGTTCTCTCCTTGAAAGCAAAGCTTGGCCAGTTCTAATTGCACAAAACTTGATTGTATAAAAGAAAACTCCCAATGCTGCAGGAAGGGCAGGCATGCTGCCAGCCCCTGCTAGGCCACTTTAATTACACTGCATGTGGGGTCCAGGGCTTTGAATGAATGAGGTCAGGGAAGCCTGAACCCTGACCCTTGGGTGTTCAGCTCCGGGCAGGGTTTACTCAGCATCTTTGAACTCATCTCTGGATTCTACCTGGGCCCTTTAGTGACAGAGAGTAGGTCTAAAAATGTACTTGCCAGTCCTCTGAACCACCTTAAAGTGCTGGAGATGGAGCCCTCAGAAAAAGAATGACTGGGCTGGGCGCACTGGCTCACATCTGTAATCCCAGCATCTGGGAGGCTGAGACGGAAGAATTGCCTGAGCTCAGGAGTTGGAAACCATCCTTTTTCTATGAAAAATAGAAAAATTGGTGGCACCCATAGCTCAGTGGGCAGGGTGTCTGCCATATACACCAATGCTGGTGAGTTCAAACCTAGCCCGGGCCAGCTAAAATCAACACTAACAACTGCAACCGAAAAACAGCCGGGTGTTGTGGTGGGGCCCCTGTAGTCCCAGCTACTTGGGAGGCTGAGGCAAGAGAATTGGTTAAGCCCAAAAGTTTGAGGTTGCTGTGAGCTGTGACGTCACAGCACTCTACCAAGGGCGACATAGTGAGTCTGTCTCAAAAAAAAAAATAAATAAATAAAAACATAAAAATTAGCCATGTGCTGTGGCTGAGACAGGAGGATCACTTGAGCCCAGGAATGTGAGGTTGCTGTGAGCTAGTCTGATGCCTTAGCACTCTAGCCTGGGTCAACAGTGAGAATCTGTCTCAAAAAAACAACCAAAAAACACAAAATGAGTAGGCGCCTATAGCTCAATGGGTAGGGTACTGGCCACATACACTGTGGGTGGCAGATTTGAACCTAGCCTAGGCCGGCTAAACAAAACAAAACAAAACAACTGTAACAAAAAAATAGCAGGGCATTGTGGCATGTGCCTATAGTCCCAGTTACCTGGGAGGCTGATGCAAGAGAATCTCTTAAGTCAAAGAGTTTGAGGTTACTGAGAGTTGTAATGCCATAGCACTCAAGGGAGAAAGCTTAAGAATCTGTCTCAAAAAACAAATAAACAAACAAACAATGACTAGAACCCAGGAAAGGAAGAACAAGCCCAAGGGCACCCTAATCAGAAAGGTTAACAGGGGATCTAATGGGAAGGCACGTATAACCAGATGGATGAGCTCAGGGGCCTAAGATTAGACAAACTGGTAAATCCTATTCCCCCACCTCACCTCCTTACACCCACTCCTCCCTTTGGTGGCCTTGACTACTACAGTGGGTCCAGCCGGTCTTCTGCCAGCGTTGTCCTCCTCAAACCCATCCCCACACCACTGCTGCAGCAATGTTCTCAAATCCAGCTCCAGCTTCCAGAACCCAGCTAATCACAGAGAGCCTGGGTGGTTAGTTTCCATGCTCCCCCTGCAGACTAGGAGCAACTCCAGGGTAGGGAGAGTTTCTGACTCAACTCTGCACCTGCGGTTTATGGAAACAAACTCTTAGATAGTCCAGAGAAGGAAGTAAGGAACAGCACTATTGCACTGGCATGGTAAGTAGAGGTCAAGTCCACCTTGAAGCAGGCAGGTCCTTCCACAAACCGCTTTCGAGGCTGGTCAGGATAGGACCCTCCTACCTTTCACCGCTGCCCTTCGTGCTGTCCCAGCTCCCCCAGAAGCACTGGGCTCTCTCACCTCCAAACCTTTGCACACACTGTTCCATGAAGCTCTGTACTGTCTTCCCACAGCACATGGACCTAACGAGCCCAACTGTCCCAGTTTTAACAAGGAAATTCCCATAACCCTGAGGTCCCTGGCAACCCAGAAGCACTGGTCCCCACAGGTAACTCCTATACATCCTTCAGGGCTGCCTCTTCAAGAAAGCCTTCCCCTGACCCCTCAAGCCTGCATCGGCTGTCCCTCCTCTGGGCCGCCACACTTTGTGTTTATGCCTACCATATTATTTGAGTGTCAGTGGTCTGCTTACTTCTCAGGCTTTCCATCTGGAAGCAGTGACCCAGCTGTGTGAAGCAAGAGTTGGTATTAAATAGCAAGAAAAATGACATGGCCCCTGATGGGGACATTCAGGCCAATGGGTGTGTCAGACAGATTCACTGATGCCTATTTGTTCAAACGCTGAATTACCTACTGGGTACTAGGCTTATGCTGGGGTTGGGACCTGATGTGAGAGACTGCTCAAGCCTGCCTTCAAGGGGCTTTTCCTGGGGACCAAGATAACAAGCAGCATGGGTTATGAGTTAGACCAATGCTAAAGCCGATGGTTAGCCGATGGTTAGCCAACTTTTTCTGCAAAATGCCAGATAGTAAATATTTTAGGCTTTTCAGGACATAGTCTCTGTTACTCAACTCTGCAGATGTAGTGGAACAGCAACCCTGGACATTATGTAGGTTTCCAATGAGTTCCCATAAAACTTTCCTATGAACACTGACATTCAATGTCACATGATTTTCACATTATGATTTTTTTCAATCTGGTACTGGTTGGGCACAGTACCTCACACCTGTAATCCTAGCACTCTGGGAGGCTGCGATGAGATTTAGGAGTTCAAGACCAGCCTCTGCAAGAGTAAGACCCCATCTCTACTAAAAATAGAAAAATTAGCTAGGTGTTGTATATATGTGTGTGTGTGTGTGGGGGGGGGTGCCTATGGTCCCAGCTACTTGGAAGACTAACACAGAGAGATTGCTTAAACCCAGGAGCTTGAGGTTGCTGTGAGCTAGGGTGAGGCCATAGCACTCTAGCCTATGGCAATAGTGAGACTCTGTCTCAAAAAATAAAAATAAAAATGTAAAAACTGTGTTTCCAAAACATGTGAAAAGAGGTGGCAGCCTGCTGTTTGGCAACCCTACGGTAGATTAACACTGGAGCCAAGGGCAGAGGCTGAGGGGGAAGGAACCAGGAGCAAGTTATAGTAAATAGTAAGAGTCACAGCTTTTTGAACCCTTACAGATTGTTTAGTTACTCAAACTACACAACATGAGGATTTATTGGCCTCTTTTAAAAAGGATTAGAGAGCCAGAAAGGTTAAGAAACATGCCAGGCAGCTCATCTGGGAAGGATGGAGCCAGGAACTCAACTTAGATCTGAGTCCAGAGCAGCCCAGGCAAGACCAGCCAGTCCAGGACAGGCTGTGGACCTGTCTGCCTCTAATTAGAATCCAAGAGCAAGAAGGGCTCTTAAAAAGAACTTTGGCCTGACTTCACAGGAGAGGGAGACAAGAAGAGGAGAAGCCCACTGATCCTCTGAACTCCTCAGCCTCCCTGGACCACCTCCGAGTGGTTCCACAGGGATCTGCTATCCTCTGTGGAATCTGTTGCCAGTCTAACCCCCTGCCAGGAGCTCAGTGTCACAGGTGGGACCCTGATGTCCACCACCTGCTCAAATGCCATCCAGTGAATTAGTGAGAAGAGATCCTGGGTGCCCAATGCCTGTCACCCAAAAAGGCTCTTAGAGCCCTGTGTGCCAGGCACTGGGCCAGACACGGAGGCTACAGTTGTCAGAACCACACAGTTCCGGCCCTCCAGTGGCTCAGTCTGGTCCAGTGTTTCTCAAAGTGTGGCCCCCAGACCAGCAGCATCAGTATCACCTGAGAGCTGGTCGTAAAGCAGATTTTCAGGCCCACCAGAACCAAGTGACTCAGAAGCCCTGCCTGAGGGTGGAGCCCAGCCATCTGAGCAACCAGCAGCCCTCCAGGTGAGTCTGATGCACCTCCAGTTTGAGCAGCCGTGGTCTGGAAGAGGCAAACATCAGTGAACAGCAGTTCACTACAGCCGAAGATAGCTCCATGAAGGACAGGTACAGGAGGGTCCCCCTGTTCCTAGGGATTAGAGGGTTTCCCGGAGAAAGGTACCTTTGAGTAGAGACAGTAAGGACGAGAAGTTTCGTAGTACAGTGTTTCCCAAAACTTGATGGAGAAAAGGATATCAACTGTGGGGAGGGGCCATCTGACAAAAAGGACTGTATTTTTAAACGGGCTGCAGGTCATGCTTATCATCAGGAAGCTTGACTGAGTGAAAAGGTAAGAAGGAAGGGTAGTGTGAAGGGGCGGGGGGGAGGGGCAAGGGCAAAGGCCCGGAGTGGGACAACCCCAGCCCCTGGCAACGCTGCGCAGACGAGGAAAGAGCAGCTCAGCTGAAGCCCTGGTGTTACCTGGGGTGACGCAAGGCCGCCCGCGCGGCACCCGATCCAGGCCGCGCACAGAGAAGGCCCCGGTCGGGTCCCACAGCCGGGCCTCACCGTCGCCCGCTGCCACCACCGTGCCTTGCATCCACACGGCCACCAGCTCCAGCGGCCCGCGGCCCGCTGCCGCCCGCGACAGCTGCCACGCGCCCGGGCCACCTTCTGTGTCGCGCCGCAGGTGCTCCGCCAGCACCTTGAGCGGCGGCGACCGCGGCAACCGCACGGCCGCTGAGCCACCGCCGGAAAACGACTCCACAGCTGCAGCCATTCTGTCCTACCGCCGTTTTCACAATTTGATGGGCAGCGAGGCGACGCTCGGAGCCACCAATCAGAAGCGCTCTGGCAGAGCTGACCAATCGTCGGCCTCAGAAGGCGGGATCGCCGGGGCGAGCGACCTCTCTAGCCACTAGGAGTGCGCATGCGTGCATCAAAGAAACCAGCCTGCCAATTAGAAATGAATGGGTGAAATTAATCATTGATAATTGGGAAAAAACAAGTGAAGGCTAGAAGGTAAAGCACTCCCTCCTTCAACGCATCTCAAAATTTGACGTGCATGCAAATTACCTGGAGAAGGTGATTATTCATCTTTACATTGCCTTACAGTACTCCGAGGTTAGTAAATAACTGAATTAGGAGGCTCATTTTTATGGGAAGTGATCCAGGATCAAGTCAGGGGCTTGGCGCCCGTAGCTACGGCGCCGGCCGCATACACCGAGGCTGGCGGGTTCCAACCGGCCCGCGCCTGCTAAACAACAATGACAAATGCAACAACAACAACAACAAAATAGCCTGGCGTTGTGGTGGGCGCCTGTAGTCCCAGCTACTTGGGAGACTGAGGCAGGAGAATCCCTTCAGCCCAGGAGTTTGAGGTTGCTGTGAGCTGTAACTCCACGGCACTCTACAGAGGGGGACAGAGAGACTCTGTCTCAAAAAAGAAAAAAAAAAGAATCAGGTCAGGAAATGAGGATGGGAAAAGAGATGGGCACAGCTAGTGAAATTGCCCTTTTATTATTACTTTTATTTATATTTTAATAACATCAAATAATTTAAAAGTTGATAAAATATTTTATTCACAGAAGAAATGCGTATTTATCATAGAAAATTTACAAAAGTAAAATCTAGTACAAGGAAAAAAATGTATATATAGAAAGTGCCCCAAAATGTATACATATTTTAAGAAAGGAAAGATCTGTATCAAAAGTTTAATACTTGGTATATACTGAGAACATTTGTTATCTTGTATATTATATCTTATATCTCTTGTATTTGCAGAATTCAAGCATGACTTGAGCATTACAATTTTTTTTTTTTT
>NW_003852584.1:2103243-2118456 GCF_000181295.1 Otolemur garnettii
GCCACCTTAGGTGTATGTGGCTGGCGCCTTAGCCACTTGAGCCACAGGTGCCGAGCCCTCATCACATAATTAACTGATATACTACAGTTTGACATTAAGGCTAACTCACTTTATAAATATCACTACTATGAATCTAGTGAAAGCCAAATCTTTATGCACATCTTTCAGATAAAATTTCTGGAAACTGTTTTCTAAGAATTGGATGTCCCCAGTCAGCAAAGTCTAAAAATCTTAAATCAGGCAATCCATAAAATCAAGATTAGTTCTTAAGGGAGACTTTGTACTCCCAGTGAAAGGTGTAAACAGTTGCCTCCAGAGACAGGAGAGAAGTTTAGGTCAGCTTTATTGAAAGGAGAGGGTGACCCATCTGGCCAGTGCAAAGATGGCACCTGTGGGGGCAGGTAGGGGGCATTAGAGACCCCTCTTATATGTGACTTTGGGGGGTGGGCACACTCCACAGGTTGCCTGTCAGGTTAGTGTCTTTCGGCAGGAACTTCTCAGGGGCTGGGCTAGTCAGATCCTTTGTGTCTTTGTCTTAGGAGGAGAGAAGGGGAGAGGGGAAAAGGGTTTGTATATGGCTGTGTTAGGCCCCCCAATACCCATGATCTCCTGTAGTACCAGGCATCCAGAAGGTATTCAACAGAAGTGTAAATTTCAAAGAGCTAAGATGTACTGAGCCATGTCCTGTCCAAAGAACTTTGTAGGGAATATCCCATGTACCCTCCAGATCCTGTAAAGACTGTTCTACACAGGTAAGGAAACAGGATCACAGAAGCAAGGTGGCTTGCCCACAGCCTCTCTAACAGAAGCCTCTATGAGGTTTTAGCTTCTACACCTCAACCCTGAGCTTTAGAGTAACCAGGCTCCTGGGCTGAGAAGGGAGGGGATATTAACCAAGAGAGAATCCAACCCCTCATGAGTGGTGGGTCCTCTCTGGCCTTCCCCAAGGCACCTGAAGACCAGAGAAGTAATGGGGAAGGGAGCTAGGGGGAAGGTGGAGGCTCCCAGGCTTCTGGTCTGAGCCTGGGAATTCTCCACTTTCTCTCAGCCTCCAGATTTCCCCCACCTATCTGCCCTCAAGCCCCACAAGTCTGAGCATTTTGGTGCTGGGTTCTTCAGTTAATCCTCACAGTTGGAGTGTGAGCATTTTCAGGCAGAGGGGAGAGAGAGCAAGAAGCATTTAGCAAACTGCCAGTATTTCAGATGACTGGAGGCAAAGTAGAATGGAGGAGTAGAGATATTTGAGACTGGGCCTACATAACCTCATTTCTTATCACCATTTTACAGAAGGTAAAACTGAGGTCTCAGCGAATGACAGCCTGAGGACACACAGCTAATGAGTGGTAGAATTATAACGCAAACCCAAGTCCTCCCAGCACGAGCCACCTTGCCCGACCTGTCTTGAACCATAAATATTTGCGTCTGTGTCAGTCTTGCCAGTTAGGCCAGGTAACCCTGGTGTAGCAGTGACAAGCTGGCCCTCAGATATCCCAGTTAAAGGAGCTGATCACACCTGGTCAGTGGTGGACATGTGGTAATGTGGGCCCAGGGTTGCCAGACCTGGTTTTTCAAGATATTTTAATGTACAAGCTCCACATTTTAAAGTGTATTGGCAACAAATTCAATTCTAAAACAAACAAATTTAAAACAGACCATGTGCCCTGGAAAGTAATCTGTGATCTAACTCTGGCCAGTGGGCAGCCAGTATACAAACTCTCTAGAATGTAAGCTCTCTTAGCACCAGGGTGCTTTGTGTTAACTCCTTGGAATGTGCAGCTCCTTGGACTCTATTGTAAAATATCCAGGAGCCATAGTGTTTCACCACCTCCACGTGTTGCAAAATCAGTGTCTTAAATTACTGTCATGAACAGACAAGTGGGTTTGTTGACACACGTTGGGTAAGCCTCCCCTCCTTGGAGGATTATCCCCCTACCCAATCCTCCACCCTCACTCCTGGGCCTGAAGGAACCAAACCCCTTTGCAGGTCTTCCCAAGCTCTAGCTTCAAAGTGAGATCAAAGTCCACTAGAAGGGGGTTTCCTGCCTCCTGCTCCAGGGAGAACAAGGGTTAAGACAAGAAGAATTATGGGCCCCAGCTTCACACTCACCCAGCCCAATCACCAGTTCCCAGGCAGATAAGGCCAAAAATGCATCTGGTTGCCAGGAACAAAGAACCCAACTGCCCTAAGAGAAGGTGTTTGTTCTGGAAGGGTCTCCATGCAGTGACATCTTCATGATAGCATAGCTGTCATTAGCTAACCCAGGTGCTTCATGTACAGAGACTCTGTTATTCCTCATGACAACAGAGAAGTAGATGCTTTCCTTAAGCACAATTTAGAGATGAGGAAATTGAGGCTTGGACAGGTGATGTGGCCTGCCTAAGACCTTGCGGCTGGTTAAGAGGCAGAGCCAGGGACCAGTTCCCTCACCCCACCCCCGGGAACAGAGTTCCTCTCAGTTGTCTTCAATAATCAGGCTTCCCAGGGAATGGGTAGAGGTAGTTCTTTTTTGTTGTTGTTTTGTTGTTTTTGTTTTTTTGGCTGGGGGCTGGGTTTGAACCCATCACCTCTGGTATGTGGGGCCAGTGCCCTACCCTTCTGAGCCACAGGTGCCACCCCGGTAGTTCTTAACCTAAAGTTTAACCCACTATCCTGGATTGTTACCAGGGAAGAATTTCCTGGGGATTTTAAAAAAAAATTTTAAGTTTTATGAGAAAACAGATTTTGAACTTTAGTTGATGAAATGCCTGCCAAAGTATGCATGGGGGCAGTGTGTGGATGTCTGCAACTTGCTTTGAAATGCAACACAAAATCAGGTGAATTCATGAGGGGACAGAGGGAAGGACAGGGGGACTGAGCTGCCATAAGGTGAGGAGAGTCCCCTGTTGATTGTGGACCTAGGTGCTGACTGCATGAGTTTTCTGATAAGATGGTGTCCTTAGTTAAGAACAAGTTCCAGGGCCACACCACAAGCCTCCCTGCATCGGGGGTCTGGGGCAGGGGAGAAGCTGAATGACTCTGAGGTTCAGCTACTTATTGCTAGGCCCCACCCCACTTAGTGACAAGGAGGCTTCCTGCTCCTTCCTTCATAAACTATCACCAGAAAGTCGCTGGGCAAACTGTTGCTTCTTGGGTCGGCATGCCTTTTTCTCAATTCCACTCAGGCTCGGGGGGGGACTCAGGGGAGACTGGTGAAGTTATGAGCTTTGATGCATGGTGAGCCAGCCCGTGGCACAGTGGTGATGTCTGCCCTCCCCTGCACACTGCTATAGTGTGAATGTTTATCCCCCCCTACTTCCAGCCTCCCAAAATTTATACACCCACTCTAGAATAAATGTGGATAACTGTAATTTCTTGCTTATTCTTCAAAAGCTAGACTAGAGGATTTTGAATGTTTAAAACACAAGGAAATGATAAATGATTGAGGTAATAGGTAGGCTGTGGTAATTATCCTAATTTGATACACGTTGTATGTGTATATCAAAATATAACATCACTATGTATCCCATAAATATGTGTAATTAATGCATGTCAGGGAAAAATAAAAGGGAAAAAACCTAAAAAATTACACTAGAAAAGAAAGAAAAAGAAACCCAATTTCCAGTGAGAAAGTATTAGGAGGTGAGACCTTCAGGAGGTGATTAGGTCATGAGGATGGAGCCCTCATGAGTGGGATTAGTGCCCTTGTGAAAGAGGCCCACAGAGTGCTCTTCTGTCCCTTCCACCATGTGAGGACACACTGAGAAGGAACCCATTCTCGACTAGAATGCAAGTCTTCACTAAGACTCTGAATCTGCCAGAACCTTGATCTTGCTTGAATAGACTAAGACACGGTGGCCAGCCTCATTTCCAGCCTCCTGAAAGAGACTCTAAACTCAGCTCTCCTCTGAGATATGCACGTCCTTTCAGGCTAATAATCACAACAGTAGCAACTGCTTCTACCGCAGGCCAGACGCGGAGTCAGCTACATTTCTGTCAGCTCAGTTTGTCCATAGATGCCTGCTGGGACTTCCACCCTCACTTTATAAGTGAGGAAACTGAAGCCCAAAAAGACATGAAGCCTGCAGCAAACCTCTGTGCTACTGATGTAAGTTTAGACATACAGCTCTATAGAATAGAACTGAGAGTCCAGAAATAAACCCACACATCTATGGCCAATTGCTTTGTGACAAAGGTGGACAAGACCACTCACTGGGGAAAGAACAACTGTTCAACAAATGGTGCCAGAAGGATAAGCACAAGAAGGAAGTTGGGCCTCTATTTTATGCCATATATAAAATGGACTGGCTTGGCACCTGTGGCTCAAGTGGCTAAGGCGCCAGCCACATACACCTAAGGTGGCGGGTTCGAATCCCCAGCCCGGGCCCGCCAAACAACAATGATGGCTGCAACCAAAAAATGGCCAGCGCTGTGGCGGGCACCTGTAGTCCCAGCTACTTGGGAGGCTGAGGCAGGAGAATCGCTTGAGCCCAGGAGTTGGAGGTTGCTGTGAGCTGTGAGGCCATGGCACTCTACCCAGGGGGATAGCTTGAGGCTCCGTCTCAAAAAAAAAAAAAAAATGGACCAAAGACCTAAGTGTCAGTTGAAATTATAAAACACTTAGAAGAAAACATGAGAGCAAGTCTTCATGACGTTGGGTTTGGCAATGGATTCTTGAGAGAAGACAGCAAGGCTCAGTGCCCGTAGCTCAATGGTTACGGTGCCAGCCACATACTCCGGTGCTGGTGGGTTTGAACCTGGCCTGGGCCAGCTAAAAAATGACAACTGCAACAAAAAATAGCTGGGCATTGTGGTGGGCGCCTTAGTGCCAGCTACAGGGGGAGACTGAGGAAAGAGAATTGGTTAAGCCCAAGAGTTTGAGGTTGCTGTGAGCTGTGACAACACAGCACTGTACCCAGGGTGACAGCTTAAACTCTGTCTCAAAAAGACAGCACAAGCCGCAAAAGAAAAAAATAAACTGGGGCAGCGCCTGTGGCTCAGTGGGCAGGGCTTCAGCCCTATATACCGAGGGTGGTGGATTCAAACCCGGCCTGAGCCAAACTGCAACAAAAAATAGCTGGATGTTGTGGTGGGTGCCTGTAATGCCAGCTACTTGGGAGGCTGAGGCAAGAGAATCGCCTAAGCCCAGGAGCTGGAGGTTGCTATGAGCTGTGACGCCTACGTACTCTACCAAGGGCGATAAAATGAGACTCTGTCTCTAATAAAAAAATAAATAAACTGGACTTTATAAAAATTTAGACCTTTTGTGCAGCAAAGGACATTATTGAGAAAGTGAAAAGATGACCCACAGAATGGGAGAAAATATTTGCAAATCATGTATCCAGTGAGGGTCTATCTACAGAATATCTAAAGAGCACCTGTAGTTCAGCAACAAAAGGACAGACAACTCAATTTTAAAATGAGCAAAGGACTTGAATAGATATTTCTTCAGAGAAGGTATCCAGATAGCCAACAAGCACGCAAAGCGATGCACAACACTATGGGTCACTAGGGAAATGTAAAAAAAAGTGCACAGCTGGAATCAGCCTGGGTCTGTGTGATCCAGAGACCTGAGCTCCTGAGTTAGCTCTTGTTCTCTCCTGACACGTGTCCACACTGTCTAAGGGCCACACAAGGCGCTGGGGCAGAGTCAGACCTTCTGTGGGTGGCATGACAACTGTGGGGTTGAGGATTAGATTCAGTCTTGGCAAAATTCAAAAACCTGATGGCCAACATCCAAAAAAAACCCCAAACAATCCTAGTCTGTTTGGAGTCCCTGCTGGATCCGAGGACAATGCCTGGGACATGACCGTTCAATGCATGTTTGTTCAGGAATGAAGGGATGAATGACAAGGTTAAGGCTCCCTGGGAAGTTCCCTGGGAAGCTCACTGCTTAGTGAGTAGGAGATTTACTGGGGACTCTTGGAATGCATGGGAGTGTTGCTGCAAAGATCCCAGTTATCCCTTGGGAAGTTCTGGAGCTGGAGCAGCCCACAGAATTGTCCTACCTGGGGAAAAGGGAGCCAGGCCTTTGACCTCCATATTGACCAGTCACTGGAGGTGAGCTATGCCCCCAGTGGATACCTAGAGTCATTCCCAGAGACAGAGAGAAAGACTCAGCTGGGCCATTGTCAGCCCCCAGCTCTCCCAGCAGCTGGAGAGTGAATGCTTCAGTCTAGAAGGTACACCCAGGCACAGGCTGCAGTCTCCACTAAAGCAGGTGGTTGGTCCTCTGCCGGCTGCTCGGCTGCTCGGTGTAACTCACCTGCATTTAGTCACTACCAACACACATTCATTCATTCATCAAACATGTAACAGGCACCTACCACATCCCAGAAATCATGCTGGCCCCTGGGGCTATGGAGACGTACAAGGCAGAAAGGCAGAGGGAGCCTCTGCCCAAAAGGAGCACTGGTCAAGTGGGAGAGACAGACAGACATAGCAAAGGACACAGCAAGATCGTACCTCTGCCTGAGTCTCCTCCTCTCCCTCCCTCATTCCCTCTACTCCAAACCCACTCACTTCCCTGGTGTTCCCCAAACATGCCTGGCACGTTCCTGTCTCAGGACTTTGGCTCATGCCAAGCCTTTGAAATCCACTGTGCATTTGACACTGACAGCCCATCTCAACCAGTATTAGCCATCCTTTAAGAGTTGGGTAGCCAGGCTAGGCACAAGGTCTCACTCCTATAATCCTCGCATTCTGGGAGGCCGAGGGGGGTGGATCGCTTGAGCTCAGGAGTTCAAGACCAGCCTGAGCAAGAGCAAGACCCTGTCTCTAAAAATAGCCGGGTGTTGTGACGGGCGCCTGTAGTCCCAGCTACTCAGGAGGCTGAGGCAAGAGGATCACTTGAGCTCAGGAGTTTGAGGTTGCTGTGAACTGTGATGCCACAATACTCTACCCAGGGTGAAAAAGTGAGACTCTGTCTCAAAACAAAAAAAAGCTCGGTAGCCTCAATTGGTGAGTGGCTACACTATTAGGCAGTGCATCTCCACGGAGGAGAAGGCTTGGTCCTCTTGTCTATTGGCTACAGAACATGAATTATCCACATTTCCCTCAACTTTTCAATAAATCACGAAGGAAACTGGTTGCATTTCTGGCAGAACTGGACCTCCCTCTGTGAAACAATCTGTTTGCAGCTCCACCATGTCCCTGTCCCTAATTTCATTTAAAACATTTTTTTTTGCACTCTTTAGGTCATTTAAACCCTCGATGGCCTTATACAGTAGGCATAATGATTGTGCCCATTTTACAGATGAGGAAACTGAGGCTCAGAGAGGACAGGAATGTGCTCAAAATCACATAGCTCACAGGAAGAAGAACAAGATGTAAAAACCCAGCAGGCTGGCTCTGGAGCTTGTGTTCCTAACTGCCACGCTGCTCTGGGTTACTCATTAAGTCATTCAACAAACACTGGCCACTGGAGTCAAGATGGAGGGGTAGGGGCCTGGCAGCTCAGGAGCCCTGGGCCAGGTAGAGAAAACTCTACCACTACCTAGCTGGATGTCCTTGGGTTGGGTAAGACCCTGCCCCTCTCTGAGCCTTCGTTTCCCTTTTTGTGGAATTTAGGGGCTGGTCACCCTAATGTCTGGTTTCCCTACAGAGAGGATCTCTATTTACAGTCAGACTTGATAATGAATTCCTCAGGAGTCCAACCTCTGGCCCTAGAAAGGGGGACCAAGAAAATCCTCACCCAGCTCAGTGCTTGTAGTACAGTGGTTACAGCTCAAGCCATATACACTGAGGGTGGCGGTCTTGAACCCGGCCCAGGCCTGCTAAGCAACAGTGACATGTGCAACAAAAAATGGCCAGGCATTGTGGTGGGTGCCTTTAGTCCCAGCTGCTTGGGAGGATGAGGCAGGAGAATCCCTTAAGCCCAAAAGTTGAAGGTTGCTGTGAGCTGTGACACCATAGCACTCTACTGAGGGCAACATAGTGAGATTCTGTCTCAAAAAGAAAATCCTCACCCTTCACCTTTTAAAAAAGCACTGGCTGGGCTTGGCGCCCGTAGCATAGTGGTTACAGTGCCAGCCACATGCACTGAGGCTGGTGGGTTCAAACCTGGCCTGGGCCAGCCAGACAACAATGACAACTACAAGAACAACAGAAAAAAAAATAGCCAGGCATTATGGAGGGCATCTGTAGTCCCAGCTACTTGGGAGGCTGAGGCAAGAGAATCACTTAAGCCCAAGAGTTTGAGGTTGCTGGGAGCTGTGATGTCACAGCACTCTACTGAGATTGACATAGTAACACTCTGTCTCAACCCCACCCCCAAACCCAGCACTGGCTGATAGCTTCCTTGCTGTAGGTAAAAACATGGCTAAAGACATGATGAAATGGGCCAGGTGAGGTGGCTCACGCCTGTAATGCTAGCACTCTGGGAGGCCAAGGCGGTGGATTGCCTCACCTCACAGGTTTGAGACCAGCTTGAGCAAGAGCGAGACCCTGTCTCTAAAAATAGCTGGGCGTTATGTTGGGCACCTGTAGCCCCAGCTACTTGGGAGGCTGAGGCAAGAGGATCACTTGAGCCCAAGAGTTTGAAGTTGCTGTGAGCTATGACACCATGGTACTCTACTGAGGGTGGCAAAGTGAGACTCTGTCTCAAAAAAAAAAAAAAAAAGATACGATGAAATAAAGCCCAACGCCCTCAGCACTCACTCCGTGCCTCACATTTCTCAGTTCAGCCTCACGATAATAAGGTTGGCACTTCTCTTATACCTATTTTACAGAAGTGGGAGACAGAGGTCCAGACAGGCTTGCCTTACCCAGGGTCAAACAGAGCAGAATCCCATACACTCACCATACAACCCAGTGTTCCCACTGCTGGATTTCTACCCTAGAGAAATGGAAATAGGGCTTCACATGCACACATCCGCACACACACATGCACACACATGCGCACACCCGCACACACACGTACATACATGCGCACACCCGCACACACACATGCACACACACCTGTACAAGGATGTTTATGATCATGATCACCCCAAACTGGAGACATCCCCAATGTCATTTAACAGATGAATGGAGACACTAACTGCAGGACAACCGGGCCATGAACTACTGCTAACCCATGAGAGGACGGACACTGATACACTCAGAGACTGGGTTGACCATGCTGGACAAAAGAAGCCAGACCCAGCTGTTCACATCTATAGGATTCCATTCCTGTGATGTTCTAGAATAGCTAAAATGTTAAGGTCTATGATTACCAGGGACTGGCAGCTGGGGAGGGATTGAATACAAAGAGGCAACAAAGAGAAAACTTTCTGGGGTGATGAAATTATTTTGTGTACTTATTGTGGCATTGGGTTTACAAATCTCTGCTTGTTAAAATTTGTAGGACTATACACACCCACACAAACAGAGACACTCAAACCCAGAGCAGAATCCCAGCCCCGGGGTAGGTGACACCATGCAGATAGCAGTAGGCTGCCTGTTGTCTTAGGCTGTGGCTCAGCTGGAAAACCCCATTTCTTCTTCAGGGGGTTCAACCAAGGAAGTCTAATAGTACTATAAGTTAATGCTTAAAAACCACCAGAGAGAATGGGGATAGAGAGGGATTACTTAGTGGATACAGGCTTTCCTGATGAGAATGTTAGGGAACCTAGACAGAGGTGGTGGCTGCACAAAATTATGAATGTGTAAAATGGCACTGAAAAAAATGCTACTGAATTCTTTGCTTCATATTGGCTAATTTTATGTTATGTGAATCTCACTTTAATTTTTTTTTAAACAGTGTCTCACTTTGTCGCCCTCAGTAAAGTGCCATACTGTCACAGCTCACAGCAACCTCAAACTCTTGGGCTTAAGAGATTCTCTTGCCTCAGCCTCTCAAGTAACTGGGACTACAGGCGCCTGCCACAATGCCAGGCTATTTGTTGTTGTTGTTGTTGCAGTTGTTATTATTTAGCTGACCTGGGCTGGGCTTGAACCCACCAGCCTCAGTGCATGTGGCTGTCACAGTAACCACTGTGCTACGGGTGCCAAGCCTCACTTAAATTTTTTTTAAAGATTCAAACATGCTTGGTGCCTGTAGCAGAGAGGTTACAGCATTGGCCACATATGCCTAAGCTGGTGGGTTTTAACCCGGCCTGGGCCAGCTAAACAACAATGATAACTGCAACAACAAGAACAAAAAAAGCTGGGCACTGTGGTGGGAGCCTATAGTCCCAGCTCCTTGGGAGGCTGAGGCAAGAGAATTGCTTAAGTCCAGAAGTTTGAAGTTGCTGTAAGCTGTGACACCACCACGGCACTCTACCAAGGACAATATGATGAGACTCTGTCTCAAAAAAAAAAAAAGAAAAGACTCAAATGGGGGAGGAAAAATATTCAGGGATATTGCATTTTAAATCTACCCCCCGGAACTCAGGCCTCAGAGAGGTTAAGTAAATTGCCCAAAGTCACACAGCTAGGACAAGGTTGACCCTGAACTAGCCTCCAGAGCTTGAATCCTTGAGTCACTGGACACATGAGAAAATGGGTTAAATTTTGCTCAAGGGCATAAACAGGAAACTCAGACCAATATACTGTACCTCTGATGAACCTCTTTTCTGAAATGACCACAATTCTGTGAAAGTGGAACTGTTCTAGAAAATCGAGACTAAGCATCACTTCACATGTTTCCAGAGAAAGAAAGAAAAAAAAAAAAAAAAACCTGAGAAAGGCACCGAATAAGAGTGCTTTATTTCATCATGAGAAAAGGAAAAGCTGGGGATGTGAGACACCGAATCGGCCCCACCCCAGGGTGGCAGGGGCGTTTTCCTGAGTGCGTTTTGGGACAGGGTTGGGTGGAGACGCCTGGGATGGACATAAAGAGCCTGTAAAGGCCCCAGAGCAGTTTCTCCAAACCAACTGCTCCAACAGCCAGGAAGGGGAAGGTTCCCCAAGTATCCTGAAATCCAGGGGCTCTGGGGGCCTTTTTCTAGTTCACTGAGGCATACACACCCTGGCCCACAAGCTGACTCTGAAGGACTCCAACCTCAGCCTTGCATAATAACGACACTTAAAAGAACCCAGCTGGGAACAAAGGAAGTGTGAGTCAGCCTCAAGGATTTCTTCTAAAGGGCAGTATAAAGGGGTCACAGCTGCTGGACTGGGAGACAGAATTTGCATGAGGTTGAGGTTGGGTTCTGGCACCAATCCCTGAACTGTCTGCAGGGACCTGTGCGGGAGAGCCGCCCCCAGGCGGGGTGGCCAGTAGGGAAGAAACCTACTGTGTGTGAGTGTTACCTCTGAGCCACACCACCACCCTGCCTGGAGGTTGGATCTGGTCCCATTGTACAGAGAAAAAGATTGGGTCTGGTTTGCTTACTCAACAGACAGTCACTGAATGCCTGTTGTAGGCCAGGCACCAGGACGCAGTAGTGAACAAAACCAACACAGACCCTGATTTCATAGTTTCTAGTCTGGTGAGGGGTGAGGGGCAAGCTAGAGGTAGCTTCAGGTGATAGGCATGTGTATAGGGAGGGCACAGAGAGAGGGGCTTTCTCCGCATAAGCTCCTCCAGCTGAGACCCAAGTGATGGAAGGAGCCGGTGGTCTGGGGAGAGGAGCTCCAGGCAGAGGGGATGGCAGATGCAAAGGCCCTGTGCCAGGAATGACCTTGTGGGCTTGAGGAACAGAAAGGCCAGTGTGGTGGTGCATTGATTGGGGCAGCGGGTAGAAATCCATGAGGTCAGGAGGCAGGTGGGGCCAGGTCCGGTAGAGACTCGCTGCCACTTTAAGGAATTTAGATTTTGTTCTAACAGCGGGAACAGATGTTCTCTGGAGGTTTTTTTTTGTTTGTTTTGTTTTTTTGAGACAGTGTCTCATTATGTTGCCCTCGGTAGAGTGCCGTAGCATCACAGCTCACAGCAACCTCAAACTCTTGGGCTTAAGTGATTCTCTTTTTTTTTTTTTTTTTTGAGACAGAGCCTCAAGCTGTCACCCTGGGTCGAGTGCTGTGGCATCACAGCTCACAGCAACCTCCAACTCCAGGGCTCAAGTGATTCTCCTGCCTCTGCCTCCCAAGTAGCTGGGACTACAGGTGCCTGACACAATGCCCGGCTATTTTTGTTGTTATTGTTGTTGTCTAGCAGGCCTGGCCAGGTTTGAACCCACCAGCCCCAGTGTATGTGGCTGGCACCCTAACCACTGAGCAGGATGCCAACCCTTCTCTGGAGGGTTGTAAGACAAAGAGAGAGAAGGGGAAGGATCTGATTTTCACTCTCACTAGCTGGCTGTGTGGGAGTAGATAGTGGGGGTGGAGAGGCAGGGGGTCCAGCCTTGAGGAGGCTGCAGTGCAGTCTACAGAGAAGCCCAGGCCTGGTGCAGGGCACCCCACCCCTCCTTGATGCCAAACAAGGGGTGACAAGAGGGTAGCCAAAGTGACACTGGGTTTGGTGGAAGGCTACACAGAGCCACCCATCCCATCCCTCGCTCACTGTCCCCCAGGCCACAGAACGCAAAACACTCTCCCCACCCCCACCCCTTTCCACTCCCCAAGGCTGTGTGGGGTGGTGGCTCTGAAGCCAGCCAGCCCTTGCCAGATCTAAATTCTGAGCAACTGATTCTAAGCAAGTTCCTGAACAGGATGCAGTTTCTTCAACTGCAAAACAGAATGAAAATGTAAGTACCACCTCCATGGGGGTAGCTGTGGATCCAGACAGGAGCACTCACTCGGTTCACTCCAGGAACAACAGCAATGTCAACAGTGGTAGCCCTTGGGCACAGTGGCTCACACCTGTAATCCCAGCAGGTGAGGCAGGGAGGCTGAGGCAGATGGATTGCCGGAGTTCATAGGTTTGAGACCAGCCTGATCCAGAGCCAGACCTCTGTCTCTAAAAAACAGTCAGGTGTTGTGGCAGGCGCCTGTAGTCCCAGCTACTGGGGAGGCTGAGGCAAGAGGATCGCTTGAGCCCCAGAGTTTGAGGTTGCTGTGAGCTAACATGACACGGCACTCTACCAAGGGTGACCAAGTAAGACTGTCTCAAGAAAAAACCAAAAAACAAAAACCAATGGTAGCTGGTGCCACTTCCAAGTGTCCCAGAAACAGCATGTGAAAGTAATCGTTCTTTGCTGTCTCTCCTGGCCACATGAAAAGTGAAAAGGCTCCAGCCCACCGAGTGCCATTTCTGGCTGAGTCTCCAGAGCCTCCCAGTGGCTATGGAGTGGACAGAGGGATGGGTGCACGCACATGAGCGTCCCTGCTCCCTACTCTGATTTTCCAGGCCAGGACCTGAGGCTCAGGGCCACACTGCCAACATGGGCGGTGCCTTCATGAGTCTCTCTGACCACCTGGAGCTCAGGTGATGCATGAGATACCAGGCAGAGACTAACATTTTGTTGGAAATGCAACAGGGATTCTTTGGAGGGTCTTAAGAGAGAGAGAGAAAGAGAGATGCAAGATCCGATTTTCATTTTTTTTTTTGTCTGTTTTTTTGCAATTTTTGACTGCGGCTGGGTTTGAACCCGCCACCTCCGGCATATGGGGTCAGTGCCCTACTCCTTTGAGCCACAGGCACCACCCCCGATTTTCATTTTTAACAAAAGGAGGTGACCCACATTTCCCCGGCCAACCTTGCCCCTATCAGCCCTGGTAATGTGTGATTTATTTCAAATTCCTGTGGGTGGCTTTGTGCCACAGAGCTGAGGCTGGTGGATCTTGTAGCTACCCGGGTACCAGATGTCCCGCAAACCCTACAGCTGGAAACTCAAGAAAGGGAAGCCACAGGTCAGACCAAACCTGGACCGCGGTGCCTACCACCACGCTTTTGCAAGAAATGAGACCATGAGGTTTACAGGAATCAGAGTCTCTGAGCAGCACTGAATGTGAAAGCAAAATTCACAGGCACACACACACAGACAGAGGTACGTACATGTGCGTATGTGTATGCACACACAAATGTACTCATGTACATGCAAACATGTATGCACACATATGCACCTGTGTATACATGCACTGGTGCATACGCAACAATGCAGGCACACACATGGTCACAAAGGTTGCCAGGCTCCAGTCACACATGGCTTGCCCACTTGCAACCATGGACTTGCTCCCCCAGACTCACACACACTCCCAGCTCCTGCAAAGAGGTATATCCACTTGCAACCAGTGGAAACACAACACATTTGCCAACACAAGAGAGCTGCTTGCCCATGGACACCTCTTACAAGGCTGCCAGCCCTGTCGCTGTGCACACACATGTCCTCGGAGCTTATGGAGGGCAGCTTCAGACATATAAGAGAACAACTTGCTCAGCCCAATTTGACTCCAGCCCTGTGGGACTTCCCTGGCTTTTTGCTGCCTCAGCCTCAGCTGGTATCAAAGCTCAAATACCTGGACTTCATTCAAGTCACCTCCGCCTGGAATACCCTGCTCCCTTCCCCCCACCACCTGCCTGCCAAAGAGCCAGCTGTCACCTGCCCCATGCACCAGAAAGCTCCCTGCAATGGCACCTGCTCTGACATTTGTGCAGGGAGAGCCTGGCCAGCTCATGCCTGTCCATGAGGGTCTTAATCTCTGAGAGAGAGAGTCCCCTCCTTACTAGAATGAAGGTAGTCATAATCATCCTAATAACCATACATCCCTGAGAGGGTCATGTGGCCAGCTAGGCACGTGATAGATGCTCAGTGAAAAGTTCATTAAAAAATGAACCTAACATCTACAACAGATAGATTGAGGCCCTGACACACTTATGAACAAGACCCCGCAAGTCCTCAGGCAACCCCAACAGGTGAGGGGCTCTCCTCACAACAAAAGAAACTGAGGCCCACAGGCTGACAGTGTCTTACCCAAAGTCACCAAAGCCAGAAGTGTAGCCCTATGTCTCCTGATCCCAGCCTGGTGTGCTGTAGAGGGAGGCAGGTCTGAGCATGGACCTGGGCCTGGTCCACCACACCCCCCCATAGGACCTGGAGGGGTCCCTGCCAGCTGGCATCAGGGCTGGTGAGAGGGACACCCAGCAGCCACATGGTGGGGGCAGAGATGAAGACACAGAGGCCCAGAGATGGGAAGGGATTTGCCCAGGGTCACCCAGCACATCGGTTTCCTGAGACAGCGGTAACAAATTACCTAAAGTGACCAGATTTTAACATTGGTAAAGCAGGACACCATTGATGGGGGGGGGGGGGGGCGGGGCTGACAACAATGCAAACTTTGATAATCACTTCTCAACAATTATTTGTTATTATTAAAGTTTAACATTATAAAATTAACAAAAATAATATAAAACTCATATCCTGGCGAAATAG
>NW_003852584.1:2119206-2130410 GCF_000181295.1 Otolemur garnettii
CCTCAAACTCTTGGGCTTAAGTGATTCTCTTGCCTCAGCCTCCCAAGTAGCTGGGACTACAAGCACCTGCCACAATGCCCAGCTATTTTTTGTTGCAGCTGGCCCGGGCCGAGTTCAAACCCACCACCCTTGGCGTATGTAGCTGTCGTGGTAACCATTGTGTTACGAGTGCCAAGCTGGGGGGGGGGCAGTTTTTAATCCACGACACCTCGTAAGCCAGGGGCAATGGCAGGTGGTGCTCTCCCATCATCCCAGCCCCGACCTGGGATCTCATCAGTGAGAACACGGTGAGGAAAGAGTCTGAGTCTGGAGCTTTCCAGCCTGACTCGAACCCCGACTTTACTGCTTCCTTGCTGTTGGACCTCAGGCAAGTAACCCAGCCTCTCTGTGCCCATCTCTTTGCCTGGAAAGTGAAGATGACATTCTTTACCTTGTAATGGAAAATAAATTAGTTGATGTAAACCTCAGAACAGTGCCTGCTTGGTACCTAGAACACTCTCAACGAACGTTTGGTAAATAAATGGGTAAAATCACTCCTGGAACACACTGAACGCTCAGTAAACGCTAATGTTGTCTCAGACGGCAAAGGTTCTTCACCAAGCAGGGGTTCTCTTCCTCACCCCCTGGCCACCTGGAGAGAGGCAGGGGGGGTCACCATCACCCCACTTGTCACTTGGGAATTCTCTGCCACCCGTACGTGGGGGATAGCCCCAGAGCCCCAGACCTGGCTCCAGGTGAGGGGCCCACATGCTGGTTCTCATCGTCCCTGACAGTGTCTTCAAAGCAAAAAGAGAAAACGAGAAAAACATAGCAGGTTCTTCATAAAGCTAGAGCCACTCTCAGTGAATAGACAAGCAAAGAGCAGAGGTTCTCACAGGGTGGTCTGGGCCCAGCAGCACCAGCACCGGCTGGGGACTTGTTAGAAATGCAGGGTCCTAGGCCTACCCCAGTTACTGGACACCCCGGGGGGCTCTCCAGATGAGGCTGATCCTGTCAAAGTTTTGAGGACAATTGGCCTAGGGGTGCAAAGTACAGGTTGGGGAGCTGGCCCTCGGGGTTTGAAGTCTGGCCCTGCCATCTAACAGTTGAGTGGCCACTGGCACGTCCTTTCATGTCCCCAGGCATCCATTTCTCTATCACAAGTGTCCAGAACAGCACCTGCCATCTTAGGGACGAGCTCTCGTCTGACAGTCCAAGAGGATGTGTGTGTGCACACAGGCTCGCCAGCAGTCCTGACTTTTAGCAAGTGATGAACGTCACAGATGTGATTTGGTTTCTTCACAACTCCGTCCTGGGCAGATTTTTTAAATTGGTAGTTTACCAATCATTCTTTTTTTTCTTTTTTTAAGTCTGCTAATCCTTGAAATCCCCAAATCAGGGAACAAGTGCTGAAGAGGTCTGGGGTCACGGTGGCCCTTTGACAAGTGGGTAAACCAAGGCTCTCTGACCACCCATCCTAGGAGCTGAGATGGCTCCAGGAGCTCACTCCTTGGACCCTCCACGAGCACAGCCCCTGTGGGGAGTACACTTGACCTGACCATGTTAGTAAACAGGAACAGAGAGTTCCCAGAGCAAGCTGTCCCCAGGCACCTGTGATTCCTCAGAACGTTGCCTGGGCAGAGAGTACCCACAGCAGGGAGCCAGGGCATGACTGGTCTTGGGTGTGAGAAGGCACCACAGGGACGGTGCCAATGACAACTGCAAACATGCCAGGTGTGATCCGGGTTGCAGACTGTGTGCAAAGGGCAGTGTGGGTGGATGGTCCCATTTTTTTTTAGAGACAGAGTCTCACTTCATCACCCTCAGTAGAGTACAGTGGCATCACAGCTCACAGCAACCTCCAATTCCTGGGCTTAGGCGATTCTCAGCCTCCTGAGTAGCTGGGACTACAGGTGCCCTCCACAACACCCAGCTATTTTTTTGTTGCAGTTTGGCTGGGGCCAGGCTTGAACCCATCACCCTTGATATATGGGGCTGGCACCCTACTCACTGAGCCACAGGTGCCGCCCAATGGTCCCATTTTTTTCAGCGGAGGAAATGGAGGCTTAGAGAATTGAAGCAGCCTCTGGGTGGTAGAGCAAGGATTGGAACCCCGGGGTGTGGAGCCTCCAATCCCAGATAGCTCAGGGTTGGGGGCCTGAGAGCACTCCTATAAGCATCCTCCCCAGACTGGACCTGACCTGAGCAGGTATGAGGAAGAGGAAGGCCAAGGCTCCCAGCAAAACCTGGTTAAAGTCCTGCTTCCATCCTTCCAGTGGCCTCCCGTTAGGCTCAGAAGAGACCCAACTCCTCGTGACTGGCCAGGCTGCATTCTGTGGCCCCTGTTCCCTCAACATCACTCAGGGAACTCCAGCCATGCAGGTCTTTCTGCTTCAACAGAAAGCCAGGCTGGGCCCCACCTCAGGGCCTTTGCACATGCTGTCACCATACCTTCAACACTCTTCCCCCAGGCTCTTCTTCCTCCTCCCCATTTTAGTTCAAACAAAGTTTCTGCTGAAACTTTGTTTCTCCCTGAACTTGGGTTGTTTCTATTCCCTTGCTGGTGGTGTCCTTGCTCATGTCAATCTCATTTCATTTCCTATAAAACATCACTCTGCCTAAAATAATCCTGGTGTACTTGTTCACCTCCTGTCTCCCCCACTGCAATGTGAACTCAGTTTTCTAGCCTGTGAGAGGAGGGCTTGGGTTTGAATTCTAGTTCTTCCTTCTTTCATCTCTGAGTCTCTTAGGCAAGTGACTTTACTTCTCGGAGCCCCAGTTTTCTTACCTGTAAAATGGAAACAGAAACCTTCCCTGACTGGACGGCCATGAGATTGAGGAAAGATAACAGCTGCAAAGCTCATAGCAGGTGCTTAATCACACTCACTGGGTGTTGGCCTGGTATAGATTCAATGACAGTTCTTTTTCCTGATCTCACTGTGCCCTTACCCTCCACCCCTCTCAGAGCCACAGCAGATTTGTGGTCTGCCATGGGGGTCGGGGGATTTGGGGTTCCCCCACCCAACTTGATTTCCAGGCAGGCTGGTCTGGGTCCAGAAGTCCAAACATGGGACCAGGAGTCAGACTCCTGACCCAGAGATGGAAGATCCTACACATGCAAGTCTGTTATGTGAGCCGTCGGACCTTATCTTCTTCATCTGCAAGATGGTTTCACATTCGTGATCTGGGAGTCATGGAATTCTAGGACACCACAAAACACACGACACTGCACGGTTCCCATCTCTGCCTGTTGTCCCAGGTGGGAGGTAGAGGGAGGCAGAGGGCATGCCGGTGGGTGGGTGGGGAGAGGCGCCAGATGCAGCCAGGCATCCCTGGGATGGGAAGTCCTCGTCCTGTCCTTCCTGGTCCTGGGCCATGACGAGCCGCTGGGAGAGCAAATGGCCGTGCTCAGAGTGAACAAAAGCAAAGGCCGTTTACTGAGGGAGCGCTTACTACGTGTCCCAAATTCATCCTTGCAAACGACTGCATAAGGCCAGTGTTTGCAAGTGAGGAACCCAAGGCACAGAGAGGTTATGTAGTTGCCCATGATCGCACAGCAAGTTGGTGAGGAGCCGAGTCTGACCTCACATGCCAGTTCCAGGGTAACATGCTCTGTCACTCAGCTCCATGCCTTTCAGGGACCAGGAACTAAGTGAGGAAACCAGTGAGGCTGTAGGGGTGGGTGGGAAGGATCCGTGCAAAGTGGTCTGGGCACCCCTACAGAGGGGACAGACACACAGCCATGGCCAGGGAGCAGACGGGCAGGCAAGGGAAGGCAGAGGCCTTCCCCTGGGATGGTGGGAGAGTGGCCCCCACTGCAGAAGGAGCCAAGATGTACGTGGGAGCAACAGAGCAGTTGCCAGACACCTGAGACTGCACCTCAGAGGTGGTGATCCACTCGCGTGACCTCTCCTAGGCAAAGTCCTCCTCCTGCTGGGGGCCAAACAGCCAAGCCCACCAGACCACAAACATTTCCTGAGAAAGGCAAGGCTGCCTGGGGTGTGAAGCCCCTCACCCCTGCCCGGCACCTGAGTGGGAGGGTGTGGGGGGCTAGATCTGGAGAAGGTGGGGTGGGGAGGGGCTAAGCGCCCCTGTGGGTGGCCAGGCCCCTGGGAAGGGTTCAGAAACCATTCTGCATCATTCTGTGTTCATTCCTCAGATGATTCAGGGGCTGGATTTCTTTTTCAATGTTATTTTACATTGTTTAATTCCCTGTCCGTGAAACATCTACAATCGTGTGTGTGTGTGTGTGTGTGTGTGTGTGTAATCTTTCCCACTGAAGCATAGCCTACTGCATACCGTAAAGTGCACTGATGTTAAGTGCACAGCTCTGTGACTTCTTTTTTTTTTTTGGCCTGGGCTGGGTTTGAACCTGCCATCTCCAGCATATGGGGCTGGTGCCCTACCCTTTTGCACCACAGGTGCCACCTAGCTCACTGACTTTTTATACACATGTACATATGTGTCAGCCATGATTTAGATCAAATGCAGATTGTGGCTACTCAATCTGTGGTCCTCAGACCAGCAGCCCTGGCCCTGCCAAGGAGCTTACTAGAAATGAGGAACTGCAGTCCCCACCAGCACTGTGCAGGTCAGAATCTGCTGAACAAGACTCCAGAGGACTGGTGCACTGGGCAAAGCGGGGAGTGCTGGTGTGGAACACAGAGCAGATGCTTCTAAGCCTGAGAGTAGGCTTGGTGCCTATGGCTCAAGTGGCTAAGGCGCCAGCCACATACACCTAAGGTGGCAGGTTCGAATCCAGCCTGGGCCCACCAAACAACAATGACGGCAACCAAAAAAAAAAAAAAAAAAAGCCAGGCGTTGTGGCAGGCACCTGTGGTCCTAGCTACTTGGGAGGCTGAGGCAGGAGACTCGCTTGAGCCCAGGAGTTGGAGGTTGCTGTGAGCTGTGATGCCACAGCACTCTACCCAGGGTGACAGCTTGAGGCTCTGTCTCAAAAAAAAAAAAATAGCCTGAGAGTAGCACCTTGTTTGGGTACCCGGAGGTGGCTCAGAGGTACTTCTGCCTCACTTGTCACCCACACCAGGCCTTGGAAGCCCAGCCTTTCTGGCCTGGTGCTTCTGCCCCACATCACCCAGGACAGCCTCCAGCCCCCCTCAATTACCTGACTGGAGGGAGGGACTGTCTTAAGGTCACAGAGCAGGTTGCTAGTGGGTCCACGGCCTAGCCGCCCCAACCATGCCTCTCCCATGGGACTTTGCTACTTTGTGCCTCAACTTACGCATCTGCAAGTAGGCATAAAGATCTCTGCCCAGCCTGCCCCCACCGCAGTGGGACACACGGGAGATGCCGGGCGATCTCCAGCACTTTCTCAAGCTCACTGAAGCCACACCACAAGCCCACAAGGCAGGGCCTGCTATTACCATGTCAACATCAATGGATGAAGATCAATATCAGCATATCCATAATAACAATATCAATATCATGCCATTTTACAGGTGAGAAATCAAGGCTGGGAGAGTTTAAGCCACTTGCCTGAGATAACTACAGAATGGGAGCACCCAGAACTTGAACCCAGGCAGGTTGGCCTCTGAGGCACCAATTGATTTTAACCTAAATAGCTCAGAAAATGAGCTGCAGAGGGTGTCCCTCTGGCATGCTAATTTAAGAAAGAAAGCTGCTCTAATTCCATCTGCCCAGTGGGGGGTGGGGGAAACTTGTGGTGAAAAACCCCCAACAATAATGCACACGTGATTTAAACAAAAATTTAAAGCATCCAAAGACTTCACAGAAAAAAACTGACTTCCCTCCCACTCCTGGAGGCAACTGCCATGTGCCTCTTTTCAAAAGACGCTCTGTGTGTGGGGCATGTGCCTCGTTTGTTCCCGCTTAGGTGAATGGGGCACATTCTCCCGGCAGAGCTGTGTGCCACTTGCTTTCATCACGGAGAGCTGTGCCCTGCGTCGGTGCACAGAAGCTGCCTGATGGGTGATGTCTGTGGTCCCCTTGCCACTTCCATGAAGCTGACTGGGCAGCTTCTTTCCAGCTGTTTACAACCATGTACTCTGCTATGCCAAGTCACCCTCCCAGAGGTGGGACCACCGTGCCCTGGGATGAGTGTGATTTTGATGTTGGCAGATACAAGGGGCATTTCTTATCTGTCAGCCTTGGACAGGGGCACAAGATTCCCGGCACCTCCAGTGGCCAGGAAAGACAGCTCTTTCAAGAAACTGAAAGTGAAACCATGGGAAAGGTGTTGGCAGCACCAGAGCCTCCTGAAATTGAGGATGTGGTGGTGTAGCTGCCTATCCAGAGATAAGGGTGGGAAGGACTTCTGTGATAATCCTGGGGTGACAGTCAGCCTCCCTCACCCCCAGCTGCCTCGGCTTGAGCCTTGCCTGGACCAGGGCCTGGAAAGTGGTGGAAGGTTTTCCACAGATTCCAATGGGAGTCAGCAGTTATATGGCTCTGTGTGCCAGGCTACATTGGTGCCAGCCTCCCCAAGTTCTACAGACATTCATTGAGTGCTGGCTGGGAGCCAAGGACTGTTTCAAGCATGGTACAGACATTAGTTCCTCAAAAATATCCTATGGCTGGGCCGGGTGGCTCATGCCATAATCCTAGCCCTCTCGGAGGCCGAGGCAGGAAGATCTCTAGAGCTCAGGAGTCTGAGACCAGCCTGAGCAAGAGCAGGACTCCATCTCTGCTACAAATAGAAAAATTAGTTGGATGTGGCAGGTGCCTGTAGTCCAAGCTACTCAGGAGGCTGAGGCAAGAGGATTGCTTGAGCCTAAGGAGTTTGAAGTTACTGTCAGCTATAGTGATGCCACAGAACTCTATCCAGAGTGAGATTCTTTTTTTTAATTCTATAAAGTGGGTATTGTTGTTATGCCCATTTTACAGACAAGGGGACTGAGTCCAGGGCTGCACAGGTAGTAAGTGGCCATCTTCACCACTAAGCTCTGGACAGGGGCTTTCAGTCACTCCATCATTCTGTGAGTGTGAGGACCCCAATTTATGAAAAGCTTCAGGATGTCATACATTCCCACAGGACCCTTCACTGGACAAGAGCTGCTTTTCATTTTTTTTCAAAAGGTATACTTTTTTTATTAAGTCATAAATACATAAATCATGTATACATTAATGCATTTATGGGGTACAATGTGCTGATTTTATATACAATTTGGAATGCTTACATGTAACTGGTTAACATAGCCTTCACCTCACTTACTTAATTATTGATACTCTACACTTAATAGATTTGACAAAAATATGGAATGCTTCATGAATTTGCATGTCATCCTTGCACAGGGGCCATGCTAATCTTCTCGACATCATCCCAGTTTTAGTATATGTGCTGCCTAAGCGAGCACCAGAGCTGCTTTTCAAAGCCCTCCCACCAGAGAGGTCCTGATGCCACCCCCACCCCAGGCCCCTACCCTCTGTCACTTCAACGGAGGAGCAGTCCACAACACACCCACCAGAAGGTGCCAGATGAAAATGACAAAGTCGTGAGGTGGGGATGGGAGCTGTTGGGAGTGAGAGCTAGTGCCACAGCTCAGAAATCTGCTCGGTGCAGATTTTTTATTTTTTTTGAGGCTGGACACACACTGGCCTACAACCCCACAATCCCACGGAAAGCAGCCAGCCGTGTATGTCTCTATTTTTCACAGTACACGGCTGGACACTTTGCAGACAGCCCTTGTGTGCTGAAGAGAACTGCCTTTGCACGCTCACCAGGAGACACGCTCGGGAAGGCTCATGTTGATACAATTCAGAACAGCTCCAAACTCGGAAGAGGAGACTCGTTGACAACAGGTTTCCCTGCATCTCCGATCAGAGGCTCCGAGAACACTTTCTAACAGGTCAGATAAACAAATTGCAGTCTGTTCATACAGCAAAATATTACACACCAATGAGAACAAAGGAATGTAACTGCACGTATCGGCATGGACACACACAGGTGTTGTGTTCAGAGGGAGAAGCCAGGCACAAAGGGGGACATGCCCCCGATTCTCTTTATATGACATTTGAGAATGGGGAAAGGGCTGGGCGAGGTGGCCTCTGGGAGGCCAAGGTGGGTGAGTAGCCTGAGCTCACAGGTTGGAGGCCAGCCTGAGCAAGAGTGAGACCTTGTCTCTAAAAATAGCCTAGTGTTATGGAGGGCACCTGTAGTCCCAGCTACTTGGGAGGCTGAGGCAAGAGTTTGAGATTGAGCCTAAGAGTTTGAGGCTGCTATGAGCTGTGACACCACGGCACTCTGAGGGTGACAAAGTGAGACTCTGTCTCAAAACAGGATAAAACAAAACAAAAACGAGGGAAAGAACTCTCCAGTGGCTGCTCTCCAGGGAGCTGGGGCAGGGAGGAGTGGGACTGACTCCGTGAGGGAGCTCGGCGGGGGCTCGGGGCACTGGCATTGATTCCACCTCAGGCTCCACAGTTGCCACCTGAGCCAGTCCATGTGCCCAATTCCACTGAAGAGTTGTGCACTTTTCTACATATGTTATACAATAACTTTTTAAAAAATGTTAATTACAGTAAAATACACATACCATAAACTGTGCCATCTGAAGTGCCCAGTGTGGTGTTAAGTGTATCCAGTGTGCAGCCGTAGCCACAGTCCTTCCCCAGAGTTCTTCTATCTTACAACTGAAACTCTGTGCCCATTAAGCAACACTCCATTTCCTCCGCCCTCCAGACCCTGACAACTACCATTTCACTTTCTGTTTCTCACGTGGACGAGATCCCACGCTGTGTGCTTTTGTGATTGGCTCACTTCACTGAGCTGTGTCCTCAAGGTCCATGGTGGATGTGGCAGAATTCTCTTCATCTTTACGGCTGAATCATATTCCAGCACAAGTTGTCTTAGTCTGTTTGCTCTGCCTAAAACGAATTACCATACACCAGGTGGCTTATAAGTAACAGGCATTTATTTCACGAGGCTTTGAAGGATGGAAAAGAAGTGCAAGATCAAGGTGCTGGCAGACCCAGTGTCTGGCGAGGGTCTGTTTCCTGGCTCACAGGCAGCATCTTCTTGCTGCGTCCTCACCTGTGGAGGTGAGCGAGCTCTCCTGACTTCTTCATGAGGGCACTACTCCCATGCATGAGGGCTCTGCCCTTGTGACCTAATCACCTTTCAAAGGCTCTAATCCTAAAATAACATCACCTTGGGAGTTAGCATTTCAAGTTGGGAACTTGGAGTGGGAGAACACGAACCTTCCAACCATTGCACCTGCACACACCACCTCATACTTACCCATCGCCTGTGGATGGGCATTGGGGTTGCCTCCACATTTCGGTTATTGTGAAGAGTGTACTGCGGTGAATGTGGGAGCCCAAATACAAAATCATTTTGCTTTAGCATTTCATGAGAGAAAATGAGACGCCAGTGGCAGGTAGGACACAGGCTCTGAGGCTGAGTTGTGCAGCCAGATGAGGGCGGAAACCTAGCCTGTTACTGACCAGCTATGTGACTTTGGGCCGAGCACTCTCTCCCTTTGAGCCTCCATGTCCTTATCGGTGTGGTGTGAATGAAACCAGTGGCTTCTTGTGCGGCCTGGCACAGAAGGAGCATTCAGTCAATATCAAATACTGTTATTCTTGGCACCATCATCACCCCCATGCAGCCTGTGCATTAAGCCTCAGTTTACCCAGACCCCAGAGAGGGTTTGAGCTTCCCAGGGTTGTCATCCTCCTCCCAGAGTGGGGCAGCAGCCATCAGGATCCCTTGATGAGTTCCCAAATGATTCTAAAATGCAAAAGGTAAACAGCATTTGATTCCAGGATCTAACCTTTTTTT
Organism: Otolemur garnettii; assembly: GCF_000181295.1. Taxonomy (NCBI): domain Eukaryota; kingdom Metazoa; phylum Chordata; class Mammalia; order Primates; family Galagidae; genus Otolemur; species Otolemur garnettii. The sequence goes on from NW_003852584.1 coordinate 2,128,946, forward strand.
TTTTCTTTTTTTTTTGAGACAGAGTCTCAAGTTGTTGCCCAGGGTAGAGTGTCATGGGGTCATAGCTCACAGCAACCTCAAACTCTTGGGCTCAAGCAATTCTCTTATCTCAGCCTCCCAAGTAGCTGGGACCACAGGTGCCCCCCACAACACCTGGCTGGTTTTGTTGTTGTTATTGTTGCAGTTGTCATTGTTGTTTTAGCTGGCCCCTGCTGGGCTCAAACCCGCCAGCCTCAGTGTATGTGGCCGGTGCCCTACCCACTGAGCTACGGGCACCACCCGGATCTAACCTTTTTTGAGGAGGGTGAAAAGCCTTGTAGGAAGAACTAAGTGAGTTATCGAGGGTCATAATAAGGGATAGTAATAGCTTTAGTTCATCCCCTTCCAGTTCTTTGTTACCACTAGGCTAAATTTCTGACTGGCTTACACCCCGTCCATTCTGTTCCCTCAGTGTGCCCAGGGCCCAGGGCCCAGGGCCCCAAGATGCCCTGAAATCTCAGCAGGATCCAGCCAGCAATTTTCAGGGCAGAGGGATCTGTCCTGCTCAGCAGCTGACCTAAGGGCATCTATGCCCCCCCCCACACACACACACACTTGTCCTAACCAGGCAGCTCAGTCCTTTAATTGTTTTTGAAAAGATGGTGAATAATCCATACTCCGATGCTGTTCTTCCTAGCACCAGATTCAGCATCATGGCGAGTGTGGGCCCCAGGAGCCTGCATTTTAATAAGACTGCAGTAGGGGCCAGGGCCCCCACTCTGAAAACCCTGTGGGCTGGGGCCATGGCCCCTCAGACCAGCCCAATCCTCTGGGCGCATCGGCTCCAGCTGTGCAGTTCTCAGCAGGGTGAAAATTGTTTTCTCATGTGGGATTTCTTTTTATTACCAGCTTTATTGAGATACACATATAATCTACACACTCCACCTATTTTTTTTTTTTTTCTTAAGACAGGATCTTGCTCTGTTCCCCAGGCTGAAGTGCAGTGGCATCATCACAGCCCACAGCAACCTCAAACTCCTGGGCTTAAGCCATCCTCTTGCCTCAACCTCCCAAGTTGCTGGGACTACAGACGCCCATCATGACACCTTGATATTTTTTCTATTTTTGGTAGAAACAGGGCCTTTCTCTTGCTCAGGCTGGTCTTGAACTCCTGAGCTCAAGGAGCTCAGGGTGATCCTCCTGCCTTAACCTCCTGGACTGCTGGGATTACAGGTGTGAGCACCCAGCCATGCTCCACCCATTTAAAATGTTTGTAATCATATGGGCAGAATTGTACAGCCATCACCACAATCGATCTTAGAGAGTTGTTGTTGCCCCAAAGACACTGTATACCCTTTTATGGTCACTCCCTGGCCCCTTCACACCTCAGCCCCTGGCAACACGAATCCCCTTCTGCCCTTCTGAATTCACCTGTTCTGGGCGTTTTTCCATCATGTCTGGCTCCTTCCACTTAAGGTTCACTCAG
>NW_003852584.1:2131614-2132323 GCF_000181295.1 Otolemur garnettii
TGGCACAGGCCAGGCTTGCACAGACCAGAAACACAGGCGGGAGGCTGGGGGAAGCGATGGTGGCACAGGCCAGGCTTGCACAGACCAGATGCAGCTGCTGTTTGTCAAACAGAAAGTGAGATGAAAGGTGTTTCAAGAATGCCAAAAGATCCCAGGGTCCCAGCTGCTAGCATTTGCTAAAACAGTGAAACTGGGCAAAACCAAAGCATCCAAACGTTTTCTCTGAGACTGAAAACTATACATGTACAGATAATGTCTCCAGGCCAGGGCCTGGCCACGTGCGATGACATTCCTGACACTCATGTCACTTTCCTGACAGCTTCTTTGGGCCCTTTTCAGCATTTATCTGCCTCCCATGTGTAGTGACCCTAACCTTTTAAGTATGTCCACATCAAAACCCCTCAAAATTGTGAAAGTGTCCTTGCTTGGAAATAGGGTCTTTGCAGACATGATCAAGATGAGATGGTTCTGGATTAGGGTGGCCCTCAATCCAGCGACAGGGGTCCTTCTAAGAGAAAGGTGGTACCCAAAGGAAATAGTTCACGTGGAGGCAGCGGCACCCGCACACCCAAGAAAGGAGCACCAGGGATTGACGGGAGCTCCCAGAAGTAAGCGGAGGCAGGAGTGGGTTCCCTGGGGGCCCTTAGGAGGAACCTGCCCTGCCTGCCAGCACCTGGAGTTTGGACTTCCAGCCTCCAGAAGTGTAAGC
>NW_003852584.1:2132717-2135763 GCF_000181295.1 Otolemur garnettii
TGTTGCCCTCGGTAGAGTGCTGTGGTGTCACAGCTCACAGCAACTTCAAACTCTTGGGCTTAAGTGATTCTCTTGCCTCAGCCTCCCGAGTAGGCACCCACCACAACACTCAGCTATTTTTTGTTGTTGTTGTTGTTGTCATTGTCAGGTAGCTGGCTCAGGCCAGGCTCCAATCCACCAGCATCGGTGCATGTGGCTGAAGCCGTAACCACCGTAGTAAGGGCACCGAGCCCATTTATATTGTTTTAAGCAACTATCTTGTAATCATTTATAATAATTTGCAGTCCCAGGAAACTAAGATGATGTATATAATTTATTGACAAGGTTATGTACACTGATGTTCTTGCTAATGTTTCATATTGATGCAAAGAAGATGATCAAAAACTTCTGGGGACCCTTGGCTTAGCCTGCCTCATGTTGATCTAACACGTACTGTGTAACCTTGGACGAGTTCTTTGGATTCTCTCCTGTCTAAGGAGGAGACCAAGGGTTTAAATGAAACAGGATCATGGGACTGTCAGGCCCCATGACACAATCAGCCCCGTTGCAGCCAGCAGCTCTGATTTGCAGGCTTAGGGCTGCAGTCTCATAGACAAATGGCCTCGGCAGGCCCTGTGGGAGAGCTCTACTCTGCATCCCTTCAAAAAAAGGGTGGAAGGAGTAGGTTTGGGGGCGATGGATGAAGCTTCTGGGGGGACGGGTTCTACAGAGGGAACATTATTTCCTAGAAAATTCCAAGTTTGTAGTCCAGCAAGGGAAGCCTTCCAAAAAAAGATAAGGGGGTGACTTAGGACACAAAGCCCAGCCAGGGCTGCCCCAGCCCCTCTGCTATCCTAGGCACAGTGCCTGGGGCCCACAGAAATGTTTAACTTCTTTTAAAAGAAAGAGGCAGCCTGGGCAAGAGTGAAAAATTAGCCATGTGTTGTGGAGGGTGCCCATAGTCCCAGCTACTTGGGAAGCTGAGGCAGGAGGATTGTTCAGCCCAGGAGTTTGAGGCTGCAGTGAGCCAGGCTGAAGCTATTGCACGCCAGTCTGGGTGACAGAACAAGACCCCGTCTCGACTAAAAGAAAAGAGGAAAATAAACATGGTAATAGTAAAGATGTACTAAGGAATCCATCCTGGATTGCATTCTTTATGTCAGTGTGGTCATAAATACCATTTTATTTCATGTTTTCCTTTTTATGGAGAAAGGCATCCACAGAAGCCACAATGGGTCCCTGGACAAATCACCCAGAGAGGGACAGAAGCTGAGGACCAGGAGAGCTTGGCCAGCTTGAGCACTTCTGAGTGTTTCAAAAACCAGACCAGCCAGCAAGTAAAAAGGCCAGACTTAGAAAACGGTCCTGGCCCAGGGGACAAGTGTTCCCTGCCCTACTTGTTATTAAGCCACCATTCCAGAGGAGGCCCCTGCTCTGGGAATAGCTAGCTCAAGTGTTCCCTGTGGCAGGCACTGTGCATACACTTCGTCCTCCCAGCAACCCCAGAAGGCAAGGACCATTATTGTCCCCATCTGACCGATGGGGAAAGTGAGGCCAAGAGAGCCCCTACACAAGCCTGGCATACTATAGCCGCTCCATAGATATCTGCTGAGTGTGAGCTGGAGGAATGCAAGGGACCTTAAGTCCTGTGGCTGAGGTCACGGGACTAGAGAAGGGAGAGCTAGGATTTGAACCACACTGCCTGGTCCACACCCCCGGCTATGACCACCACCATCTGCTGCCCCTCAAGGCATGTGTCAGACCCTTCCCAGGTGCTGTTTCTAATCCTTACACAGAACGTAAAAGATCAATCTTACTTACCAGCCCCATTTCCACATGAGGAAACTGAGGTTTTGAGAGACAACACAGCTGTCCAAGTCCCGCCTGACTCCAAGGCGGCTTCCTTCCCCTCCCTCTGCAGACTACTCTGTGGGCCGTTGGGTGCAAGGGGCTGGCAGTGCAGCCCAGAGTCTCCGTGTTTACCCGGTGCCCCTGTTCTGTCACCACAGCCCCTCAGCCACCATCCTGGGTGGAAAATAAGGGATAACCTCCTACCTTGAACCGCTGGACAGGCCGATCCAGGTTATGGGTTCCAGAGAAATGAGTCCTTAGGGCATAAGAGAAGGAATTAAGGATCAAGGCCATGGCCTCCTTTTGTACCAGATTCCCCCAGAGGGAATGAAAAGAACCTTAGCCCTGCATTCCCCCATCTGGGCCTCACCTTGGATAAGTCAGTTGATCTCCCTCAGCCTCAGTTGGCTCATCAGTAAAATGGGGGGTTTGGGGACAGGAGTGCCAGCTCGGGTACTTCTGGATGTGGGCCCTTGAGCCTGTCTCAGTTTCCTCATCTTTAAACTAGGGATAAAGACGCAGACCCTGCGTCTTTTACTTGCTGGCTGGTCTAGCAAGCAGACATGGGAGAGGTGTCTGGCATAGTCGCAGTCATGAGACAAGTCTGTGACATGTCTTTAGTACACAGATGCCTGTGGCTGGGCTATGGGGACCTGCGATTTCACAGATGTCCTTGTAGATTCTTGCCACAGAGTCAGGGGACATGACAGCCAAAAACAGCATTTTCTTTGCTCTCATTTCACAGTATTTTTTAACCACAAAGCTACTGTCCAGACATGCTGAAGTGTGTCACCAGGACAAAAGTTCGTGGGTCAAAGTGATGACTGTCTCCATTCCTTCATTCTGACCTTCGGGGAACAGCAATGTCAACCATTCGATGTGTCTTCTGCATACTTTCCTCTTTCCTCAGAGGAACATATTTGGATGCAGTTCAGGTTTCTTCTTCTAGTTTTATTTTGTATCTTATTTATTTATTTGATACAGAGGGTGCAAAAAAGTATACATATTTTAAGCAAGGAAAAAACTGTGTTACATTGTAACACTCAGGCCACCTTTGATTTCTCCAGTGACAAGAGGTGCTCAGTATGACTTGTATTCATCTCTTGTTCTCAGTATATATTGAGTGTTACAATTTTAATACAGTTTTTCATTTATTAAAATGTATATACATTTTGGAGCACGTTCTATAAATACTGTATTTTTGAGACACTGGGTC
>NW_003852584.1:2135952-2138069 GCF_000181295.1 Otolemur garnettii
TTGTGTTGCTCAGGCTGGGTTTGAGATCCTCCTGCTTCAGCCTCCCAGGTAGCTGGGACATCAGGCATGCACTGCTGAGCTTGGCTTTTAATTTTTATTGTAATTAAAGAAAACAAATAGGGGCACATAACCTTTCATGTTTCCTGCATTCTTTTCTTGACCGCCCCGAATGCCAACACACGGGGCACAAATGCTTGCTGCAAATGCCGCTATTGCTACACTGGAAGGGGTAATCCTCTTTTTTTAATCCTCTTTTGCTGATGGGGAAACTGAGGTCCCAGCCTGGAATGAGTCTGGGCAGTGAGGATGCAGCTGAGAAGGAAAGCTTGGCCACTGGGCAAGTGGTCATTTGCTGCCAGGGCTGTGTCCACAGCCTGGCAGACCCGGGCTCTGTCGCCACCCCACATGCAAGGAGCTGGCTGTTTATCTGCCAGAGCCTCATGTACCCACTCTCCTGCACCCTCCCCTGCCCAGGCAGACAGACTGGTGGCTTCAGGTCCCCTCCCCTCGGAGTGGCCGGCTGCACAAGCAGACCACAGACCAGGCAGGGAAAGTGCAAATGAACCCCAGCTGGTGGCTGAGTTTCTCTTTCCCATCAAGCAAGTGCCTTATTGTACTGTGGGGAGAGGCGGGCACTGGGGCTTTTCTTTTTTTCTTGAGGAATAATATTTACATAATAAGGCCCATGAACCATGTCAACCTTAAGTGTCTAGACGGACCTTTTTTTTCCCACCCTCTGTAGAGTGCCGTGGCATCACACAGCTCACAACAACCTCCAACTCCTGGGCTTAGGTGATTCTCTTGCCTCAGCCTCCCCAGTAGCTGGGACTACAAGTGCCCGGCTATTTTTTTGTTGCAGTTTGGCTGGGGTAGGGTTCGAACCAGCCACCCAAGGTATATGGGGCTGGCGCCCTACTCACTGAGCCACAGGCACCGCCCTGGACTGACCATTTTTTAATACATATTTTCACCACCCAAATCAAGATCAAGGTTACTCTCAGCCTCCAGAAGGTTCCCCGCACCCTTTTCCATCCCACACACATGACAGAGGTGAGCACAGCTCTGAGTCTATAAATACTCATTAGATTTGCCTGTTGTTAAACTGCACGCAAAGCAGTGCAAGTCACGTTGTATGCGCCCGTTCCTGTCTGGTTTCTTTTACCCAACACAACGTGTGGAGTCGTGCAGAACTGACGTGGCCTGCGGGAGGAGGGAGTCTGTCACTGCTGAGCAGGGTTCCATGGTACCGAGGTGCTCAGTTTGTTTGTCCGTTCTCCTGATGATGGATATGTGGGCGTTTCCAGGTTGGGATGGAGAGAGTTGTTCTGAGCATTTGTGAGCCTTTGTGTGGGCACCCGATTTCTCCTCCTGGGTAAATAAATCCCTAGGAGGAGTGAGGCTGTTAGACTCAGGGCGGGTGGATGTTTAACTTTATGAGAAACTGCCAACTTTATGAGAAGGTTTTCCTTCCCAGTGGCCAGGACTGTTTAAAGAGCTCAGAGGTGTGACTGGCACAACTGCTTACAGGGGGGCAGGGATGCCAAAACACACCCAAGGGCCACGTGAAATATATCCTTTCCAGTGTAAAAGACTTTTTGAAAAGGATTTTCTAATTGTGCTTTCTGAAATTATTTGGCCCTAAGTGAACTCTTTGCTCTGTGGAGTTTCTCAGCAATCATGTTTTGGCCATCCGACAAAGGAGACAACTGAACCCTGAACTGTTTTTCACTTGGAGTGAGATTTATATGCATAATGTATTTAGTACCTAATTAATGTCCTCCCTCTTGCTAGCTTTGTGAACTCCTACACAACCATTAAAACCCCACTCAAAAGCCCATACCCTTATGCAGCCCTCTGGTTATAGGTTAACTGCAGTCTTCCCTTCCTCTCCTCCTAGTCTAGAGCTTGATGTGTGACTCTGATATCATGCTCCTTTGAAGGAGAGCCCTGGGCACTGTTGCAGTTGGTGCATTCAAGGGAACTGTGCCCAGAGCCCAGGGGCCTGCCTTATAACTTCCCTGGTTACAGCACCAGCCACATATATCGAGGCTGGCGGGTTCGAACCCACCCTGGGCCTGCTAAACTACAATGACAACTGCAACAAAAAATAGCTGGGC
>NW_003852584.1:2139892-2140883 GCF_000181295.1 Otolemur garnettii
AAAAAAAAAAAAAAAAAAAAGACCCATAGAGACACATGCAAAGTTAAAAGCAAGCAACTTTTGGTGAATATCCTGGCAAAACTGGGCCTGTGTATCATAAAGGCAACATTATAGATCAGCAGTTGCCATGGCTTGTAATGGTGAATATGTGACATTATGTATTTGTCAAAATCCATAGAACGTAACAACACAAAGAGTGAACCCTGGTGTAAACCATGGATTTATTAATAATGTATCAGTATTGATTCACAAATCATAATACATGAACCACTTGCCAGAAGTTAATAGTAGGGGAAACTAAGGCAGAAGGGGGAATAACACAGGAGTTCTGAGTACTTTCTCTCAATTTTCTTTTTTTTTTTGAGACAGAATCTTACTATGTCACCCTTGGTAGAGTGCTGTGGTGTCACAGCTCACAGCAACCTCAACCTCTTGGGCTTAAGTGAGCCCAACCTTAACCTTAACCTTAACCTCTTAACTTGCTTCAGCCTCCCAAGTAACTGGGACTACAGGCACCCACCACAATGCCCAGCTATTTTTTGGTTGCAGTTGTTTAGCAGGCCCTCACTGGGTTCGAACCTGCCACCCTCAGTGTAAGTGGCTGGTGCTGTAACCACTGTGCTATGGGTGCTGAGCTCTGCTCAATTTTCTTATAAAGCTAATGCTATCCTAAAAAATAAAGTCTATGCATTTAAATAAATAAATACAAGGTCTGACAATTAAGTGCACAAACTTGTCACTGTTTATTTATTTTAGTAACATTGTACTAACAGCTCATTAAGGTTTCACCACTTTGGTACATCAGTGACTCACAGTTGCGCTTGTGTCGACATGCGGCACCGTCTTGCTGAGCAGCATTCATTATTGTTGTTGCATATTTTTGTGTGCTGTCATGAGAATGTCAGAGCTTGAATAAGAGCAAGAAACAAACATCACATTTCTTGTTAAACTTGGCAAGAATGGAAGTGAAATCAGGGACATGGTAATCCAA
>NW_003852584.1:2141523-2145308 GCF_000181295.1 Otolemur garnettii
AAAAAAAAAAAAAAAAAGAAAATCTTGGCCAACAACTCATGGCTCTTTCATCACGACAATGCACCAGCTCACACAGCACTGTCTGGAGGAAAGTTTTTAGCCAATAAACAAATAAGTGAATTGGAACACCCTCCCTACTCACCAGATCCAGCCCCCAATGACTTTTTTCTTTACCCAAAGATAAAGGAAATATTGAAAGGAAGATTTTTTTTTCTGAGACAGAGTCTCACTTTGTCACCCTCAGTAGAGTGCCATAGTGCCACAGCTCACAGCAACCTCCAGGTCTTGGGCTTAGGTGATTCTCTTGCCTCAGCCTCCCAAGTAGCTGGGACTAAAGGAGCCTGCCGCAACACCCAGCTGTTTTTAGAGACAGGGTCTCACTCTGGCTCAGGCTGGTCTCAAACTCATGAGCTCAGGCAATCCACCTGCCTCAGCCTCCCAAAGTGCTGGGATTACAGGCGTGAGCCACCGCACACAGCCATCAAGTCTTTTTAAAGACAACCAACTTTCTCGTCTGTGTCAGTTTTCATTCTCTATTGTTGCATCATTCCCACTAGCAAACAATTGCCCTTCTAAAACCAAACCCAAACAAAACCAAACTGCTCCTGGCCCACTCGCTCTGCCGGGCTCACTCCTTACCGTCTTCTGGTTTTCCTTTCGAGTGAAAGGCTTTTTGACAGAGCAAGGCTCTGTCTCCTCCAGTTCCTCTCCTTGTGTTCTCTCTACCTCCCAATCCCACCAGGCCCTCCTCACCTTGTGCTGCACACAGACCATTTTTCTGAAGGCCACCAATGCCCTTCATGCTGCGAAATCCAAGGGCCATATGGGGAGCTAGATCATCCTGGATAAATTGGGTAGGCCCAGTGGAATGACAGGGACCTCCTAAGGGGGAGGGAGGCAAGAAGGACTGAGTCAGAGAGACAGATTGGAAGATGCCATGCTGCTGGCTTGAGGAGAGAGGAGGGGGCCGTGTGCAAGGGCCTCGAGGATCTGGGAAAGATAAGGGAACAGATCCTGCCCTAGAGATTCCAGAAAGAAACTCAGCCTTGCTGACGCCTTTGTTTAGCCCCCGAGACCCATTTGGAATCCTGGCTTGCAGAGCTTTGAGATAGGAAATTTGTGTTGCTTTAAGCCATGAAGTCCATGGTGCTTTGCTATAGCAGCAATAGAAGATGACTCAAGGTTTCAAAAGCTGACCATGTCCAGATACATCACCTCCAGCCGAAATGTCAGACTCTGATTGAACTGCCCCAAGGTGTCTGAATTCTGGACCTTCCTCCATCTGCCTTCTCCACCCACTGCCTCCCCCATCTCAGCTGGTGGCAACACCCCTGGCCAACCTTAATTCTTCCCTCTTCCACACTCCCCAGCCCTCTCACATTCCAGGCTGCTAGTGAGTCCCCCTGGCTCCATCTTCAAAGCTCTGCAGAACCCAACCACTCCCCACTAAACCCTTCTGCCACCTGGTCTACATCAGCCAGAGTTTCTTTACTTGCCTGACAGCCACCACCTCCTAACTAGGCTCCTGCCACCACCTCTGCCCTACGTTCTTCTCAGCATAACATAGCAGCAGAGGGGTCCTGAAAATGAACGAATATCACTCTTATGTCCCCATCTCATTCAGAGTAAAATCAAATCCTTAGAGGTGTGGACAAAGCCATCCTTAATGTTGCTCCCACCTCCACCTCTGCAACCTTACCTCCTGCCAAGCCCCACCTTTCTGCTCCAGCCACACTGGCCTCCCTACCGTTCTCTGAACAGAGCAGAAGCATCCCCACCCCAGGGCCTTAGCATGTGAGGTTCCCCTGCCTGACGCACTGTTCCCTGATATCCTCATGACGAATTCCCTCACTGTTCTCAGGATCTGCTCAAATCCCACCTTCTCAACCTGTCCTCATCACCTTCACCACAGCCACCTCCACAATGCCCAATTCTCCTCACACTCCCCTGCGTTTTCTGTTTTCCACGCAGCACATTATCTCATGTGCTTATCCGTCATACTTGTTTTCTCCCTCTGCTGCACTAGAACACAAACTCCATGAGGGCAGGAACCTTGCTTTGTTTACTGAGCTTGGAACAGTGCCCAGCACAGAGCGCCTTCAATAAATAATAACTGAATAAGTTAATGATTGGAAAGGCATCAGAGGTAAAGGATAACAATTCTGAAACCATGTACATGTATACAGGTGACAATCAAGGGGACAATCAAATAAATGGATTGTGGGAGGTAGGAACCAGGCTTCTGACTGCTGGAGGTTAGGGGCCGTGCTAAGTAATCACCATGGGTTAGAGGTGGAGACCTCTGTATGAACACGTGTCGTAATAACAGCAACACAGATGACTATGTGCAGAAACAGGCACAGATACACGTTCACAGGTTAGGCACACACGGATTTCCTCCCTCTATCAGCAGAGATAGCCCAAAGCAAGAACATACCATAGCTGCCAGCACACCCAGCACCCAGGTCTTGGTTTCTAACATCATCCCCCAATAAAAGGAACCAGGGCTTCTCGGGGAAATTCTGGGTCTAGGACAGGAAATACATGAGATGAGCCTGGAGCATCCTGTGCCATCAGAACCTGGGGAAGTGCTCACAATGAGGGGCCGGCCAAAGGGGCACGGAAGCCCACTGAAAGAGCACCCCCACCCCTGCCAAAGCCGGTACAGTCTGAGCAATATCTAGAGAAAGTAGTACTGGATTATACCCCAAAGAATAAAAGAATAAAACATCCATGAGTCCACACTGATATAAATAATTGAGGGCAAGCTGGGTGCCGTGGCTCAGTCTGGGAAGCCAAGGTGGGTGGATTGCCTGAGCAAGAGACCCCTCTCTACTAAAAATAGAAAAACTAGCTGGTGGTGTTGTGGAGGGCTCGTGTAGTCCCAGCTACTCGGGAGGCTGAGGCAGGAGGATCATTTGAATCCACGAGTTTGAGGTTGCTGTGAGCTGTGATGACCCCACTGCACTCTAGCCTGGGTGACAGACTGAGACTCTATCTCAGATAAATAAATAAATAGAAAGAATTCCAACAAGGAGGTGGGGCGGAAATCCCCATCACTTACACACGGGCCACCTGCAGTGACTTCCTTCCAAAGGGTACAGTAGAAAACGGGGAAGAATGTAGCTCCATGGGTGGGAAGGAAGCCTGGCAATCGCCTCCCGGGCCGGGTGACGTGCAGCCACCTTGCCAGCAGGTTCCCTTGACACAAAGTGAGCGGAAGGGCCCTTCTCCGTGGTCTTTCTCCCAAAACACATAACCCTAATCTGATCATGAGAAAGACCTCGGACAAATTCTAACTGAGTGACACTCTGCAGACTGAGCAGTGCTCCTTTAAACTGTCAAGGTGATCAAAGGCAAGGACAGACACTGCCCAGAGGAGCCGAAGGAGACACGGGACCTTACAACAGGAAAAGCACAACAGCGGAAACTGCTGGACTGCTGGAAGAAGCACAGGTGTTAATAAAAATGCGTCCCTATCAGCCCATCAATTGTTCAAGTGCCCCGTGCTTGTGTAAGATGCTGCTAGTAGGGGCCGTGGGGATCGCACACCCTGAATTGGAACAAAAAATGGGTATTAGTAGGAAAATTGGTAAAATCCAAATAAAGTCTGGGGTTGGGTTAATAACAATGTACCCAGGTCGTTTTAGTCATGACACGTGAGCCGTGGTGATGTAAGACATTCACGGTGGGGAAACCGGGAGAGAGGGGTGCAGCAACTCCCCGGACTGGTGGGGGAAACCGGGAGAGAGGGGTGCAGCAACTCCCCGGACTGGTGGGGGAAA
>NW_003852584.1:2145397-2153253 GCF_000181295.1 Otolemur garnettii
ACCGGGAGAGAGGGGTGCAGCAACTCCCCGGACTGGTGGGGGAAACCGGGAGAGAGGGGTGCAGCAACTCCCCGGACTGGCTGTGCAACTTTTCCCAAAAGAAAAAGTTTATTAAAGGAAAAACAAAACAATAATCTGACAATGAAAGAGAATCGTGGCCACAGAAGAAGGGCTTAGAAACGCTGATGGCTTTTATCATTCTTATGTTCTGTTGTCTTTTTTCTGATCACGGAAATAACTTGTTCAACATTCAGTAACACGTCTTGGCATTTGTACAGGGGGAAATGTCAAGTAATACAGAATCAAAAAAACAAAGCAAAACCTTTCATAATTCTACTCCCCATTAGTAAGTCAACATGGCACGTTCTTGACTTTTCCCTCTGTGGATGTGAGCATTTATTTCTAAGTTTTTTATAAATGTGGGATGATGCCCTACATTTCAGTGACTTGCTCAGTCAGTTACAGTCTGCTGTGGACTCCCTTGTCGGGACACGTCACCCTCCAGGTTCCTAGGAATTACTGTGAGCTGTTATGAAGCATAGATGTGACAATTGATTCACTGTTTCCCTAAGATGGGCACTGAGTTGTTTCTGATCCCTCCCCCCACAAACAAGGCTCTGATGAACATCCTCCAGCTCACACCTTCACAAACATGGGGGAGAATTTCTGCGGGCAAAATGCCTGCCTGTGGAATCGTGGGCACCATGGCACATTTGTAATGTCATCTTATTGATAAATTATCCTCTCATTCTGAGAATTAACTGCCCCCCAAAGGCAAAGGGGAGTACATGCCCCCTACCCTTACCTTGCCCTCTTTGGGGACTCCTTTCTTGGATACGATGGCTGTGGGTGGCCACTGTGATGTCACAGGTGAGGGGGGAGGGGCAGAACAGAACACCAGTGCCTGACCAGGACCTCAGGGGACACTCCTGGACATCCTTTTGAGATTCTCAGAGATCAGTGCTGGTTTCTCAGCCGGGGGCCACACCCAACAGAACGAGGGCAGCCAGTGGGGAGAGGCAGAAAATCACTTTCAAAATCATGACACAACCCCACAATTTTAGAATTGGAGGAAGACTATAAGAGAATTTTATCACACGAACCATTTATGTGCCATTAATTGATTCACTCAACAGACATTTGGGCCCCTTTAGTTCACTGTGTTGTTCCCAGTACTAGTATTGCCACAGCAGACACAGCAAAGTCTCTGACCTCGCTGACCTGCCGTTCTGCCTGGGAGGGGAGCAGGTGCACACAATTTCAGTGAGTGGCAAGTGTTGTATTATTTGGGGTAACAGCCAGCTGCTGTAACAAATAGGCCCCCAACATTTCAGAAGGCCAGCAAAACCTTGGTGATCTAGATAAAGCCAAATGTCCCCACAGCATAGCTCCAAGCCTTCCTCCTCCCAGTATTCACAACTTATTTCTGAGATTATCTAACAGTGCCAGTCTCCTCCACTAAGCTGGAAGGGCCGAGGTTTGTTCTTTCCTCAGTAGCCACTGCAGCTGCCTTTCAGTCGCAGGCTTCTCTTGACCCTAGAACGTAGCCCCTGCAGTCCCCTGCTAAGTCTTCAAACTGACAGAGCACAGTCACCATCCAGGTAACTCCCTGTCCTCTCTTGTGTGTGGGCTTCTCAGACCTCCCTCAGTCCTAGTTCCCTGCCAGCTGCTTTGTACACCACCTGGTTTCGTGTTCTCTTTGGCACTCGTGGCAGTGACTGGAGGAGCATCAATGCGTCACTGCCCCTTTCCACCAGAGCCTTGACTGTGTGTGTGAAGGGAGGTGTCTCGCGACCGGTGACGTGGGAATAGAAGTGGAGTGCATCCCTGCGGGAGCAGTTACTAATTGCTCCCCCTCTGTCCAGTGCCTGGATATGGACCTTCAGGACACATTGGGAGCTGTGTGTCCAGGAAGGCAGAGCTGTGGTCACCAGAGTCCCTGAATGTTGTGTGGATAAGGCCAGTGGCTCCCTTCACACTGGAACATTCGTGATGGACAGAGAGTTGTCCATCTTATCACTCACACTCAGCTCTCAGCTCAAATGTTACCTCCTCAAAAACTCATCTCCCATGCCCCTCTCCAGGAACTGTCTAGACATTCTCTGTGTTTGTCTCATCAACTGGTTTTATGCACATTTGTAATAAATGTCAACTGTTCTTCTACTTGCTCATGTGAATGCATCGATCCTGACTAGTAGGTAAGCTTCTCAGGGGCAGGGCCCCTTGTCTCTTGCTCACAGGGCCTTCAATATGCCTGGCGCATGCTCAGTAAAAGCTTAAGTGATCCGGCCCATCTGCTTTAAATTAGTTGTTTATCAATTTGATTGGTGGGTACCAATCTCTGCCATCTTGTGGGGCTCCTCTGAGACCATGAGTGTGATTTTTCAAAAGCACTGAGTGGGCCAGGTATGGTGGCTCATGTCTTTAACCCCAGCACTCTGGGAGGCTGAGGTGGGAGAATGCCTTAAGCTTAGGAGTTAAGAACAGCCTGAGTGGGCGGCACCTGTGGCTCAGTGAGTAGCGTGCCAGCCCCATATACTGAGGGTGGTGGGTTCAAACCCAGCCCAGCCAAACTGCAACAAAAAATAGCCAGGCGTTGTGGTGGGCACCTGTAGTTCCAGCTACTTGGGAGGCTGAGGCAAGAGAATCGCCTAAGCCTGAGAGTTGGAGGTTGCTGTGAGCTGTGATGCCACAGCACTCTACCAAGCGCGATAAAGTGAGACTCTGTCTCTACAAAAAAAAAAAGGAACAGCCTAGGGTGGCGCCTGTGGCTCAAAGGAGTAGGGCACCGGCCCTATATGCCAGAGGTGGTGGGTTCAAACCCAGCCTCGGCCAAAAACTGCTTAAAAAAAGCGGGGGGGGGGGCAGTGCCTGTGGTTCAAAGGAGTAGGGCGCCGCCCTCCCTCAAAAAAGAACAGCCTGAGCAAGAGTGAGATCCTATCTCTACTTAAAAGACCCTGTCTCTACTAAAATTAACCAGGCATCGTGATAGGCACCTGTAGTTCTAGCTTCTGGGGAGGGAGGCTGAGACAAAAGGATCACGGAGCCCAGGAGTTTGAGGTTGCTGTGAGCTAGGCTAAAGCCACTGCATTCTCCCCATCATAGCGACAGAGCGAGACTCTGTCTCACACACACACACACACACACAAAAGTACAGAGTGTTAGATGATTGGGTTAATAATAAGCCAGTAAATGAGTCAAAGAGTTAATAAATTAAAATTTACTACTAACCTACCAGGTGCCAGTGTACCCTCTTTTTAGAGAAGGAGGCTGCTGGGTGGGACGTGGGGAAAGTGCTTCATGAAACAAGAACTCCTTTTGCCACAGTCCTATTCTTTCTCCTTCCCACCGGGACCACGGACACAGCTGAATTTCTGTGTGTCTTTGTTCAGATTTGAAAAAGACTTCGACTGTGAGCAGCTAGATTGGGACAAAGACAGGTCCGGTGGGGAGAAGCGTCCCTGTGGGCGCGGGGCCTGGCTTGGCAAACAGACTACAACCTGGATCTCAGGCTCCACTGAGTGTCTTTGGCAGGAAGCTTTGAGCAGTACACGAACTGCGCAGTCACCTTGGCAGCCCTAATCTCGGACTATGAGGCAACTTTGAGGATGAAAAGCGTTTGCTGAAGGCAGAGATAAAAGATAAAAGAAGGCTGTGCCCTTGCTAAAGGTGGAGCTCCCATCTGGGCCCCGAATGGCTTTTCTCCTTCTTCTTTAAAAATAATAATGTTACTAGTGTATTTTGAAAGAACTTCAAAGTTTCAGAAAAGTTCCAAGAACCATACAAAGAACTCCCCCTCACCAGCCTGGCCAATTGTTAACATTCCAATCCTTCTCCCCTTCTGTTCTCTGTCTCCCTCCTCCTCTGTGGGTATTTTTCAGAATCAGTGGAGAACAGCTGCCAAACATGACGGCATCACCCCCAAATATTCCAGCAGGGGCAGCCCCCAGACAAGGACCCTCTCACAACCACCTAAGTTACCTCTGACTTAAAGAAAACATAAAACTTCTTTTTTTTTTTTATTTTTTGTGAGGCAGGGCCTCAAGCTGTCCCCCTGGGTAGAGTGCCGTGGCATCTTAGCTCACAGCAACCTCCAACTCCTGGGCTCAAGTGAGTCTCCTGCCTCCGCCTCCCAAGTAGCTGGGACCACAGGCGCCCGCCACAATGCCTGGATACTTTTTTTTGGTTGCAGCCATCATTGTTGTTTGGCTAGCCCAGGCTGGATTCGAACCGGCCACCTTAGGTGTATGTGGCTGGCGCCTTAGCCACTCGAGCCACAGGCGCCAAGCTGGAAAACATAAAACTTCTATGCAGGTGACTTAGTTTGATTTTCTGTTACAAGTAGCCAAACTGAGTTCTAAGTGTTCCTTCTGTATTGCTAATATCCATGGGGGATGTGGGAGAGATCATGCAAAGCCCGGGGTGGCCGGGCCTGTCTTGCCCACACTCCCACTCTCTGCTCTGGTGCCTCACACCTGCCAAACAACTCTTGGCCTCAGAGTTTTGTCTTTTATAGATTGAGGTGAAATTCTCCTAACAATATCTGCCATTTATTTTTATTTTTTGCAGGTTTAGCCAGGGCCGGGCTTGAACCTGCCACCCTTGGTATATGGGGCTGTTGCCCCTACTCCTTGAGCCACAGGTGCCACCCAAATATCTGCCATTTTAAAGTGTGAAATTCTGTGGCATTAGGATGAGCCACTTAGGATGCTGAGCAACCATTGCCTCCACCTGGCTCTGAAACCGCTTCCCCCAGAAGGAAGCCCCATGCCCATGAAGCATAGAGCAGCCCCCATCAGTCACACGCCCTGTGGCCCCTCAGAGCCTTGGCAGGAGCTGCCCTCTCTTCCCAGATTCTCTGCTTCCCTTCACCAGCACCCTCTCCAGGGGCTTTCCTGGCAGGGGTGTCCAACCTTTTGGCTTCTCTATGCCATATTGGAAAAAGTGTTGTCTTGGTGCGTAGCACCTGTGGCTCAAAGGAGTAGGGGCGCTGGCCCTATATGCCAGAGGTGGTGGGTTCAAACCCAGCCCTGGCCAAAAACTGCAAAAAAAAAAAAAAAAAAAAAAAAAGAAGTGTTGTCTTGGGCCACACATTAAATATACAAATGTGAGGGTGTGCCTGTACGTCAGTGGGTAGGGCGCCGGCCACATACACTGAGGCTGGCGGGTTCGAACCCAGCCCGGGCCAGCTAAACAACGATAACTGCAACAACAACAACAACAAAAATGGCCAGGCATTGTGATAGTTGCCTGTAGTCCCAGTCCTAGGGAGGCTAAGGCAAGGAAGTGGCTTGAGCCCAAGAGTTTGGAGTTGCTGTGAGTTGTGATGCCACGGCACTCTACCGAGGGTGACAGGATGAGACTGGCTCAAAAAATAAAATACACAAATGTAACAAAAGCGGAGCGATAAAAAAAAAGATCTGTGCGTACTTTTCATGATGTCTACTACCACAGATAAGCAAAAAAGTCCTCACATAACCTGTATGTGGCCCACAGGCCATGGTTTGGACACCCCTGCAAGAAGCTCATGTAAGCTTAAGTTCTCTCAACATCCTCAGAAAAAACCCAGCTTCAGAAAGAACCCTCGCTCAGCATCTGTCCCAGCTTCAATTATTCTGAGTGGTTATTTCACTCCTATACTTAGTCTTTAGGGAGGAATGTGTCTGTATTTATCACACTATACACATGGGCTCAGCCCCAAATTTGGCACACAGCTGGTGCTTGGTGATATTCTGTTAACTGGGGGACTAGATGAGCAGGTGAGGGAGTGAGCGCCCTAACAATGCAGTCATCCTGTGTCCCCTCAACTATGACACAAGAGGCCCGTGTGGGGGCTCCGCCCTCCCCAGACACGCCCATATATGGACATGATGCGGGTAGCCCTGACCATGGCCTGTGAGGTCCCCAGCCATTTTAACCTCACAATGGCAGGGGTGGCCTCCGGCGTCTATAAGAGCCCCAGCTGTCGGCCCCTGGCTCACAGCCCACAAAGTTCCACCTGGTCACAGGTTGGCTGGCTCAACCAAGGTGGTGCCCCCTGCTCTGAGCATCTAGGCCAAGTCCATCCAGCACCATGGCCAGATACAGATGTTGCCGCAGCCAAAGCAGGAGCAGGTGCCGCCGCCGGAGACGAAGATGTCGCAGACGAAGAAGGCGATGCTGTCGAAGACGGAGGAGGAGTACAGCGGGCAGGGGCTGGGAGAGGGGCAGGGGCAGGGGCAGGGCCAGGGGCTGGGGCAGGGGCAGGGGCTGGGCTGTCCTCTAACACCTTCCTTGTTCCCTGCCAGGGTGCTGCCGCCGCAGGTACAGGCTGAGGTGTAGAAGATACTAAACGCACAAACGAAATAGCAAGTTCACCAAACTCCTGCCTGAGAATTTTACCAGACTTCAAGACCCTCTCGCTGCATCTTGACAATGCCACCATCCAATGAAAAACAGGAGCCTGCTCAGGAACAATGCCGCCTGTCAATAAACGTTGAAAAATCATCCCATTATTGCCTCCCTTGTCCTTCACTGGGGGTACGGCGAAGGTCATGGGCATGGAGGGGGCATGTAAATTCTTGGCGACACCGCTGTGTCACAACCAAAACTCATCTTCCCGAACACCTCTCTGTGCATGGGGCACTGGAGCCAGGTCCTGTGAGTGTGTGGGGACCGACTGCGTCTCTTCCCAACCCTGCCTGCCGTAACTTTGCTGGCAGCTCTGGCGGTGGCCGGGCTAGTCACACTAGAGGGACTGGCAGCTGCTGCACATCAGGGCCGCCCACACCCCAGGATCCCCTGAAGCCAGTTATTTACCAGCCTGGGCCCAGCCCAGCTTGCCTGTTTCCAGAGGGCCTGCTCACCCTGGGCACTTGGCCTGAGAAGAAATTTCCACACTGAAAAGGTATATTTGGTTATGGTTATAAGTAGATTAAGCCAGTAGTCACCAGAAAATTTCTGTCCTAAATGTTTTTTCCTCACTCAGCAGGCCTGTGTCATGAGGTCTCATCCCTGTTTGGGTAGCTGATAGCTTGTCCAGGTAGCAGAGAAGCAAACCTTTCCACATTTAATCCTCAGTAGCTCCATGAAGAAGGTATGATATTACCCACTTGAAAAGGGTTAGCTTACCCATGCGTTCTGACCTCAGCCCACACTGAGCCCCTATGCTACACTGCCAAATCCCCATGAGATGTGGAGATGGGTCACACTCTGTGACAGGGCTTCTGCTCAACACTGGTCTACAGGGCCCAGTCACAGCATAGGAGAGCCCAGCTCTCATACTGTGACATAAATCATGGGTCAAAATCACATCATGGAGGTAGAGCAAAGTCCAGGGCATAGCATCAGTGACCACAAGCTCTGAGATCCAGATCCCTGAGGTGTCATTCCCCAGCAACTTGAGAACCTCAGGGCCATGACTTCCATTGATATATTCAGACCCTCAGGTCCAGGTAAGCACACTGAGAGCCTCAGAACCTGAGTTAAATCATAGCCCTGGGGCTCCACAGCCCCAACCACTGCCAAACGGGGGATGACGGCAGGCCGGCTGAAGGTGCAGACCCGGGGGTACACTTTTTAAATTCTGGTTTTGTCCTCAAGCTCTAGTAATGGAGATTGGATTTAGCAGGACATGAGGGAAAGCCTGGGCCCTCATTTTCAACACATGCCCTCAGGGAGTCTGAGGGCCATTATAAACTTCCTTCTGCCTTAAAGGGGAGGCAGCATATAACACCACGGGGCAGCAAGCTACTCCTCACCCCCAGCAGGGGTTTGAGGGTTAAGCCCTCATTTGTCTCCTATTGCCACTGTGGCAAACTACCACACACGGCACACAACACAGATGTATCATCTCATATTTCTGCAGGTCAGAAGTC
>NW_003852584.1:2153414-2156084 GCF_000181295.1 Otolemur garnettii
CACAATCCTTGGTTATGGCCTGTCCATCTGTGGAGCTGGCAGGGCAGCGTCCTCTGGTCTCTCCTGTAGCCCCCCTGCCTGCCTCCTCCATCTCCACGGTTGTGTTGGGCCCACCAGGTAACCCAGGAGGCCCTACCCTTCTTCAGGTCCTTTGTGTAATCATGTCTGCAAAGTCTCTTTTGCCACATAAGGAAACATAGTCACAGATTCGGGGATTAAAATGTGGCCATTGTGGGGCGGGGTGGTGGGGGAGAGGCATGATTCTGTCTGCCACATCCTCCCATCCGTCTGCAATAGGGAAGCCAGTTTTTCAGTAGCTGCAATTCTGATTTTGGACTTTAATGGGATCATCAAAGTATAAGGCCCAGAAGCAGCCCAGGAGATAGGTAGGCAGAGTCAGAGGGGAGAAGATGCAGGTTGTGGGAAGAGGCAGCAGGTTATGGAGAAGAAGAGGGCTGTCCAGCCTGGGAAGGGGTGGAGGGTTTGGGCTAAAGGCAGGTGCCGTCTTCTGCACTCCTGCCCGCCTGTCCCCTAGTCTGCACGGTGACCATGAGCAGATTATAACAGTGAGGTGTGAATGAGTGAACTTGTGAAAAGACAAATCAATGCTTGGTGTGCAGTTACTACTAGATAACCGGGGGCTGCTGTTATTGACAGCAAGCTGTGAGGGCAGAGGGAAGTCCTGCCCACATTCATCAGTACCATGTAAACAAGACAGTGGCACAGAGGTGGGGAAGCTTCTGCTGGATGACAGGAGAATGCCCACCCACTGGGCGCCCTGGCAGTAAAGTGCTGGCACTCTTCCTCGTGACCTGAGGTCCCACCAGCTACAAGAGAATGGGGACATGTTTTATTGGCAAAGCAAAGGGGGGGCTTCTTGCCCTTCCCAACCCCCAGCTGTGTGCCAGCACCCTCCTGGTTGTAGGGCCGGCTGGCAGGGTGGGGACAATGAATAAGGGGGTGGGGCTGCCAGGTCACAGTGGGAGGCCCCCCGGGGCAGGGCTGCCAAGTCACAGTGGGGGCCCCCTTTATATATAAGCTCCATGTAACCCTGCAAACCAGACCGACACCAACACCAAGAGCAGGTGGGCAGGCCTCGGGCCTCCTCCCCACCCTCAAGGCCAGCTGCAGCCTCGGCCTAGGAGCCACCTCACCTTCCTGCACGATGGTCCGGTACCGTGTGAGGAGCCCCAGCGAACATGCGAACCAGGGGTTGAGGCAGGAAGGGCATGGGCAGGACGAGGGCCAGAACCCAGAGAGTGTTGAGGTCTATGGAAGGACCTACCGAGGCCACCACCGTAGGCACAGGCACTGCTCTCGGAGGAGACTGTACCGG
This sequence comes from Otolemur garnettii, assembly GCF_000181295.1. NCBI lineage: Eukaryota > Metazoa > Chordata > Mammalia > Primates > Galagidae > Otolemur > Otolemur garnettii. Next base: position 2,154,751 of record NW_003852584.1, read on the forward strand.
ATCCACAGACGGCGGCGCCGCTCCTGCCGGAGACGCAGACACAGACACACACGCTGCTGCAGACACAGGAGGAGGAGAGGTGTCTGGGGAGGGGGAGAGGGAAGGGGAGAGGAGGGGGAGGGGAGGAGGCAGGACCCTCACCCACCTGGCAGCCTCCAGGAGCCCCCGGCCCCACCCAGATTCCTTAGGTATCCTCTACCCATCCACAACCAGAACTTTCTTTCCCAAAAGGCTGCAGAAGGAGGAGGAGAAGATGCAGAAGACGCTACTAACCTCCCTGACCTACCACCCCGGCTGGAGTTAAGTCACCTGCCTGAGAAACACCATTCGAGGCCTTAGCAACTCCCTAAGCCCTGAGTTGCCCAAGAACCCACAAGATCTGAGTAAAATGAGCAAAAGTCACCTGCCAAATAAAGCTTGACAAGAAACTCCTTGGCCTGTCAGGGTCATCTTTGCACAAATGGCACAAGCCTGGCTTTCCTGGGGGGTGGGCAAGACGCAGCCCTACAGCCCTTCGAGACCAGGGTGGATGGGGCCTGGATGCTGCGTGCACCTGGTATGTCACCCTGTAACACTCTCGTCCTCCACGTGTCCTCCACGTGTTCAGCTTTAACATCTCCCACTCCCAGCACTATAACCAAGGTGGGGGTCTCCACCTGAAGATCCTTATGCCAATCCATGAAAAGAGATTGAGGCAAAGGTTACTGCTGGCTTCCCTGCCCAAAGCTTGAGCCATACATAATTCAGTCACAAAGCTCTCTGCCACCCCTTTGCCACCTTCAGTGGCACACACAAAAGTCCTTGGGCGTGAATGCTGGTTGGTTGGGCGGAGAGCCCTATGGTGGGGAGCAGGTCTGGCATGATCCAGCAAGAACTAGGTTAGAAGGAGTAGATGAATAGAGTAGGGGCAGGGTGTTGTGAGGCCTTGTTGGCCAGCAAACGGCCCCAGGGCTGCCCTCCCCCTGGGGGATCAGGAGAACCCTCACCCTTCCTCTGCAGCATCCGCTGGCTGCCTGTGCTCCCTGGTTTGTGATCACATCACCCCACCTCTTGCCTCAAGTCTCCCCATCTCAGGGTCCTCGGTGACATTGGCAGTTTCCAGAATTAGGAAGTAGATATCTTGGAGGCTCATTATTCAACCTCCCATAGCCACTGAGGATGGAGGGCAAGAAATCAGTCAGATCAGATTTACCCATTGGAAAGTGGATTCCTAGTGTTTGGAAATGACCAAATTTAAAACAATGATCCTTAACTCCCCCCACCCACAAGCTAAAATTGTGCCGTACAGGCAGGTGCAAACTTGCAAAGAGGCAGTTCCAAATGTCTTCAGCAGA
>NW_003852584.1:2156174-2169431 GCF_000181295.1 Otolemur garnettii
CCCCCACCCACAAGCTAAAATTGTGCCGTACAGGCAGGTGCAAACTTGCAAAGAGGCAGTTCCAAATGTCTTCAGCAGAGACCTGTGACCCCACAGTTCTTAGGAGCCTTCCAAGGAGAGATTTCAGAGGATTATACTTTCAGGCCCCCAAAGGAGTTACAAGAGTTCCTTAGTTTTATGGAGATATAGCTCATATAGACTACACAGATCTTAAGAATGTAGCTCAATGAATTATTTATTACCAATTGTTCGCAGGTCAAGAAACCTGACATTCCCAGCACCCTCAGAAAGCTCCCTGGTACCCCCACCCACAAGCAGCTGCTGTTCTGACCCTATCTTTGCAAACTGTCAACTACTCTCCTTAGCTGGGTATTTCTGGGATGGGAGGAGTCTGTGCTTTCAGAATTCCATCCCCAACTCTCTTCCCAGCTAAAAGTGGACTTTAGCCAAGGCAAACAAGGCAGATGGAGGCAGCCCTCCAGCCAGCCTGGCATTTGGCTTTTCTGCCCTGCCCTGTGGCTGGTGGGTCAGGTCCCTGAGTGTGGGTGAGCTCCAGGGGCCTTTGTGATGTCAGCGCCCTGCCTCCCGCCCTCACAGCCCCTCACTCCCCCCAGCTGCCTCCCCTCCTATCCCAGAGAGACAGGCAAAGTGGATGATGGGTTCCCGCTGTGCCAAGCTCAGCACGGGCCACAGCACAGGCCATGGCACAGGCCACGGCACCGGCCATGGCAAAAGCCACGAATCCTCCATGAAGAAGCTTGTGGCCTGTGTGAGTCAGGATAACTTCTCCCTGTCGTCAGAGGGCGAGGAAGACGAGGAGGAGGAGGAGGAGGAAGAGGAGGAAGAGGAAGAGGAGGAAGAGGAGCTCCCAGTGCAGGGCAAGCTACTGCTGATGGAGTCTGAGCAACAGGAAGAGGAGGCCGAAGATAGCCCCGCAGCCCAGCAGAGCCCCGAACCCAAGAAGACACACTCCTGACCCCAATGACGGCCTGGGAAGGGGTGTCCAGTGAGAACTTACAGAAAAGAGTCAATAAAAGTCTCCAAGGAGGCTCCTCGTCTCTGGTTTCCCCTAACCCCATGCCTTCTGGTACTGTGTGCCTGTGTATATGTGAGTGCCTGGGGGCACGTGGGGGTGTGCGGGTGTGTGGGGTGGGCTGGGAGGGCAACCAGCTGCCAAGGGAAGCTGAAGAGCAGGGGTTGGTGACCTTGTTCCTGATACCCAGCTGGAGGTTCTCCGTTTAGGTGTAGAAAATGTGGTGGCCTGGACCAGAAATCATCTTCCCCAGTCCCATCTCCAGGGCAGGGGGGATTCCTTGCCAAGCCTGAGCAGACAAGGCACAGAGCACCCACAAGGACAGGGGAATCTGGGAATCTTCTTTCGCACAGACCCCTCCTCCCCCATCTTGCTGCTCTAACTAGTCTTAACAGCACTAGCTTGGAAGTTCAGTAGACCTGGGTTCGACCTAGGTATGTGACCTTTAGCAAGTCACCGTGCCTCCCACCTTCACAGCCCCTCACTCCCCTCCTATCTCAGAAAGATAGGCTCTCTGCTGGGCTGCGGGGCTGTCTTCGGCCCACAGTCTCCAGTGGGTCACAGACTCAACTAAAGTGTTGGGGGGCGGGGAGAGACAGGGCCTGACACTAGGATGTACTGAGCCATAGCAGGTGGGACTGTGGGCAGGCCCAGTCCTTTCTCATCACTGACTCTTCTGTTGCCACCCCACACTCTTTGTGACTGACTGTGCCCTGCCTGGAAGCTACCCCTGCCTTCTTCAAGGGGTCCAGCTCCAGGAGCAGAGACAATGCCCCTATGAAAGCAACAGGAAGTGGGAGTGTGGAGCGGCTGCTGGAAGCAGGTGCAGAGCCCAGCTCAGTGCGCCTTTTGGAGGCACCTGGGGATGTGTCTGCTGCCCACAGGCCCCTGGGTCTCTCATCCCCTCTCCAGAAGAAATGACAAAGGAAGAGCACGCACTTATAGGGCAACTTGAATCTACATCCCTGGTTAAAAATTTAAAAGTTAAAAATAAGTTAAAGGAAAAAATAAAAAGAAACAACACAATCTCGGTCCTGCTTCCTTGCAGTGCTCCAGATATCCACATTGGGCCTGAGAAGGCTCCTGTCAGGGTGGTGGGGATGGGGAAGGGAAGGCAGCATTTCCAGCTGGCCCTCAATTTCCCTAGGGGTTCTGTTTGAGGAGGAGTGGGGTCTTGGGCTACTTGAAGGTAAGATCACAGCTGGGCCTGCAGATGGCAGAGGGCAGTAGTAGGCAAGGGGGAGGCTTCCACTGGCTCGAAACGCCCCTTGGCCCCTTTGGTCCCTGTCATGAGTGACTCAGTGGGCCAGCTTTGTCTCGAGTCTCACTCTTTTCCCTAGGCTAGAATGCTGTGGCATCCTGGCTCATAGCAACCTGAAAATCCTGGGCTCAAGTGATCCTTCTGCCTCAGTCTCCAAGTAGCTGGGATTACAGTGCCCACCACAGTGCCCAGCTAGTTTTTTCTATTTTTAGTAGAGATGGGGTCTTGCTCTTGCTCAGACTGGTCTCAAAATCCTGAACTCAAGTAATCCACCCACTTTGGTCTCCGAGGGTGCTAGGATACTAGGCGTGAGCCTTTGCGACTAGCCTCCAGCTTTATCTTTTTGCTAGAAGCAAAAGCCCAAACGTGCACCTGGCCATCCACATGCCCAGCAAACACAGGTGGAAGCCCTGCTGTAGGCTAGACCCTGTACTACCCCCCAAGGGGCCTGATGGTAACAAAACACAGCCCCAAGAGGACAGGTCACAGTCGTAGGGGTGTGGCACCACCTACAGCAGAGCTGTCAGACAGGGCAATTCTCTTTGGGAGGGCTGGAAAGGCCATAGCAGACGATGGTGGCCACACTGTGTGCTCACAGATGGCAAAGTGGGGAGTCAGCAGTGGAGGAATGGGGGCCATGTGGGGGTGTCCAGAGGCCTAGAGCGTCTTCACAGTGTGACCTGGCACACTCCCCACAACCAGACCAGCTGAGCCCTGCACAGACAGGGCCACAAAGACTAGAGCCACCATGCCCTCTAATCCCTGTGGATCCCAGTGCCCATACAAGGGGGGCACGCCTGGTTTTAAATCCTGGCTTGGCCACTGGCTAGCTGTGGGACTCCAGGCTGGTTACTCAACCTCTCTGAGCCTGTTCTCTCCTTATAAATGTGATAATCATACCTGCTTCACAGGGTGCATTAGTTTCTTAGGATAGCTGCGTCAAAGTACCACAAACTTGGTGTTAAAAAAGAACAGAAGTTTATTCTCTCAAGGTTCTGGAGATGGAGGCATCAGCTGGGCTATGCTCCCTCCAGGTCTTTAGAGGAGAGTCCCTCCAGCCTCCTCCAGCTCCTAGAGGCCCCAGCCGCACTTGTTTTATGACTGTGGACCTCATCTCTGCGTCCCTCTGCATGTGGTCTCTCTTCCCATGTGTCACCTCTTCTATCTCCTACAAGGACATACACCAGCATGCTCTCATTCTGAGATTCTTAGCTTAATGCCATCTGCAAAGACTCTCTTCCACATCAGCTCACACTGGCAGGTTCCAGGGATTAAGATGTGGACACAGATTTTAGGAAGCCTCCATATGGTCCATTACAGGGTCACTGTGAGGCTCAAGGACAAAGCTGCCTGGAAAGGGAGGGGCCAGAGCTCATACAAATAGGAAGTAGGGAAGTATGAGGGTGGTTTTCATTGTGAGTGATCTGACATATTTATTAAGGAATAAACTTTGATCAAAGTGGGTGATAACAATTCTTCATGACCAGAGGTAATGCTGTGTGTGGAAAGTAGAAGTGAGAGGACCTGCTTGGGAGGGGAGGTAGGGACAGAGCGAGTTCCAGGGAGGTAAAAGAGAGGAGTGCAGGCTTAGAGTGGGAGAGCTAAGCCTAAGGGCATCAGCCAAGACCTGGGAGGGGCTGATGGTGGTGGACAGAACACAGGAGTAGGGAGGCCACACAGGCCTGGTGCTCAAGTACCAGCATGGGCTTTCTCCCCAGGTGCTGGGCTGTCGGAATAGGGCAGTGTGATTCAAATGCAGCTCCACTAGCAGGGAGGGAAGCAGAGTCAGGAGGCAGGAACTGAAAGGAGGAAGATGAATTTCCAGGGGCCTCCTGTGGCTTCACAGGCATCTCAGGCGTACAAAAGAATACCAGGAAAGAAGGACAGATACCTCTTTTGTCACGTACAAAAGCCTTAAAAACCGCAGTGATCTAGCCAAGACTGGAAATCAGTGCAAAGTGGGATTTGAATCTGTCTCTACATGTCCTGACTTTAAATCCTGCTGGGCAGGTGGGCTTTCCAGGCAGGCCCCAGGACCCCCCATAGGTCCACTTAGTTACTCTTATCATTCATTCATCCACTGGGCCATCTGACAAATTTCTTACCTATCCCATAGCTATCTGACACTAATTGTCTGTCTTAAAGACCACCTGCCACCCTCCCACCTCACTGGGATCAGGGCTGCACTACTATGACCCAAGCGGCCCGGGTGGAGGGAGAAAACGTGTGCTTGTGAATGACATTTACTGAGCTCTTCCTGTGGGCTGGGCCCGAGCCAACCACTTGACGTAGATTTTCTCATTTAATTCTTCTAATGTCCGCATGAGGTACAGTTATTGTCCCCATTCCACAAAAACAGGGAAATTAGGGCCTGAGAAGGTAAAGGCTTAGGGCTGTTTGTGAGGTAGGAGCAGATTTGGAATGTGGATTCCACTCACTCAGTTCACTCAGACCTAAGGATCCCTACTCTTTACCCACAGATGGGACTGCCCTGAAAGCTGCCCCGCCCTGGGAGCAAGGGTAGGGGTTTGTTCTGGCTGGGCTGCATCTCTTACACCCCCATAGGCTGTGCCATCACAATCGACCCCAAGTATATAAACAGGGGCTGCCAGGGCCTCTGTAAAGCTGGGCTTGCTGGAAGAGGAGGAAGAGGAGGCATTTGCCCCTCCAAGTGTGGCCTCCCATGGACACCAAGATGCAGAACCTTCCTGTCACCCACGCCCAGCCCTATGGCAACTCTCAGCCCCAAAGCCACACCTGCAGCCAGTGCAACTGCAGCCTTCACTGCCAGAACTGCAGCCAGAGTTGCCGACGGAATCAGAGCTGCAGCCCAAGCCGGAGCTCCAGCCAAAGCCCCACTGGCCAGTGCAGACCACCCAGGCTCCGCAGCCCATCCAGGGCCCCTAGTCAATCCAGCCACCGGAGCCCAAGCCCCAGCCTGTCGCCAAAGCAGTGCCAGCAGACCGCACACTCCAACTCTTCCTTGCAGCCCACCAGCCATCGCAGCAGCTGCCCCCGGAACAGGAAGACTTTGGAACGCAAGGCAAAGAAGAGGAAGCCAGGCAAGAGGATCCAGCAGGCATATAAAACAAAGAGGCAGAGCCCAGGTACATCATGCAGGAGGGGAAGGGAGCAGGACAGCTGGCCCTGGGACTGTGAGGTTGAGGTCACAGAGGAATCATAGACAGAGGTGAAGGGGAGGGGAAGAGAAATAATGGTAGACTAGTTTAATGTATACAATGCTTTGAACTGGTTCTTTAAATTGGATGGGTTGACTGGGAGGATGGAAGGATGAGGTGGGCGGATGTTGGGGGAAATAGAAGTTTGGTTAGGTAGACGAATGGATAATGGACTGGGTAAATGGGGTTGGATCAATACAGTGGTTGGGTAGATGGCTGATTTGATTGCTTAGAAGGATATGGTTGGTGGATGAATTGAATGGATATGAGTTTTGATGGCTGAATGGTTGGTTTGATTGGTTAATGGTTGGCTTAGTGAATGGGTAGATGGGTGGATGATGAAAGGTTTGGTAGGTTTACTGGATGAATGACTGGTACAAACTGGATACAAATTGAATAATGAAATGTAGAACAGAGTGAAATGAATGGGTGGAGCACATCAAAAGGACCTTGATGAAAGCTCTACCAGTGCCCTATTCCATCATGAACGAGCAGTCTTAGACCTAACGGTGAGTTTGGTGACTTCATGAAGTGCCCAGCTGTTAAAGGTCCCTTTCTCACTCCTTTCCCTTAGGTCGGAGACACAAGTGATGAGACGGCACTCCCTGGCTTGTTCCTGTGTGTTCCAAGTGAGAGATGCCATCCTGCGTGGAATACTAGGACAAAGTCAATCTTTTTGCAGGAACATGTTACTATGGTGATTTCTATGCAACATTGATTAAAGCTTGTACACTGGAAAACTATCCGAGTTTGCATTTTGATTTCTACGTCACATAATGTTTGGAGTCCTGGCTAGGAAGGAAAACACAGTGAAAAGAGGTCACCTAGAGGGCAGGGACAGGCCTGTAATGGGACCTTATGAAAGCATAAAGAGTGTTGCCAGCACAGGAGCAGGCGTGGATGGGGGTGTGATGCCAAGAAGCCTTGGAAGTGGATGGGCAACATTGTTCCTTTGCCCTATGTGTTCCCATGTGGTGCCCACAGATCCATGGGTATCTCTCGCAAAAGCATGGCAGGAAACAGGCAGGAAGAGAGCTTAGGGATGTGCATTTTATAGTCTAGAGCATCCTGCGTCTGGATCCTGGCTGATGCTCAACCTCTCTGAGCCTTCAGCAAAAGAGTCCCTTAAAGCTGCCATTTCAACAAACTTTTTACTACAGGACCAGGTCTGTTCAGGGGCTATGCTAGGCTCTGGGAACACACAGAGGACACAAAAGGCCCTGCTGGTTAAGACAAGTTGTATCAAGGGTGTGGAGGGAGGCGACATGGGGCAAGGGGCAACTTGGGAAGGTGCTGTCCCTCCAGAGCAGTATGTACAAAAGCTCTAGGGAAAGAGCTTGTGTTCCAAAGACTGGAGTAGCTGCACGCGACATGCAGGTGGTGAAGCAGGAGGTGGGAGCCAGACCACACGAGTTTACAGGCCACTGGGAAGAGCTTGGACATTATTCTCAGTGTGAAGTAGTCATGTGAAGGTCTTCACTGGATGGATGACAGGGTCTGCTGATGGTGCCTCAAAGCTGGCACTGGCTGCCATATGGAAACAGGGGCAGGAGGGGGCAGAGGGGTGGGTAAGATGCTGTGTCAGCGTACCACTAGAGATCTTCCAAGACAGCTGGATTGGAGCTTCCTCCCAAGATCATCCCCAGTGTCCTGCCTTCACCATTCCTCCTGCAGCAAACACTTACTGGGCACCAGCTTTAAGCTGTGGTCCAGAAGGGCAGATAAAGGTCCCTGAACCCACATAACTTACAATTGAATTAGTAATGTGGACACTCATTACTTGTGAGAAAACCTCAGTTTTCTCATCCACAAAATGGGTGTGGGTGCTCTTACTGGGGCAGGGAGGGGTCAATGAGATGGTGTGTGAGAAGCATCTAGGCCCAGGGCTTGGCACAAGTAGGCACTCAGTGAACCTTTTCCATTCAGCATATAGAGTGCTCAGGTTTTTTTTTTTTTTTTTTTTTTTTAGACAGAGCCCCAAACTGTCCCCCCGGGTAGAGTGTCATGGCTCACAGCTCACAGCAACCTCCAACTCCTGGGCTCAAGCGAGTCTCCTGCCTCAGCCTCCCAAGCAGCTGGGACTACAGGTGCCCACCACAACACCCAGCTTTTTCGGTTGCAGCCATCATCGCTATTTTGGAGGGCCTGGGCTGAATTCAAACCTGCCACCTTAGGTGTATGTGACTGGCGCCTTAGCCACTTGAGCCACAGGCACCCAGTCAAGTGCTCAGGTTTTTGAGAGGGGGCACTAGCTGCCAGATAAAAGGATTTGGGAATGGTCAAAGTCTCAGGTAAATTACTTTCTGACCTCCAACCCTATCAGCCTTGGTTTTAGGGTCAGACTCAAGTTTTCCCTGGCTCCCGCACTCCCAGCTGGGAGACGCTGGACTAGCCATGCCTATTCTGGGACATACTTGTCTTGCCGGTCTGATGGGGTCATGATCCTGACTGTGGGTCTCAGCAGGCTCCCAGCATCTGCGCCAGATACATGGCTGCTGGGGTTTCTTTTTGAAAAAGAAAAAGCTGTGAGCTATGATATACAGAGGGTGACAAAGTAAGACTTTGTCTCAAAAGAAAAAAAAAAAAAAGAAGGAATGGGATGAACAGGTAGAGAAGGGAGGTGGGATGGAGTGTCTGCAGTGGGGGTGGGGGGAGCTTCAGGAAGCCTGAGATTTGCAGGACTTTTGAGTTCTGCTGAGCCAGGCCCGGCAGTGGCTTGAAGGAATGACTCAGTGGAAGATCCTCTTTCGGATCTAAGCTGGGTGACCTCAAGCAAGTCTGTAAGTTGGGAGGCTAACAGTGCCTCCCTTGAGGGGTCCCATTAAGATAATGCCCCTGGGCCTGGCTCACACCTGTAATCCTAGCACTCTGGGAGGCAGAGGCGGATGAATTGCTTGAGCTCAGGAGTTTGAGACCAACCTGAGCAAGAGGGAGTCCCCGTCTCGAAAAATAGCCCAGCATTGTGGCAGGCAACTATAGTCCCAGCTACTTGGGAGGCTGAGGCAAGAGAATCACTTGAGCCCAAGAGTTTGAGGTTTCTGTGAGCTATGATGCCACGGCACTATACCAAGGGTGGCAAAGTAAGACTCTGTCTCAAAAAAAAAAAAAGACAAAAAACAAAAAAGATAATGCCCCTGTAGGTGCCCAGCAGAGGGCCTGGTCCTTTCCTTGGGTTCCTTTATCCTCCCCTCACAGTAAGGAAATATTCCAGGCTCTTCACTCTGGGAAGCATATTGTGGAAAAGGAATCATAGACAGATTGTCAGAAGTGTGGTCAGGGACTTTGAGCCTCACTCACCAATGGACCACCCTATTACCTGAGAATTGTCCTTCCGGTGTTATGGCGGGCACGTGTAGTCCCAGCTACTTGAGAGGCTGAGGCAAGAGAAACTTGAGCCCAAGAGTTTGAGGTTTCTGTGAGCTGTGACAGCATAGCACTCTACTGAGGGTGACAAAGTGAGAGTCTGTCTCAAAAAAAAGAAAGCCATTCACACCCACTCAGACAAAGATACTGCACACCAAATACACACACACACATATATGCACACACACACACAGGCCCCACACACTGAAACACACGTGCAGGTGCACACTCACCTGTGCATACTACACTCTTAGTCAGACATATGATGACAAGAGGGAAGTGTCTGACCACAGACTTATTCTTTTCACTTGCTAGGCTGGGTGTGGAGGTGGGGAGACAGCAGATGGGCAGGTCTGCTGCAAACCCCAATCCAGGAAATGAGGAGACATGATAAATTCAGCCACTGAGGCTGGGTGCAGTGGCTCACACCTGCAATCCTAGCACTCTGGGAGGCCAAGGTGGGTAGATTGCTTGAGCTCACCAGTCTCTACTAAAAATAGAAAAACTGAGGCAAGAGGATAGCTTGAACCTGAGTTTGAGGGTGCTGTGAGCTATTTCGCCATGGCACTCTACCCAGGGCAGCAGCTTGAAACTCTGTCTCAAAATAAAACAAACAAAAAAAAATCCAGCCACTGAGAGGGTATGTGGATGCTGAAGGTGACCCTCCTTGACTCTCCTAGGGAGAGATTTAATTTAAATGTTCAATTGGGATGAAATGAGGTCTGAGAAATACTGAAGCCTGGTCTGGCCTGTGGTAGGACTGTCTGCCCAGTCACCTGCGGGGGGTGGGGGTGGGGCTGCTACTCCTGCAGGCCCAAGCGATCACTAAAGAAAAGCCCAGTGGTCTTGGGTTGAAGGGTTGAAGGAAAATCAGCCAGGAAGGAGAGCAAACACAGGTTGAGGGCTGTGATCCTCATCTGAGGGCTGATTCAAGAGGAAAAACATCTCTAACTCTGTAGCCACACAGGCCCAGATTCAAATCTCAGCTCCCACACCCTCTTGCAGGGTGGCTTCCAGCCTGTCTCATGACCTCTCTGAGCCTATTGTGTGTCCCTTGCTTTATGAAGATCACTGAAGGGACATGTTTCTTTTCACTGCATTTAATACTCAGCACAGTGCCTGGCACACATTAGGAGCGCAGTGAATATTTGTTAAAGCAGTGGGAGGAGATGACGCATTAAAGTAACCATGAGATGCCAGTTGTGCACCCATCAACTAAGCAAATAATGGAAAAGCTTGATAATAAGGACTGGCAAGGAGACAGGGAAACACATTGTTGAATGCTGTTGCCAGGGGTAAGTGTGCACAGGCCTGCTGGCAGGCACGGGGCAGTGTCTACCAATAGCCAAAGTGCATGTACCAACTTTCTACATATGTGCACAAGGCTTTTTGGGGAGTCTCAGGGCTACCTTGTTTGCAAGAGCAAAAAACAACCTCTGTGTCCATCCACAGGGAATGGTAAATGGCCATCCTGAGGAAGGTTCTGCAGTAGTTTTTTTTTGTTTTTTTTGAGACAGAGTCTTAAGCTGTCACCCTGGGTAGAGTGCTGTGGTGTTACAGCTCACAGCAACCTCTTACTCTTGGGCTTAAGCAATTCTCTTGCCTCAGCCTCCCAAGTAGCTGGGACTACAGGCGCCTGCCACAACACCTCACTATTTTTTTTGTTGCCATTGTCATTGTTGTTCTAGCTGACCTAGGCCAAGCCAGCCCTCAAACCTGCTAGCTTCGGTGTATGTGGCCGGTGCCCTATCCACTAAGCTCTGGATGCCACCGGTCCTGAAGTTTTTAAGAAAAAATGGGCTTAATCTATACACATGATCTATGCCGACCATCAGGGTATTCTGTCAGGTGAAAAGGGCAAGAGGGAGAAAGGCAGGGAAGCCCTACACAAAGCAACACCACTGTTATGGGTCAAAATGCATGCATGTAAGTGCATAGAAAAAGGCCTGGAAGGACCAGGACTAAGCTGATTCTCGGGACTACCCCGGGGGAGGGGAAATATTTTGATTATTTTAATAAGGAGATGAAAAGTTAAAGAAAAAAAGAGGAATGAGCATCAGTGACACATCCAGTGGCTGCTCGGCAAAGCCTTGTTGAATCTGAGAAGAGACAGTACAGGCGTGCTGAATCTAACATCAGCCTCTCCCTGGGCTTGCTGTCTGGGCAAGGTGACCCAGAAGACCTTCCCCAGAGGGACTCAGCACCCCAGGGCAGGGAGAGGCCAGCCCAACCTGCTGCCTTCCCCAGACCAGTCCTTCCCATAACCATCAGGGTTTGGCTGGGACCTGCTTACCCAGCCCCTTACATGCTTCTCGGCTCCTCAAACTCAAATTCTTGCCTTCCTATGCCAGCCACTCTCTCTTCCCCTCCCTTGGTGAGATTCCTCTTATCCTTTAAAATTCGGTCAAGAATGACCTCCTCCCCCAACCTGCAGGCTCCACCCGGTGCTACTTGTTACATGGAGACAAAGAGCCTGAAGGAACATTCTGGTCAAGTCTCCCCGGGACTGGCCTGTCCACTGGCTCATGTCATTGCTCCCTGGTCTTCCAGACCTCTAGCTTGGACCTGATGCCCCAGCTGGGCACCCTTTCCCCCACCTAAACACATGATATTTTCAGGATTAGGAGAGACCTTCCACCCCACACAACAAAGCAACCTCTCCTGACTGAGGCCTTCAGGATGGTTTCCACCAAGCCCAAGGGCACCCTGAAACACCTTCATTAAGTTCCATCCGCTGCTCAAGCCGTACGTTCCTCCTAGAGAAATGGCAGCGCACAATTTCCAATTCACAGGACACAGGAGAGATGAAATAAAATAATACACAGCAAAGATGGTCACCTGGCCTGCAGCAGGGGCTCAGCAAATGGAGGTGTTTCCCAGGGTCCCCCAGGGAGTGAGGACTGACCCAGAACTTGGGTATGGACTCCCCAGGCAGTGAGTTCTCTTTCCAAGATCTGAATGTCCCAGATGTTCCCTAAGATAATCTTTGTTCCTATTTCAGGGGGTGGTGTAGGGATATCTGAGGGGTCAAGAACAGTCAGGAGGTGTGTCCCAAAGCCACTAAGGTAGCTACTGTGGCTGAATGTTGTCCCACAGGCCAGCTACCAGAGGTCTTTCTATGATGGCTCCTGCGCTTGGATGGTTGTCTCATCCTTTCAGAGTAAAATCCAAACCCTTCTCACAGCCCAACAAGCCTCCTCCTGATTGCTCAGATGTCTGCAAGCCTCTACACTCATTTCCTTGCTCTCTAAACCAACTACAGCCCTCTCCTTTCTGATCTGCATGCATGCCAGTCACCCTCACCACAAGGCCTTTGCACTGGCTATTCTCTCTACCTGGGGTCCTCTTCACCCCACTTTTAGAAAGATCTCATTGCCAATGTCACTTCCTCCAAAAGGCTTTCCTAACTGCCTTATCGCACCCCACAAACACTTGGTCCCTCCATTCTGTTTATTTCCTACACAGCACTTAGCCGGATCTGAATTGGTATGTGAATTCATTGACCCCTCTACATCTGCTTAAAGCCCCTGAGTCCCCAGTGCCTGGCACACAGTAGGCACTCAATAAATACCTGCTGAATAAAATTTAAATACTGAAGAAGCGAAATACATGTCACTACCCCTTCTAAGTAAGGAAACTGAGGCACAGAAAAGCTAAGAAATTTGCTCCAGGTTATACACTTAGGAAGTGACAGATTTAAATCCAGACCAGAGAATAACAGAATTGACAATATGAGCCCCACAGCTCAGGGATCCCAGGGGCACAGACTATCACAGGAAGCTTTCCCACCCGTGCATACAGGAAAAAGAGGGCTGAGGAGTGCCGGAGGCAGAGGGCAATTTCAGGATTACATGCCGTGACCGTGACCGGGTCTACTTTTCCCAGCAGGATGTCACCAAAGCTGGAAAGAGAAACTGAAAAACTGAGCTCCATGGGCCATGACCTTCACACTCCCTAGCTGTTAACTGGGCCCCTCACTTCTAGGATACCAGGAGAGCCGTGGTAGACAACTATCCCACCCTGGCTGTTGTCTAGCAAGTTGTGGAAATAGAGCTGATTCATCTGCCCTGTGATAAGAAGTCACATGTACTAGGCGGTGCCTGTGGCTCAGTGGGTAAGGTGCCAGCCCCATATACTGAAGGTGGCAGGTTCAAACCCAGCCCCAGCCAAATTGCAACAAAAAAATAGCCAGGCATTGTGGCGGATGCCTGTAGTCCCAGCTGCTCAGGAGGCTGAGGCAGGAGAATCGCCTAAGCCCAGGAGTGGGAGGTTGCTGTGAGCTGTGCTGTGACGCCACGGTGTTCTACCGAGGGTAATAAAGTGAGACTCTGTCTCAAAAAAAAAAAAAAAAAAGTCACGTGTGCTGAGCACTTACTCTGGGCCTGGCACTTTGCTGTGGGCTTTGTATGTGGTCCCCCAGG
>NW_003852584.1:2169639-2187632 GCF_000181295.1 Otolemur garnettii
CAGATGCTTGTCAATCAGCACATTTCCTTTTTCTCTTTTGGCATCTGGATTTGGTTTCATTTTGAACTCAGGACTTCAGAAAATGAAACCACAGTTATACACAGTGGTCACTGGTGGCCTCGTGTGCCTACTTAATCTCCCCAAAGCCCTGCTCCTCCTCCTCCTTTTCCTCCTCTTCCTCCCCCTGCCATGCCTTCTCTGGTCTGTGCTCCTTGGGGAAATACTCCTAAAATGGACAGGAGAGATGAAGCCACGTCTTCAGTCACTGCCACACCCACAGGCACCCTCGGGAGAACAGTAGCAGCAGCAGCAGCAGCAGTGAATACCTACTGAATGCTTACTATATAGCAGGGCCGCTTCCAAGGACCTGGCCACAGTTACCCACTTAATCCCCATCACAATCCTGTAAAGATTATCCCCATTTCACAGATGAAGATCCCAGGGCAGAGGTTAATCACATGCTTAAAGTCACAGAAGAGAAAGTTACAGAGTTAGAATTGGGTTTGAGTCCAAAGTCTGGCTTTTAATTCCACACACACACACACACACATATATGTATATTTGTATATACGTACATATGCATTTCCCTTTTTCTGGAGAGGGTGTCACTCTGTCACCTAGGCTAGAGTGCACTGGCCTAGTCACAGCTCAGTGCAGCCCCAAACTCTTAGGCTCAAATGTTCTTCCTGCTTCAGCCTCCCAAGTAGCTGGGAGTACAAGTGCATGCCACCACGCCCAGCTAATTCCCCGCCCCCCTCATTTTTTAAAGAGGTGGGGTTTTGCTATATCGCTCGGTCTAGCCTCAAACTCCTGGCCTCAAGCAATCCTCCTGCATTAGCCTTCCAAAGTGCTGGGATGACAGGCATGAGCAGGAGTACCTGGCCTTTGTATTTTATCAATCCTCCACCACAGGGTGCGGCCCCCAGCGGGTGCTCAGTCAGTATCTCTAGAATGAGCACAAGCACTTGATTACTGGTGCATGCCTGGCTACGCATCACTGCCTGGCACACGTGTGCATGCACGCACAAGATCCAAAACAGCCACATCAGCGACTGCCACCAGCCCTGGACACAAAGGGAGCTGATGGGTCCTAAGCCAGGCTGATTCTGGAGGAACCCTTGCATTCTGGGGCTGAAGAGGTGGAAAGAAGGACCTGGCACCAGAGCTTCAGGGAGAGGAGCCATCTGGGCTGCGTCCGACTGTCGTCTGTAGAGGGCGGTGTGTGCCAGCGTGAGGCCGGTCACCAAGTCTCCCCTCAACACCCCCCGAGTGATGAATCTTTTGTGTGCCCCTTGATTCTTGGGCTCCCTATCCGCTTCCATTCAAAAATACACTCCCTAGCCAGGACCTGCTCTGTGGCTTTCCGAGACAGAGTACTAAATCACACACGTGTACAAATTATAGCCCTGACCAACTCCCCCTTCCATCCCAAGCGGCGGGGTGGGTGGGTAAGAGGGGATGGTGTGAAGGGCGGGTGCTGGATGGAGCAGCGGGAAGGGAACCTGTAAGGTAGGAGGAGGGCGAGGGGAGGGCCAGTATAGTTGCTTTTTTGGTCACCACATCTGCAAATGCACCATTTTTGCATCACTCTCCAAAGTGCGTCTGGAAGCGCCCGGCTGCTTTTCTCCCCAAAATGAGAATGGGCAGGTGGGAACCAGGTCCAGAGCTTCCAATCTGCCAACCACCGAATATCACAGCCCCTCCCCAGGCCTCGGTTTCCCAGCGATCCTGCAGTGGAAAAACAGGGGGAGCGGTTGAGGCCGCCGGGGACCTTGTGCTGCCCCGCCCGGTTTCCGAGGAACTCAGCCCGGAGGAGTTGAGGCGCCCCTCCCGCCCCGCCGAAGGGTTCTTCTGAAGCCTGTGGTCAGGCCACCGCTTCCTGGGAAGCCCAAGCCAAGTCTAGAAGCAGCAGTCTGCCCAGGCTCCGGGACTACGAGGGGCGGGAGCAGTCCTGAGGTGTCCGGGACCCCCACCCCCAGCTCTAGACCTTCGAGTCTGCGACGGACAAAGCTGGGACTGGGAATGGGTGTAGGGATCAGGTCGGATCTCAGGGTCTGCGGGGACCTCCTGGGGATTCCTGGAGGGATCCGACTGGAGGGGAGTAGAGGAGAGCTCTGCCCCAGATGGGTGTGGAGACCCCTGGAGAGGAGGTGGGTTTCATGGCCAGTCCAAAGCATCCCGAAGAGCCAGGCTGCAGAAATCCCGGACCCAAGGGAACAGGGGTAAAAATGCTGTCTCCAGGTCCTAAGGAGACGTCCAGGAAATGGCCGGAAGGTTCAGGGTCCGGGCCAGCGCCCCCAGCTGCAGCGGCGTTAGGACAGGTACTAGACAAAATCGGGGTATCGGGGTGGAGGACCCCCGGTGGGAGGGTCCGGGTGAGCTCAATTAGGGACTGGAAGGACCAGTGCTGCAGCGGAAAGAGAAACTGAAAGCATACCGCTGGGGGCGGGGCTCTACGGGGCGGGGCTCCGCTGCTGGACCCCGCCCCTCTCTGGCCATTTAAAATACCCGTGCAGGGGCGGGCGCCGAGCAGAGCTAGCTGCGGCCGTGGCAGCTGCACGGCTCCCGCCCTCGGAGCATGCGCGAGAGCCGCCCCGGAGTCCCCTGCCGCCCCGCCGCCCCGCCCGCGGCGCCCCGCCGCCAGGTGAGCGGGTCACTGGGCAAGGAGGCGGGAGGGAGAAGGGAGGAAAGGGCCAGGAGCCGGGAGCGTGATCCCGGCTGGCTCGTTGTCTGTGTGGTGGGGACGTAGCCGACAGGCCTCGAGACCCCGCCGGCCGCGTGCAGGGAGCCCCCAGCTCGCAGAGTACCCGCAGTGTAGTTTTTCTGCTGCCCTATCTCCCAGACCGGGCGCCAGTTGCGGCTTGGCCAGCAGGCGGCGGCCGCGGGGCGGCGAGCCGAGGCCGGGACGGCAGGAGTCTGAGCGGGCTGCTCTCGGGTCCCTCCACGCCCCCCTCTCATCTACCCGGAGGTGGACCCCGCCCCCTGAACTCCCACTGCCTGGAAGGGCTCGGCGGACCACAGCGACCATTTTCTTAGATGAACCCCCACTCCTCCCGCGCTGCTTCGCAGCCACTCACTTGTCCAGCCCCGGGCTCAGCGGGACGCTTTGGCTCACTGCCTGTGTCTCCCCATCAGCGCAACCCCGGACGCTATGGCCCATCCCTCCGGCTGGCCCCTCGAGTAGGATGGTAGCACACAACCAGGTGGCAGCTGACAATGCAATCTCCACGGCACCAGAGCCCCGACGGCGGCCAGAGCCTTCATCCTCGTCTTCCTCCTCCTCTCCCGCGGCCCCGGCGCGCCCGCGGCCCTGCCTGGCGGTACCGACACCGGCCCCCGGCGACACACACTTCCGCACGTTCCGCTCCCAGGCGGATTACCGGCGCATCACGCGCACCAGCGCGCTCCTCGACGCCTGCGGCTTCTACTGGGGGCCCCTGAGTGTGCACGGGGCACACGAGCGGCTGCGCACGGAGCCCGTGGGCACCTTCCTGGTGCGCGACAGCCGCCAGCGGAACTGCTTCTTCACTCTCAGCGTGAAAATGGCCTCAGGCCCCACGAGCATCCGTGTACACTTTCAGGCTGGCCGCTTCCACCTGGACGGCAGCCGCGAGAGCTTCGACTGCCTCTTCGAGCTGCTGGAGCACTACGTGGCGGCGCCGCGTCGCATGCTGGGGACCCCGCTGCGCCAGCGCCGCGTGCGGCCGCTGCAGGAGCTGTGTCGCCAGCGCATCGTGGCCACCGTGGGCCGTGAGAACCTGGCGCGCATCCCTCTCAACCCCGTCCTCCGGGACTACCTGAGCTCCTTCCCCTTCCAGATCTGATCGCCTGCGCCCACCGTGCACGCAGCATTAACTGGGGCGCCTTTTTGTTTTCTATTATTAATTATTATTATTTGACTGGAACCACATGGGTGACCTCCCCGCCTGGTTTGGAGGGAGCGGGTGTGGGAGCGAGATGCCTCCCTCTCTCAGCTGGAGAGGAGGCCTCAGACCTCTCCTCACCTCTTGGGGGGATGCTTCCCTCCTGGTGTTCCCTCTGGGTCCCCCTGGACGTTGTAGCAGCTTAACTGTATCTGGGCCAGGACCTGAACCCACACCTCCTACCTCCTCATGTTTACATTCATCTAGTATCTTTGCACAAACCAGGGGTTGGGGGAGGGTCTCTGGCTTTATTTTTCTGCTGTGCAGAATCCTATTTTATATTTTTTACAGCCAGTTTGGGTAATAAACTTTATTATGAAAGTTTTTTTTAAAGAAAAAAAAGTTTTCTAAAGCCTGTGCTTTGGCCAGAAGTTTTTCTTCGTTCTGAATGTGTCCAAAGGAGAAGGGTCCTAAGGCCAGTCTCCAGCTGGAGGCGGTGTGGGAGGCGTGTCTGTGGGGCACCCTGCACAGTTCCACCTAGGACTGCCCTGGAGAAAAGCTAGGGGTCTAGTTTTGGAGTGTACTGGTTAAGATAGCTCATGTTTGAGTAGCTATTGTGTGGCAGCCCCTATTCGTTGTTTTATATGCTTAAATTTACTTAATTGTATATAGATACACCCCTGTTAAGTACAGGCTCTTACCCTGTTTTATAGAATAGAAAACCCAGTCATGGGTAAATTTGTGTGTGTGCACCACTCCACCCCCGTTGACACTCAAGCCTTTTTTTGGCTGTCCACCCAGAATCTGTTTGTAATGGATGACAGAGAGGAAACTTCTTTGATTCTGTGACCACAGCAACTTCCAGGAAGAGGGTGGGGGCTGGGGTGGGGGCTTGGTGAGTTTTTGGAAGGAAGAGTGGCGCATTCTGAAACTCCATCAAGGGAGATGCTTAGTTCACATGGGATGGGGATACAAGGCTGAGTCTGACTTCCTTGCCCCCCCCATCCCCCGCCCGTCTGTCTTCTGTACTTTTTGGTGAACACACAACTTGGAGCCAGAAAGAGGCTTTGTGGTCTGTGGTGGCAGGAGCGCCCTGCTGGTGGCTGTGGGCAATTCCCTTTGCCTCCCTGGACCTCCACTTCTACCTCTAAAAGGGACCACTTTCTGTGCATGATTGGGGGAGGGCGGTGATGTTTTCAGAAGCCAGGGGAGGAAAGGGTCACTGCAGGATGTTTATGTGAGGCTGCCCATGGCATGAGAAGGTGCCTGGGATATGAGTTTTATGGCTGCTCCTGTGTCTGTGGCCAGCCTGACCGATGAGCCATGCTGGGAATTCACTGCTGAGCACACGGTGAATTGAGTTATTTTCAGGCTTAGGGTTAAGCAGCCTTGTGGATGGGTCACACTTAATCTTTAGAAGTTAGAAGGGTCCTCTGCAGCCTTGGGCACACTGATAATGGAGTGTGCTAATGTTTAATAATACCTTTCAGACTTGAAAGTGTAACATAAAATTAACTGGATGGTCTAAGAGCTGGAGCTGCCCAGGCTTGTCATAGTTAATAAATAGGTTCCGGGCCCCAAGGGAAGGATGGCCAGAGAGATTTAGGGTCTCAGCACTCTGGCAGCTTCATCCTTTACGAGGTGGGAGGAAAGGAGGCGATGTCTTGTCTTCATCCCTAAAGAATATCTGCTTTTTCTTTTTAAGCAGCCCCTGCCCTTCCTTCTGCCTTGTGTGGATTAGTGAGGTCCTGTGCTTGTTCGGTCTATAGCTCCTACTGCCACCATCACCCAGCCCTGGGCAGTGCTTGGGGATCAGGTTATAATGTTATTTAAGCCGCAGACCCTTAGTGACTGTTGGCTGTGTGCTGGGCCCTGTGCTGCCCTGTTTAGGTCTCCCAGCCCCTCCCTCATTTTACTGATGGGAAAACAGGCCCAGATAGGCCAAGAAAGGCACACAGCAAGGGCGGAGCCAGATTTCTTAACCTCCTTCAGGACTGCTTCAGAGGCTGGGCCCACTATGCAACAGGAGGCTCTGACAGTCATAGTAATAACCGCAGTAGCTGTTGACATTTACACATGGCACTCACTGTGCAGCTACCATTCCAAGTTCAAGCATTTGGCCTTAGGATTTAGGTGCTATCATGCTATCAGTAACCCATTTTATAGATGGGGAAATAGGCCCTCCTCTAAAGAGGGGTGAATTAGCAGGTAGTTTACAATATGCTTTTTCCTCTTTTGAAAAAAGCATAACATTTTTATTTTCTTTTTCCTTTTATTTATTTACTTATTTATTTGAGACAGAGTCTCACTTTGTTGCCCTCTGGAGAGTGCCGTGGCGTCACAGTTCACAGCAACCTCAAACTCTTTGGGCTCAAGTGATCCTCTTGCCTCAGCCTTCCCAGTAGCTGGGACTACGGGCATCAACCACAACTTCTGGCTATTTTTAGAGATAGGGTCTCACTCTTGCTCAGGCTGGTCTTGAACCCATGAGCTCAGGCAATCCACCCGCCTTGGCCTCCCAGAGTGCTAGGATTACAGACGGGAGCCACTGAGCCCGGCCTAAAAATCTTATTTTCATCCTACAATTGGTGGATACCCAAACTCACTCCCCTTATAAAACCTGAAGCAGAACAGCCAAGAATGAAGGCTCTGTTCACACTCTCCAGGGTGGGCCCCTTCTTCCCTTCATGAGTCATTTGGAAAAAAAAAAAAATCTATACTAACATATGTACAGTGACCTAAAAGCCCCCGGGAAATGCACTCCAGGACCCATGTGACTGAAATCTTGTGCAGGCACCACTGTAGGGGAAAAATACCGTGTATGTGTGTGTGTGTGTGTGTGTCTTCCCGAGTGCAGATTCTCTATCTCAAACCTCAGCTTCATGATTCAGCAGCGCTGACGTCAATTTACAAGAATGAAAAGTGAGAGGAGGGTTTGTGTGTGCCAGAGCCCGAGTCGGGGGCCCAGGCACGGGTGGTGAGGCTGCCTCCCTACTGGGCGTAGGTGAGTTAGAGCAGCCTGGGCACAACATGGAAGGAGCAGCTCTTTGGAATGACAGACTGTGCAGGTGCACAAATAGCTCTGGGCCAGCATCAAAGCCACCCCTGAACTGGGGACTCAGATGAAGAAATGGAAGCTCAGAGAAGTGCAATCATCTACTCAAGTCACAAATTTCAAAAGTGGCTTGTACCAGGTCCATCCCTCCTGCCCTAAACAGGATGGGTTTCCTGTGGAGGGGGGAGTGGGGAGAGGGAGGAACCCTGTGGCAATGCATATTCCCAGATCTCCCTTCAGCTTCCTGATCAGGTGCTGTTACTCTCCCAAGGGGCACAGACAGGCTCTTCTATCAGGCAATGGGCGCAAAGCACTTAGCACAGAATGTGGCATGCAGCAGGTGCTAAATACACCTCTGAATGATAAGGTGCTCAATAAGTGAGGTTCAGATAACATGCCCTGACTGAGTGCCCACTATTATTCTAAGCCCAAGGATACAGGAATGAACATAATGGAGAGTGGTCCCTGCTCTCGCAGATTTCACATTCAGGGCCTTAGTAGATATGAAATAAAGTCACAAGCACATTCTAAGAACATAGTGACAGAGTTCAGATGAAAACTCAACAGGGTGGTTGAACCGAGGGTGGGGCTGGTTTACAGAGAAAGGAGCTGGTTTAGAGAGAAAGGGTAGGAAAGCTCCTCTGAGGTGAGATTGTGCCTAGAAAGACAGGGGGGAGCCAGCCAGGTGAGGGAGGTGTTCCAGGCAGGGCTGGCAGCTAGGCTGGGCCCAGGAGGAGGAGAGGAGGTAGGAGGGGTTGGGCAGGGGCTTGAGCACTTGGGGCCCTGTGGGCAAAGGTGACAAGTGTGGATTGGAAGTTTGTTTGGAAGTTGTGAATTGGAAGTTTAGGTGGGGGAAGCTCCTCAGCTGCTGGGTGGAGATGGACTGAGGCTTCCTGCCCCATGTGTAGGTTTGTGGGGGGAGCAGTTCATTCCCCGCCAGACCCCTCAGCTCTAGCCAATCAGGCCACAGCAAGGGAAAGCCTCAGCCCCCTGTCCCCTACTGGCAGAATGCTGGACCCAGTGTTAGCCAGGCCTCAAACAGAGAACTCAGGTCTGAGCAGGCCCCAGTGTGTGGGGTCCCAGACCCCAGCAAAGGCTTCTTGGGGCATGCTCCCCTGTGCTGGGTGGAGCCCCACCACTTTGGGGAAGGCCACACAGGACCTGAAAGGGGGTGGATGGGACTAACAGCGGGTGTGGCCAGGTCCACCTGGATGCCTGCTTGGGAGCCCCTTCTACTAGCCTCCCACTACATCTCGGGACTCAGAGCTTCAGGAATAACTGGGCTTGGCCTGATTGGAGGGTCTCAAGGTCCCTCAGAGAGGAAAGCACAGTTTTCATCCAAGCAGATTCACATTGGGATAACGATGCCCAATGTGGGCATTCAGACTACCTCTCCCACCCTGGCCCTGGCCCTGGCCCTGGGACCCGACAAGACACCCCTCATGGGAAACTTGGGTTCCAGGCTCTGCATGGCTGTAAGGCGCCAATGCGACAGCACATGCCCACATCCTCTCCCTACACCAGTGGGGGTCCAGTCTGCCACCGTTGGACCCCCGAGCCCCAGAAGACCCAGGAGTCTGGCTGAGACACACACCCACTCCCTCCTGCCTTGGTGTGTGTCCTGGGTGCCATTTGTGCCTGGGAAGCATAGGGGGTATACTGGTTAGCAGAGTTAACATCATCCCTGCACCGCTGGGCACTCTCGACCCCCACATGCAGCACCAGTGATGTTCCCGCCCGTCCCCTACCCCGCCATCTCAACCCTGCTAGGTCCTGCTCAGCTCAGCCCCTCTTGCCTCTGTGAGGTCCCAGCTCTAGCCATCACATCCTACCCACCGATTCTCGGCATTCTCCACTACCAAGAGGCCTGGGGAGGGCATGTCCTAAGTGAATGCCCGGCCAAGTTGGTAATTGCAAGCCCTCCCCTAAGTGCCCAGCCTTTCCTCCCTGCCTACCCCACCTTACACAGCCCCAAGGTCTTGAACCTCTCTTCCTCTGGTGGAAATGCAGCTAATAACCACCCTCCCCGGGGGCAAAGTTAAAGGAAGGGAGTCTGAAAGTGTGGAACACCCAGTGGGTGTGATGGGTGGCCACTGATTGGGATCAGCCACCTCTGCTTCTCAATTTCTGCATTGTTGCTGCTTTAAAATAATGCCATTTACTGAGCACCTAATGGGTGTTAACATTTCGCCAGGATGTATCATGAGAAAGCTGAGACTCAGAAAGGCAACAAAATTATCTCCATTGCACGTGTGAAAGGCAGGGCCAGAATTTGGCCCACACACTTCTGATGCTAAAGCTCACAATCTTATTACTCATTGCAGTGCTCAATGGGCCACAGGCTCATGCTTCATTTTGGATACCTAGGGTCGCCCATTTGGAGCCAGCCAGAGCTCAAAGCATATCACTCAGCCCAGAAGGCCAGTGGGCTGGTGACCTCTGCAAGGCTGCTTAAGAATTCAGCCCAGGACAGTTGCCAGAACTGCTTGGTCAAAAGAAGCCCTGGGGAATGGCTCTGGGGCAGCAGTCCGCAGCCCTGGCAGCTGGGCGGTGGGGGTAGTTGGTGAGCATGAATGCAAATGATAGACTAAATAGCCGGATCCTATGTAAAGGCAGGGCTATGTAATGGCTGGCCGCACCTGGGGACCTGCTGTGGTCTGTGCAGTGAGCAGAGACAAGGCAGAGAAGAGGGGCGGGTAAGGCCTAGGTAAATCAGCCTAGGAGGGCCTCTCCCCACCGCTTTCTGTCAGGGAGGCAGCACATAGCAGGGGCCCAAAACCTAGATTCAAGTCCTGATGGCCAGTGACTGGTGGCTTTGTTTATATAACCACCATTAGGCTCAGTTACACCCGCTCTGCTTTGCTTTAGACAGGTTATGAGGATTAAATAAGTGGAAAGAAAACGGATCTTCACCCAAATATAGGAACTGTAATAATAATTACTTTGCATCATGCCGACTGCCCCAGCTGATTTGGATCAAGATAACCATGAAGCCAGTCCATGTCCCACATGTAACTAATAACAGCAATGACTACCAGGTGGCTCATGTCAAATGGTCACTAGAAGCTAGGTTAGACATTGTGCTAAGTAATTCATGCTTAGTGTCCCCTTCAATCCTCACAAGAGCTATATGAAACAAGGATAATTATTATTAGCCACATTTTGCAGATAGGAAGAGTAGTGGCCAGGGTCACACTGCAGGAAGAACCTGATGGGAGCTGAATTCAAACACAGGAGGCCTGAACTTCTGGGCATTCCTTCATTTTGTTCTCTAAACTGAGGCTGTCTGATACCAGTCACTGGAGCTCTATTTCTATGTTTTTTTGCTAGATCTATCTAAACTCAGCTGTTTTGATACTCAGTTAATATTTTTTTCAAATCAAGTCACTTGGTTTCCTTAAGTAAATTTTATTTCAAGGGAAATGCCCTACGTGAAAAGCCAGAATCACCTGCCACAAGGAGGTGAGCCTTCAACAAGCAATTAAACCCCTTGTTAGTTTCTAGCTCGGTACTGATATCTTGCTCTGTTCTGGGTGAAAGATCTATTCTGTGTCTGGTGGTGGTGGTGGCGGTTGGGGAGGAGGAGGAGGAAAGAGAGAGGGAGATTACTGAATGTTAAAGAGGTGTGGAAGACACAATAGCACCGATAGGAGCAAAAAGACTACAAGGGAAAGAAAATAGGAAAGTCCTGTTTCTGGAGGAGGGAGGGGTTCTCAGCGTTTTATAGAAAAGTCCCAACGTTCCATCTAAAACCATCGGGGCACCTGTCTTGTGCGTTGGCAGTACTGCCCAGCTTGGCTGCCAGCTGCTTTGTGGACTAGCTGTCCCTTCACCCATTCTAACTCTCAGTTTCCTCACCTGATAAATGGGGCAGGCAACCATAGATCACAGGGCACGGAGGATTAAAAGGAAGTGATTATAAATAGTCAACACAGAGAACAGGCTCCTGAATAGGGACAATGTCCCCTGAGCAGGCTGGCACTAAGTCAGCGGGCCCAGCTTGGGCCACTGAAAAGGAAACCCCAACAGGCCCAGCCCTGGGCGCCTTGATGCCTTTTGTCTCACCCTTGCCAAGTCCCCTCCTCGTTAGCCTCTTGACAAGAAAGGCCACAGTTCCCAGAAGGTGGGTCAGAGTGAAACCACTTCAGGTACAGCCTGGAGGAGCTGAAGAGAGGAGGGTGTGGGGGAGAGGAGAAGGCACACTTGAGCCTTACAGCAGAATCCTCTTCTCTGTTTCAGAGGGGGAAACTGAGTTATGGGCTCTTTGCAGGCATTAGGAGGGAACTGGGTGGGACCATGCAAACAGCAAAATTAATCACCCACCCCCAGTCATACCCCCCTCAGTTTCCATTACAAGTGAGTATCATTATCAGATCTCCTGTGTCTGGCACTTTCTAGATAGGCACCACCATTTTCTAGTTTTACAGGCAGGGAGCTGAGGCCAGGAGAGGTTAAATTTCTTGTTCATGGTCTCAGTTTACTACAAGTAGTAGAGGCAGTATTTGAATCAAGCAAGGTGACCACAGAGTGTTCCAGGGCTCTCAACTGCCAGACACTGAAAAACAAACAAATGAACAAACAAACAAAAAAATCCTTTTCCCATGAGATTTGAGGCCTCTTATCACCTGGCCTTGTGTATATTTCCAGCCCACATCATTTCTACCATTCCCTGCATCTGCTCTTGACATCCTAAATTTCTCAGGGTTCCTTAGGCCTTTAAAGTTCCCTCAGGAAAGCCTGTGATGTTTTCCTCACTTCCTCCTCACTTGGAAAACTCCTATTCAACCTTCAAAACTCAACTCAGCCACTATCTTCCATAGGAAGCCCTCTTGACCCTCTCTCCCAAATGGAGTACAGATGATAGGCTAATCTGAAGAGCCATGGAGAGAGAGAGAGAGAGACTGAACTCGGGCCCATAGGTGGAGAAGACACTAACACAGCCTTTCCCTCCCCTATGGTAGGTATGAGACCAGCCCACACTCCTTAATGGTTATTATTAGTTACATGTTTATTTCAGTGTGTATTAGAGGGAAATCTACCACACCAAACCTGAGATGTTATGGCCAGTATTTTCTGCAACAACAGTAAACTAGGTATTTAGATATTTTTTAAGTTGTTGGGTAAGGTGACCAGATTTTAACATTGGTAAAGCGGGACACCATTGACTGGGGGGGGTTCTTAATTACAAATTTGGTCTATATGGAGCAACAAAAATTTTCATAGAACGCAAAAATAGTATTGTAATTTTTTTAAATTTTAACAGAAGTACAATTTACAAATATAATACATTAAAAAATTATGTATAGTATTATTTTATTCTTTGGCATAGCTCTCATTTGAGTGAATTTTTTTAGTAGATTGCTGTCGTTGTTTAAAAGGTCATGAAAATTTTCACAAGACTTTGTTAAATTATATTTCACACATAAAATGGCTTTCAAAGCCTCAACCCTCAATTGTGATTTTTCTGATGTCCACACTTTATTTACCGTAGAAAAAATGCATTCAGTCCCAGCATTAGTTCCTGATAAGGACAGCACGTATCCCACAATTTTTAGTGCATTATTGTATGGAACGTGGTTTGTTTCAAAATGATGAAATATTTCTAACCATTTGTTCTCTATTGTGATTTTTGCTGATGCCCAAGAGTTAAACTTTTCCTTATCAATATATTTTTTTAATAATGATACCTTGTAAGTCGTAAGTGCCACTTTCAAAGCCGGCACTAGACTTTTTGCTGCCACTATAAAATATAAATAATACGAGTACTGTCTGCTAAATTCATGAAATAAATAAATAAATTACTTACCTAAATTGTCTGAATAGCTGATTTATTGACATCACTTGTTTAACTAGCACTGGCACGTAGTAAGACGTGTATTGTTTGAGAGACAGTTACAAAATGTTTTCGTGGTTGCCAGTGCCAAAAAATGCCATTGTTCATTAAGTCCAAACAATGGTGGTCGAATTCTAACAACTGATCAACAATGCGAACTTTGATAAGTAGTTCTCAACAATTATTTGTTATTATTAAAGTTTAACATTATAAAATTAACAAAAATAATATAAAACTCATATCCTGGTGAAATAGCCACATGGCAGCCACGAACTGTATATTCCCTTCATGTTCTCCCGCCATTCCCTAGCTTGTAGTGCATCTTTCCAAAAATCGGGACTTTTTAAAAATGCCATAGGACACAGGACAAATTGTTAAAAATTGGGACTGTCCTGCCAAAAGCGGGACATCTGGTCACCTTATTGTTGGGAGAGAGCATTTTGTTAAAAAAAAAAAAAAGGTGGTAAACAGTGTTGTAATCCCAGCACGCTGGGAGGCTGAGGTGGGAGGTTTGCTTGAGGCCAGGAATTTGAGATCAGCCTGGGCAGGAGGGAGACCTTATCTCTACAAAAATTAAAGAATTAGCTGGGTGTGGTGGTGCATGCCTGTAGTCCCAGCTACTTGGGAGGCTGAAACAGAAGGATAACTTGAGCTCAAAAGTTTGTGATTGCAGTGAGCTGTGACCACGCTATTGCATTCCAGCCTGGGTGACAGTGTGAGACTGTGTTTCAAAAAATATGACTAACAAATTGTCTTAGGTGAATGATGAAGTTTGAGGAATGCTGAACAAAGAAAGGAAAGTGATGGAGATAGGTGGGTAAAGGAGACAGGGAGATGGACAGAGTGGGAGAAAAAGGGAGAGAGAGTTGGGAAGACAGGAAGAAAGGGATGGACAGAGAAGGAGCGAGAGACACAGAAGGAGAGCTGGAGAGAGAGGAGAGAATGGTAGTGGAAGGACAAGGAGAAAAACAAAGAAGGAAAGAGAAAACAAGGATATGATTCTAAGGCAAAAGAAAGGATTGGGTGAATGAATGAATGTGTGAAGGAATGAATGATCCGAGGCATGGATAAAATAAAGGACAAGTGGATGAAGGGAAGCCCCGGGGGCTCACAGGTCACAGGCCTTTGATGCAGGCTCCTGCCTGAGAAGCCTCCAGGCCTGGCAGCCCCATGCCCCACCCACCAGGGGTCTCTCAGTCTCCAGTTGCAGGCCCGCTCCAGGCCTTCTCCGTGTCCTTCCTAAAGTGGTGGTTGCAGCCTTGACCCCAGGAAGGTGTGCCTGCAACACCCTCCCTTGCCAACCAAGAACTCTGAGCTCCTGCTCCACTCCAGCTCCAGGAAACTGAAAGTAAAAGCCATCCTGAGCACCCCTTGCCCAAGCCTTCCTGTCCCTAGCTGGTTTCTTAGAAATCAGCCGCCTGTGCTTCCACATGCAGCCTGGACTTCCTCCCCTACCCAGGGCCCCCTCCTCTGCCAACCAAGATGGAGCCAGCGGCCTGTGCTGGAGCTGGGTGACCCCCAGAAACCTTGGAGGTCATTCATTCATCCTGCAAACATTTACTTGGTGCCTTTTGTGTGCCAGCTGTTATTGGAGCAGTGAATCTGAACTGTTCACAGAGTTAGGATTATAAGGACTTGGGCATGGCTTTGGTGTGACCTGAGGCAGGCCTTAGCTGGTACATGGCTGCTTAGGCCAGAAGTGTGGGGAAGAGAGTGGAAGATGTGGAGTCAGAGGAGGCTCCCTGGAACAGATGCTGTCTGAGTCTTCACACATGGGTGGGAAGGCGCTGACCCCAGCAGCCTTGGTGGGAAGGGCATCTTAGGCAAAAGGAACAGCATCAGCAAAGTCTTGGAGGTGTGACTTCTGGAAATGGACCTGTGTTATCTCCTGTCATCTGTATATAACTACTCCAAAGTAGACACGTGCTGTGTTCGAATGTCTGACCTTCCGAAACTCACATTGAAACTTTTGCTCCCCGATGTGGCAGTATTGAGAAGCAAGGCCTTTAAGAGGTGATTGAGTCATGAGAGCCCATCCATTCCCGGATGAAAGGATTAATGGATGAATGGGTTATTGAGGGAGTCGACCCAGTGGCTTTGTGAGAAGAGGAAGATAGGCCTGAGCTGGCACCACAGGACTCTGCAGAGATTCCCCACCAGCAAAAAAGTCCTCACTAGATGCAGCCCCTCGACTTTGGATTTCTCAGTCTCTATAAGAAATAAACAATTTTTCATTTTTCTTTTTTTTTCTTTCTTTTTTTTGAGACAGAGTCTCAAGCTGTCACCCTGAGTAGAGTGCCATGGCATCATCATAGCTCACAGCAACCTTCAATTCTTAGGCTCAAGTGATCCTCTTGCCTCAGTTTTTTCTATTTTTAGTAGAGATGAGGTCTCACTTTTTGCTCAGGCCGGTTTCAAACTCATGAGCTCAAGCAATCCATCCACTCGGCCTCCTAGAGTGCTAGGATTACAGGTGTGAGCCACCTCGCCCGGCCGACTTTTCTTTATAAATTACCCAGCTTCAGGTATTCTGTTAGAAGCATGAGAACACAGACTAAGACAGCATGGTTCTCTGCTTCTTGTAGGTGAAGAGACCGAGGCCTGCAGATGCATAGTGATTTCTTTTCCCCAGACTGCACAGCTGAGGTGGAGATGCAAGTGCAGCTCTGGTCCCTAATCCTGCCTGTGTGAGACCAGGCAGTGCCCTGGATCCCCATCCTGGCTGTTCTGCCTGGACCAGACCCTGGGCTCTCACTCTACCTTTAGTGACCAATTTAAATCCTTGACACCATCCTGTGAGGAGACATGGCCAGGAAGAAAAAGAAGGTTAGAGAGTTAAAGTGACATACCTAGGTCACATAACCCTCTGAGACAGAGCTTGGATTCACGCCCAGGTTTGTTGGGCCCCAAAGTTCCTTCTCCTCCTTCTACATGAGGCATCCCAGCCCTAAGAACACAGACCTGAGCTGACAGTCTCTGTCCCACATGCTAAGGTGGAAGACACAGAACACACAAAGGCTTGGAGGCTGGAAGCAGGAGCTCCCTGGAGTATACTGTGAGCTGGAGTTTTACAAGGAATCGTCCTGTTCCCGTCCTGTATAGGCCAAGGGAGCTGTCAGTCACAGTGCACTGGTCATAGCTAGGCATGGATCAGACCAGACCAATCACAGTTAAAGAAGACACATGACATTAGCTGGACCAATCAGAGACTTTTCTGAGACTTTTCCCCTAAAACTATTTTTTTTTTTTTGAGACAGAGTCTCACTGTGTCACCCTCAGTAGAGTGCTGTGGCATCACAGCTCATAGCAACCTCAAACTCTTGGGCTCAAGTGATTATCTTGCTTCAGCCTCCCAAGTAGCAGGGGCTACAGGCACCTGCCACAATGCTTGGCTATTTTTTGTTGTAGTTGTCATTGTTGTTTGGCAGGCCTGGACCAGGTTTGAGCCTGCCAGCCCCAGTGTATGTGGCTAGAGCCCTAGCCACTGAGCTACAGGTGCCGAGCCCCACTAAAACTAATTTTAACAAGAACATTCTCCTCTAAATTGGGTCCACTGGCAACTAATGTGCTCAGTATGTCAAGGAAATTGAAGAGAAAGAGCATGGGTTAGAACCTTAATGCAGTGTGTAAGCTCCTGCATGCAGCCATGCCTGAAATCCACCCCTGGGCTTCCTAGTTACAGGTCCCACTTTTTTTTTGTTTGTTTGTTTATGCTTGTCTAAGTTAGGTTTCTGTCACTTACAACCCAAAGAGTCCTGGGTTATCAGTGTTTGCAGAGAAGCAGGGGTCAGAGGTCAGTTTTGGCCAGAATAAAGAACCAGCAAGTGAATGGGGTCACATGTCTTAAGAAGAAGCAAAGCAACCTTCTGGTGTAGAAGAGCCAACGTTAGCTTTGCCAGGAGCTGGCCGCCTCTCTTACTGATGTTTGCTGTTCAGGAAAGCTTGAGAGCATGTGACTGACACGCAGGGCTTCTACTGTTTCACACCTCCTGATTCATGGTTGCTTTGAATAACTTATTATTTTTTAGGGAAGTTTTAGGTTTACATCAAAATTGAATGGAAAGTACAGAGACTCCCCACATACCTCTGCCCCACATCTGTAGCCTTCCCTGCCACCAAAATTCTCAATTGGTCTGCATTATGTTTTAATTTCCACATATGTTTTTAAAAAATATTTTTAAAGAATCTATTTCTAGTCTCATTTCTACAGATACATGTATTTTGTTTTTCAGAAATAAAGAGACACCACTTTGACTTTGTAAACTGTTAACTACACATGCACACAGACACATAGGCATGCCAGCTGGCTGGGTGACGTGCCATGGGCCTCTGGCCTCAGCTATGTCCTTCTTTCCTTCTTCCTGGATTCCTTCAGAAGAAGCCAGACAACCTGCTATATTGCAAGGACGGGGAATACACCAGGCAATAGAGTCACAATCCCAAATCAGTGCTGGACCCGGGCATTGAGTGGGTACAAAGGTAAAACTGAAGAGACTAATGAAATATGCTATATTTGAGTTGAAAAAAATCAATTGCTCCAGTACAGAATAAATTCTGACCTTAATACTATAGAAGGCTAGAAGCTCAAGGTTAACTGTGAGCACGGTGCGGCTAGGGCAAGTTAATCTCGTGAGTGAGGAGTGACCCAGAGTGAAGCAGTGTTGGTGTATGCCCTTCATGCATGCAAATGCTGGGCCCTACCACTGTGCCTGCGCAAGACCTCTGCTCAAAGGTGACACTGACTAGTGATGAATGAACAAAAAATGCTTATATCTGTCCTGGGTGCAGGTGCACACTTAGAAAGTGGAAGCTGCTGTGAGTTTGAGAAGGAGAGGGTGGGTGAAAAAACTAGTAATGCTCAGTGTCATTATTATCACTGGTGACATTTTATTAGATAGGAGATATAAAATATGTATTATAATCCAACATAAGGGCTGTTGTTTATTGAGCTTCTATTATATGCAAGCTAAATATTTCACAGGATCACATTGAATTCTTGAAGCAATCTTCCAGTAGATCATGTCAGGCTGACTCACATGAAATTGCCGATTTTGTAGGTCAAAAACTCAAGAAACATTGTGGTATGGTGCGTGCCTGTAGCCCAGCAACTCTGGAGGCTGAGGTGGGAGGATTGGTTGAGCCCAGGAGTTCAAGTCCAGACTGACAACATAGTGAGACCCCTAGCTCTTAAAAAACAAACAGACCAAGAGTATTGGCGGTTTCATATGGTTCAATCTGAATC
>NW_003852584.1:2187865-2193088 GCF_000181295.1 Otolemur garnettii
GATTCAGATTTTGTCCTTGGTTCCTCCTCCTCACTCACCATCTCATTCTGTCTACTCACACGCCCACTGCCCCGCCCCATTGCCACTGGGTCTATATTTACAACTGGGTTTTCTGTGAACTGGAGGATTGAGGAAGTGACTTATTCCAGAGTCATCACAGCCACCCGGAGATGATGGTATCCAAGAATCTGAGTTTCTGAACTGCCCCACCTCCACCAAGTGGGATTTTTACCCCCTCTGGATTTTCAGGGCCCAGACAGACAGAAACAGAAACGATATGCCTGCCTTAGTAGCCTGTGTGACGGGCCAGATGAATGGGGTGGGAGATTTGTGTCCATTTCTCTGAAAGTAACACTGAAGCACATCTGTGCCAAGTCTTATTGCCAGTTGCACGAGGAGCTTGTTCAGGGACAGAGAGGAGAGGGGGTGGGTTTCTGGGCACCCAGGCGTCCCAGCCTCATCCTGTCTGGCCTAAGCATCCCAGAGTCCAATGGAAGAACCCTCTGGACCAGCCCCTGGCCCATGCTCCTGGAATGCTATTAAACTAGCAACTGAGCCCAGAGGCGGGGCGCTGGGTCTGGAGGGCAGAGCGCTTCCAGGTAGTCAGACTGAGATAGACGAGGCAGCGGGGGAGGAAGGGGGCAGCCTGGTCCCCAGTGCGCAGCCTGCCCGCCCGCCCGCCAGGCACAGCCGGTCTTCTTCGGGGAAGTCGCCGAGTCGGAGTTCCAGGAAGCGATAACGCTTGTTGAAACCTCTTTCTTGTGGCCTGGTCTTGTCACATGGCTCGATGGGGACCAGCATCAGGCAGAGCCACAGGTCTGGGCCAACTCGCACCCCAGCTGCTGCCACCCCAGGCTCTCCTCCGGAGGTTGAAGTAGGAGGTGGGGGGTGGGAGGGAAGGTGAATGTGTACAGCTGCCCCATTCCAGACACCTGGCGTGGGCTGGCAGCAGACAGGTTCCTGCTGCTCTTCTCATCCATACAACACCCTTTGGAAGTTGGCTCAGCCTCAGATGCCCCCTCCAGCAGGAGATCCCCAGGCCACCATGAAAACACAGAGCTGCTGAGGAACCAGAAATTCTTTGTTCCTTCCCTGTGAAGTCAGGGAATGTGTCTCACACCATTCTAGAGCAGGATTTCTTAACCTCGGCATTACTGGCATACAGGGCTGGGTAATCCTTTGTTGGGGGGGGGGGCTGTCCTACAATTGTACAGTGTTAAACAGCATCCCTACCTCTCGGGGTAGGGCCTCTCCCAACCCGATGCCAGCGGCACCCATCCCACTCCCAATCTGTGACACCAAAATATCTCCGGACTTGGCTAAGTATTCTCTTGGAAGGGGCTGGGGACAAAACTCTGATTTAGATTCAGTGCCTAATGTATGGTAGGTTTTTAGTAACTTGAAAGTCTTAACACTAACGGCAGAGCAAGTCCAGTTCCTTTCTCTACCCCACCACCTGGCATCATGTGGGTACAAAGGGAGCAATTTAAGAGGTCACTAGAGCTCCAATTTTTATTAGCACCCTCTAAATAGAAACCAAGACTGGGCACAGTGGCTCTCATCTATTATGCCAGCATTTCAGGAGGTTGGGGAGGGAAGATGGCTTGAGGTCAGGAGTTCAAGACCAGCCTAGGCAATTTAGCAAGACCATGACTCCACAAAAAATAAAACATAAAAATTAGGGGGGAGTGGTGGCACATGCTTGTAGTCCCAGCTATTTGGGAGGCTGAGGCAGGAGGATCACATGAGCCCAGGAGTTTAAGACTGCAGTGAGCTATGATCAGGCCATTGTAGTTACAGTGAGACCCTGTCCCTAAAACATACACACATACATATGTAAATAATGGAAACTGAGCTGGAGGCTTACACCTTGGGGACAGAGCATTGAATTGAGGGCAGGTCAGTCCTGAAATAAGGGGTGAAGGGAAAGGCCATGGGCTCATCCAGGAGACATTCCATCCTCACCCTCCTGCTTTTCCCCAAGAATCTACCAGCCTGTGTCCGTGTCCCCCGCCCCCACCCCCGCCCCCAGGCAGGAGGGGTCTACTTAGGAAAAGATGCATCACTCACTGGTTTCAGAATCCTACAATGACAGCCAGATCCTGCTCAGTCATGTGGACAAATCTCAACGGTTCTGTCCACAAGCCTGGAACTTCCAAGGACTTTTTCACTTCTCCACTTTTTAACATGACGTCTTAGTGGAGTCATTGAACGCTTGAGGAAAGTGTTCAATGCAATGAAAGTCAAGAGACCAAAATCAACAGAGGAAAAGAACTCCAGAAAAATAGAGCCAGGGCAGGAAGCAGGAAAAGTCTTCAAGAAAACACATAAGAAAAATCCTTAGAGAAATATAAGATGTTGCATCCATCAGATAAGAACAAGATGCTGTGAAAAGAAAAATTCTGAGCTACTCGGGAGGCTGAGGCAAGAGAATTGTCTAAGCCCAAGAGCTGGAGGTTGCTGTGAGCTGTGATGCCATGACACTCTACCAAGGGCGACAAAATGAGACTGTCTCTAAAAAAAAAAAAGAAAGAAAAAAGAAAGAAAAATTCTGAGAGCAAAAAAAGAACTACAAAGAGGATAGCAGAAATTAAAACTTCAGGCTCAGCGCCTGTGGCTCAAGCAGCTAGGGTGCCAGCCATATACACCTGAGCTGGCAGGTTCGAATCCAGCCCTGGCCTGCCAAACATCAATGACAGCTGAAACCAAAAAATAGCCGAGGGTTGTGGCAGGTACCTGTAGTCCCAGCTACTAGGGAGGTGGAGGCAGGAGACTCGCTTGAGCCCAGGAGTTGGAGGTTGCTGTGAGCTGTGATGCCATGGCACTCTACCCAGGGTGACAGCTTGAGGCTCTGTCTCAAAAAAAAAGAAAGAAAGAAAGAAAGAAATTAAAACTTCAATGTGTGTATTAAAAGAGAAGGTAGAGAAAATATCTCAGAAAGACAAACAGATGGAATATATGAGAGAGTTTTCTCTGGCTGGTGGCAGAAGAGGAAGTCAGAGATTTGAAGTGTAAGAAAGATTCACTGCCCCATTGCTATACTGAAAGTGGAAAGAGTCTCATGTCAGGAGACGGGACGTAGTTGGCTGCTGCAACAGAGAGAAGCCCTCAGCTGACAGCCAGCAAGGAAACTCAACCTCCTTCCTACAACCATAGGAACTAAATCTTGCCAAAATCAAGAACCAACTTGGAAAGAGCGAACTTCCCCCAAGGCTGACAGTTGGGAACTACAACCACAGCTGACCTCAGGACTGCAGCCCAGTGAGATCCTGAGCAGAGAATTCAGACATGTTGTAGCAGTCTTCTGCCCTGCAAAAACCATGCGATAATACATGTGTTGTTTTACGCCACTGAATTTGTGGTAATTTGTCACGCCACAATAGAAAACTATTGAAATAGTGAATCTATTTTTTTGTTTTTGAGACAGTCTCACTATGTTGCCCTTGGTAAAGTGGTGTGACGTCACAGCTCACAGCAACCTCAAAGTCTTGGGTCAAGTGATTCTCTTGCCTCAGCCTCCCTAGTAGTGGGGACTATAGGCGCCTGCCACGACACCAGGCTATTTTTTTGTTTTGTTTTGTTTTAGCAGGCCTGGGCCAGGTTCAAACCCAATGAACCTTGGCCCACACAGTGTCTGCAGGTTAGGAATTTGGGAGTGACTCAGTGGGCGTCTGGCTCAGGATCTCTCCCAAGATTGCAGGCAAGATGTCAGCTGCTGGGTAGTCTGGGCTTAGGGAACCCACTTCCACGCAGGTTCACTCACATAGCTGTTGGCTAGAGACCTTGGTTCCTCACTATGAGGGGCTCTCCCCACAACTGCTTGAGCGTCCTCACAACATGGCAGGTGGCTTCCCCAGAGTTAGTGAATCAGCATGGGCCAGGGCAGAATCCACAAGTCTTGTTATGACCCAGTGTTGGGAGTCACATTATCATCGTCCACCTTGATATATTCCTTCCTAGCCAAATGACCATGGGAAGGTCCCTTCACCTTTTTGAGCCTCCACTTGGACATCTGTGAAATGGGGAGATACTCTCTACCTGAAGGATCAGAATAGAGCTGAAATGAAATAAAACTAGAACCCCTCCAAGGGTCTAGCATGCATCTAATACCCAGGTCTGAATCTTCTCTGGGATCTTAAGCCCAAGCAAGAGTGGCCTAGAGCAGGGGCTCAAGGAGAGTCTGTGGGCTGGATTCAACCTTGAGCGGAGCTGTGAAGGACACTGTCCTCTCCAGAGCTGGTCCTCAGGGCTCCCTCCTGCCACCTGCTTCCTCTTCAGAAAGGCCTTTGTCCACTTGACTGTACTCTGGTCCTGCTTTCCCAGTCACATACCTCCATCAGATGACATATGAGACTTTACAGAGTTGCCAACAGGAGGGGCCCTCTGGAATCTGGCCCTACAGTAGGCCTCTCCCGACAGACCCACGAGCAGAGACCTTAAAGGAGCAGGAGGCTGATCTGAAGCAGGTGCTGAGGTAGCTTCTGGTCTAGAATGTCATCTCACCACAGCTCCATGGCATTATACCATGGGCATTCAGGGCCAAGTTCCCTTCCTTGATCTCGTGCATGCCCACCAGAAAATGGAAATAGCCTGGGTATTTACCTCCTAGGGGCATATATTTGTTCATTTCTTCCGTGTCTATCATGTGCCAAGAACTCTTCCTGGCTCTGGGTTCTTGGCAGTGAACAAAAGAGAACAAGTCCCCAGGCTTTGAGGAGCTTACAGACTAGCAGGGGAAGAGAAAGAAACCATAACAATAAGTGTGTTAAATAGCAGGAGATGGAGCTGAGTGACAAGTATGAAATAAGGCAGGCAGACGGGCTAGGAGGTGCCAGGCAGGCAGACGGGCTAGGAGGTGCCAGGCGTGGGTTCCTACTATATCTGCATGGCCAGGCAGGCCTCTCTGAGAATCAGGGAGTAAAGGTGTAAGCAGGCTGCTCATTTGGACATAAAGCACTCCAGGCAGGGGAAGGGCAGGTGCAAAGGCCTTGGGGTAGTACTGTGCCCAGCATGTTCAAAGAGAGTCCAGTGTGGCTGATGAAGCAGGAGTGAGGGCGTGAAGAGCAGTTGGATTCAGGGAGTGGGGAGTGACATAGGATCACAGAGAGACAATGGATCCTGGAGAGTCTTTGACTCAGAGAGAGATAGGTGTGCAGGAGAGCACTGAGCAGAGATCTACTGGGATAGGGTGACCAGATGTCCCGCTTTTTAAAAATTTGTCCC
>NW_003852584.1:2194384-2204619 GCF_000181295.1 Otolemur garnettii
CCCTTGGTAGAGTGCTGTGGCATCACAGCTCACAGCAACCTCCAGCTCTTGGGCTTAGGCAATTCTCTTGCCTCAGCCTCCTGAGTATCTGGGACTACAGACGCTCACAATGCCTGGCTATTTTTTTGTCGTTGCAGTTTGGCCTGGACCAGGTTCAAACCCGCCACCCTCAGTATATGGGGCTGGCGCCCTACTCACTAAGCCACAGGTGCCTCCCCAAAACATAGGTCCTCTGAATCCAGGGTGGTGGCAACTAGTTTAGCCAAGAGGGGCTGAGAGTCTTTCACGCAGTGGGTGGGGGCTGGTCCCATGATGTGGATGTGCTGCACCTGGGGCCTTCAAGCATCAGTAGGGAGAAAAGTCTGGAGCCTCTGAGCTCTTACCTGGCTCATTCAGGTGGAGGAGGTTCACAGAGACAAGATCAGGCTGGGCATCCCTGGGATGCCTGTGGGGTTAAGCCACAGGCGCCCTGATGTCATCTGCCTTAAAGAGCCTGGCAGTGGAGTACCTTGTTTAGCCGAAGTCTGGAGGCAGGGTGGCCTGTTTGATTTTTCAGCTCCACCAGGTCACTATGGGTCCAGGCTCTTCCATCTCTCTGATGTGACATCTCAGTGTTGGTTTCACCTGAGGCTGGTCCTAGGATGGCCAGTGAAATTCCAGGTGTCACACCCAGAAAAAGAACAGAGCCATCTCTCCCTGGGACTTCCCTTAGGAGCAGGAAAACCTTTCTTCATGCTTCATTGGCCAGAATTGAGTTGACTGTCCACTGCTAGGACGGTCACTGACCAGGGTCTGGAACTCATTCGACTGACATGCAGTGAGTGTCAGGGAGTGTCAAAGGGACTCAAAAAAGCAGCCCCAGTTCTTCTCCTTCCCTGTTCCCATGTCTGTTGGCAGTGTGACTTTGTAATTCTGTCACTGAGAAGTCAGGCCTGGATTTCCATCTCTAGAAGCTGCCTGCTCTGGCCAAAGGACGAGGTGACA
The DNA here is from genome assembly GCF_000181295.1 of Otolemur garnettii. Taxonomy (NCBI): domain Eukaryota; kingdom Metazoa; phylum Chordata; class Mammalia; order Primates; family Galagidae; genus Otolemur; species Otolemur garnettii. The sequence continues at coordinate 2,195,369 of NW_003852584.1, forward strand.
TTCTGGGTGATATCGTGATGGACGCCTTGCAGCTTCCACTCTGCTATGAGAATGAGAGGCACCAGCCAGCTGGAAGAGAAGCTACACAGAGCATGGGGAAGACCCTTCCCAAGCCCCCTTTCTGCCCCTTCATTGTGTTCATTGTACTCCTGGGGACCACACTGGCTCACCTGCTGTGATGGACAGACCTTGCTCCTTTGAAGACTCAGCTTGGGTGTCCTTCTCTCAGGTGCCTTCCTAGAATTATCCCCTGCTGCACTTGAGTCACCTGCATTGTGACTGTTTACTCTGTAGTCCAGCTGTCTCATTTCCAATGTGGAAACTGAGGCTCACAGAGGGGAAGTGACTTGCCCAAGGCCACTCACTCCAGGGCTGTCTTAGCCACTCCCCCCTAAAGCTTTTGTTCAAGAGTCTGAATGTGGCAGTTCATCTGGGGGAGAGGCAACCTGCATCCCTACTGTGTGCTGAGTCCTGAGAAAAGACAGAATTCCTAATGGGTCCCACCCTTCCTCCCAGCCTCAAGGGTGGGCACCAGCACTCCCCTCAGGAGAGGACATGAAGCTCTGAGGGAAGAGGGAACCAAGTTCACATGGCCAAGAGGAGACAAGAGACTTGAACCCAGACCTTAACCATGGCCTGAATCTGGCCTCCTCCATGGCTTTCGGGTGGAGCCAGGCCAGCCTGTGAGCGAGGCAGAGAGAAGGGCCTGGTGCGGGCAAGGGGAGTCTCAGTCTGGGGGAGCAAGGAGTGGTGGGGAACCACCAAGGCAGGAAGAGGCAGAGCAGAAAGTGAAAGGGGCCAGAGGCTGAGAATAGCTGCGGGTGACAGCAGAGGACTGCAGACACTGCCAGAAAGAGAAACCAGGCGGCCCTACGGAGGAGCATCGGTGCCCACCTCCAGGGAGGTGGCTCCTGGGTCAGCGAGCTGGCAGGGGCTGTGGCCAGATCGCACTCACCCAGGTAGCCCCCACCTGACTTAGCAGCCTAGGTGGACACCCTGACCTGTAGGAATAGAATTGGGGTGAAGGGTTGTCTAGAGCCAGAGGGGATTTCACTTCTGACTTTACACCGGCCTCTGCCTCCCTGGGATCTGCTCCAAGATCTTATAGTATCTGCGACTTGCCAAACCTGTTAAACCAGGCAGCCTGTGAAGAGAATCCTGTTTGTCAGCATCTCCGCCTTCACCATCACTGTCTGTGGCACCATCTCCCTGCAGTGGTTACATGCCCAGGCTCTGGAGCTGGGTGGCTGGGGCTCAATCTGGGCTCTATTACTCACTGGCTGTGTGTCCTTGGGCAAGTCACTTCACGTCTCTGGGCCTCTATGAATAATATCATCGACTTTGGCCAGGTGCAAGTGCCGTAATCTTAGCACTCTGGGAGGCCGAGGAGAGAGGATTCCTTGAGCTCAGCAATTCAAGACCAGCCAGAGCAGGAGGGAGTCCTGGCCTTTACTAAAAATAGAAAAATTAGCCAAGTGTTATGGTGGATGCCTGTAGTCCCAGCTTCTTGGGAGGCTGAAGTAGGAGGATCGCTTGAGCCCAGGAATTTGAGTTTTCTGTGAGGTAGGCTGACACCATGGCACTCTAGCCTGGAGTAACAGAATAAGACTGTCTCAAAAAATATATATCACCTACTTAATGGGGGTGTTCTCAGGACTCCCTGAATCATATAGGTGAGCGCATGGAATGACTCAGAGAAAGTGCTCAGGAAACATCTTGGCTTTTATTATCCACCATCTACGTACACTGTGTAGTCTGTCTCTCTCTCTCTCACATACACACACAGGGAAAGTCCCCTCTGGGATATAAACGGGGACTCTTTTTTGTTCACTAGTGTGTCTCCAGGGCTCAGAGTACACAGTAGGTGCTCCATAAATGTTTATAGAATGGAAGGAGGAAGGGAAGGAGAAGGGAGGGAGGACAGAAAGGGGCCTGTAACCAACCGCGACTGGAAGTGTGGGCGTCTGCTCTATTTCTCATGCTTTATCACAGTACCATGCACCACCTCGGGCAATCAAAAAAAATTGTTTTCAGGGAGGGATGAGTAGGTAGGTGGCTTGTAAGCTATGCTGGCCTTTCAGCTAAGAGTGACCCCAGGACACCCCCAGCCCTGCCTCTGGCAGCACCCCTAGAGAGACCAGCCCTCCTCGGACTGGGCTGGCGGTGGCAGCTGTGCAGCCTATGGGCAGCAGCAGCAAGAGAGGCGACAGGAAACCCAACAGGACAGGCTGTTCCTAAGTCTACCGAGAACCCGAGAACAGAGAGGCAAGAAGAGGACGGGCTGTTCAGGGCTGAGATCTGCCTGCCCCGACCCCTCCCGCCCAGAGGAAGTGTCACCAGCATCCAGGGCGGGGACCTCTGCCCTGTCCTGAGTATCTCATCGTGGCTTCTCGAGGAACTCAGGCTGCGTGCTTTCCAGGAACGCTTCTGCCACCACCAGGCGGAGGGTTCAAAGCCTGGGCGGGGGACCCCAGCCCTGCTCTGCCCAGCACCACCAGCTGTGCCACCTCAGACAGCTTACTTATCTCTCTGGGCCTCAGCTTCCCCACCTGCAAAACAGAGAAAATAGGGCACCACATGCAGGCGTGCTGTGAGGATTCAGAGCAAAGTTTGAATTTTTCATTTCACCATTAAGTACTCTTTAAAAAAAAATTGTGATAAAATACATATGACATAGGATTCACCATTTTAAATGTACAGCTCTGTGGATTTAGTACACTCACAATGTCATGCAACCATCAGTCTAGTTTCAGAACGTTTTCATGACCCTAAAATAAAACCCTGCCCTCATTAGCAGTCATTCCCTGTCCCCCTTATCCCCCCAAGCCCTGATATGCTTTCTGTCTCTGTGGATTTGTCCATTCTGGACATTTCCTATACATGGAATCAAGCAATACGTGGCTTTTTGTGTTGGCGTCTTTCAGTTAATGCAGCGTTTGAAGCTTCATCATGTTTTAATGCAAATCATCATCTCATTCCTACTATTCCTACCCTCTATTGAAAAATGACTTCAGAAAGGGTGGCACCTGTAGCTCAGTGGGTAGGGTGCCAGCCACATACACCCAGGCTGGCAGGTTCGGCCTGGCCCAGGCCAGCTAAACAATAATGACAACTCTAACAAAAAAATAGCTGGGCATTGTGGCGGGCACCTGTAGTCCCAGCTACTTGGGAGGCTGAGGCAAGAGAATCACTTAAGCCCAGGAGTTTGAGGTTGCTGTGAGCTGTGATGCCATGGGTGATATAAAAGGGTGATATAGCAAGACTCTGTCTCAAAAACAAAACCAAACAAAAAACATTTCAGCTTATTGCTTCACATAAGTGCCCTTGGACAGTGGGTGATGTTTTATAGCTGACTTCTTTCACCCAACATCACGTCTGTGAGTGTCATCCACGTGGTACACAGCAGGTTGGATCCTGCTCACCACCGAGTGGTGTTCTGCTATGTAGCTGCGTCATGCTTTCTTTATCCATTATCCTGCTGGTAGACATTTGGGTTGTCCCCCATTTGGGGACATTCTGGGCCGTGCTGCCCTGACTGTCCCTGGGTGTGCCAGGAATGGGACTGCTGGGTCATGGGGCAGGTGTATGGTCAGCTCTAGTGGACCCTGCCCATTTTCCAAAGCAGTTGAATGATTTCCACTAACCCCAGTGGGGCCTGGGAGTCCCCAGGGTTTCACGTCCTGGGTGGCACTTGGTGTGCTCAGCCTTGCCGATTTTAGTCTTCCTCCTGCAGGTGCTGCCACTTCTTCAGATGAATTAAGTACGATGATGAGCAAAAATAAGGTAAACACCTGCACACGCACGGAAGCAAACGGCTATTTCCAAAGTGAACGTTAAAGAGTTGGTAATACAATTCCAGCTGCTATGCCGTCCGACAGTTTCCACGTGCCATGCCCTGGGCCAAGCACTTTACAACTACTAACTCCTTGAAGCCTCACAACCATCCTATGAGGTTCAGTTTTTACTATCCCCATTTTATAAATGTGGAAACTGAGGCACAGAAGATGTCACATGGGCTGCAGAAGCAGCTTAAGTCTCAAGTTGAAGAACCTCTGGTTCTTCCAAGTCCTGCTCTGTGCAGATGCCAGCAGGCTGGTTTTGGGGATCTGTCTTAGAGGGATGCAGGGAGCACCAGGCTCTCACCCTGCAGCCACCCTCATGCTCACCACACACCCACACACTCTCATATGGACCCACATGGGTCACAGCATACACATAAACATACACACACCAGTCTCACTACATGGCCCTGGCTGAAGTGCCATGGTGTCACAGCTCACAGCAACCTCAAACTCTTGGGTTAAGTGATTCTCTTGCCTCAGCCTCCCAAGTAGCTGGGACTACAGGCGCTCACCACAAGGCCTGGCTATTTTTTGGTTGCAGTTGCCATTGTTGTTTGGCAGGCCCAAGCTGGATTCAAACGTACTAGCTCTGGTGTATGTGGCCAACACCCGAGCTGCTGAGCCACAGGCTCCGAGCCACACTCTTATATACCATACGCTCTCACACACTCTGACACATGAGTGCACTCATGTATCCCACACACTGCTCATCCTGATGCATGTACTGACACTCGCACAGCATCACACACAAACCCCCACCCTCCCACACAAACAAACACGCCCTCACACAGCCTTTAGTGAGCAGAGACTAGTCTGGGATACTTTCATACAAAGGCAGTAGCAGGCAAGGGGCCATTACTGCACAGCTAATTCCCCCATTCCTGCTCCCTCCTGTACTGAACTCTGAGAAGGGTTCTAAGGAAAATGTCCCCCTGGGCAGCACTGGCAAGTCCCGGAGGGGATGAGGATGCTCTGCTGACAGCCCCACCAAGCCTGTTGTGCTCATTGCCCTGTGACAGGTGCATGCCGGTGGCCTTCCCTGAGTTATTTCTCTTGACCCTCATAGTGGGCCCACGAGGTAGGATGTAATCCCCATTTTGCAGAGAAGGAAACTGAGGCCCAGAGCAGGGAGTCACTTGGCCAGAGTCTCCCACTCTAGGTTGATTTAGAGACAAGGTGGGGCTTGGCATTTGCCTCTTTGCTTTCAGATCCATCCTCTTGCTGACTCTGCATGATTGTGATTAACACCAATTCCCATCCTGCCTTGCCAATGGGGTGCAGCATGGCAGGAGGCTGGAGAGTGGGAGGGAGAAATTGGGTGTTCCTTCCTCTTTCTGTTTCAAGTGGCATCTTTGTAGCAGCAAAGACTTCTCTGTAGCTTCAGGTCCCTGGCAAAGTCCCTTCTTCTGAACAGTTCCACTGTCACTCCTGCATTCCAGGTGGCTCCAGCTGGTGGGCTCTGGGAACACCGGCCCCTCCCTCGGGGGGTATTGGCTTTGTGCTCGTGGTAATCTCTGGTGCCTTCATTGTTCATGCATCCAGTTCCCACTGTTTGAAACATCTGGTATGGTTTCTATTTTCTGACTGGACCCTAACTAATATGTGGCAGGGCAGAGACTTGAACTCAGATCTGACTCCTAAGGCTGCAGACTTAACCATCATGCAATACCGCCTCTTAGTTAAGCCTTCCTTTGAAGTGTGTCTTCAGCTCCTAGGATTGCCTGGTGCATCTGCTTCTCTCCCCTAATAGGGCTGAGTTGTAATACCACTCGCCACCAGTAGGGGAAAGTACCCTGCTGGAAGTGCTTTGACAAAATTCCACATTTAGAAAGCTTTCCTCCTACGAAAGGAAGAACTTCATTTGTTTTTGTTTTGTTTTTACAAAAAGGTGGTTTATTTAAAGACAGTTAACAGAAAAGATCAAGATGTAATTCCCCAAGGTGTGATTCCCCAGGGGATGGATCTGAAAGCAAAGAGGCAAATGCTGAGCCCAGCCTTGTCTCTAAATCAACCTAGAGTGGGAGACTCTAGCCAAGTGACTCCCTGCTCTGGGCCTCAGTTTCCTTCTCTGCAAAATGGGGATTACATCCTACCTCATGGGCCCATTATGAGAGTCAAGAGAAATAACTCAGGGAAGGCCACCAGCATGCACCTGTCACAGGGAAATAATCAGTAACTGTAACAAATTTAGCTCCAGCCTCAGCGCCAGCCACATACACTAAAGGTGAGGGGTTTGAACCTGGCCCAGGCCAGCTAAGCAACTGCAACAACAACAACAAAATAGCCAGGCGTTGTGGCAAGCACCTGTATTCCCAGTTACTTGGAAGGCGGAGACAAGAGAATTGCATAAGCCCAAGAGCTAGAGGTTGCTGTGAACTGTGACGCCATAGCACAGGGCGACATAGTGAGACTCTATCTCAAAAAAAAAAAAAAAAATTAAGCTCCAAGTTCAATTCTAAAAAATAAATCACACAAATTCAGAATGGGTGAAACAATGCTTTAGAGCATATTATGGAAAAGATTTGACAGTTTAAGATTGGTGGTCCTGAGTGGAGTGACCATAACAATGGAGGTATATGAGGATCCGTTGGGATGAGGAAATAAAATAGCATAACTCCTGTATTTGCTTTTTGCCTTAAAAAAATAACCCAAGCTTCATTGATATTTAATATATGTACTGATGGAAATACAAATATATAATTTAAATAAATACATTCGGGTGTACACACCCAAATATATATATATATAATTATTTTACTCAGAAGACTGCAAGCTTCATTTGTTAATCAGCAGGGTGACTAATCGTAAGACACTTGGGCCAGTTGAGATTCTCAATGAGCAGAATTCCTGCCAAGAGTGGAGATTTTACTCACTCCTCCCTCCCTAAATGACATTGGGAGACAGAGTAGGTCTCTGAATGACATTGGGAGAGAGAGTAGGTACACAATTTTCAATTAGTTTTTGCCAAAAATAGTTCCCAGGGGCCTTAGGCATGGATATTTTTATCTAAACCAGTGTGTTCTTCAGATCTAGAAATTTCAGCACAGTGAGTTACTTCCTTCCCTTAACCAATAGCCCAGGGAGGAGAGTGGATCTGGAGCCAGAAAGACTTCACAGTCACATGCTGTGAGGCCTTGGGCAAGTTGCTGAATCTCTCTGAGCTTTAATCTTCTCTGTAAAAGAGGGAGGGGGTGATAATACTTTCCCTGGGAGGTTTTTTTTTTTTTTTTTGAGACAGTCTCACTATGTCACCTTCGGTAGAGTGCTATGGTATCACAGCTCACAGCAACCTAAAACTCTTGGGCTTAAGAGATTCTCTTGCCTCAGCCTCCCAAGTAGCTGGGACTACAGGCACCTGCCACAACGTCTGGCTATTTTTTTGTTGCAGTTGTCATTGTTGTTTAGCTGGTCCAGGCCAGATTCAAACCCACCAGCCTTAGTGTATGTAGCTAGCGCTGTAACTGCTGTGCTAGGGGCACCAAGCCAACACCCGGCTAGGTTTTGGTTGTAGTTGCCATTGTTGTTGGCAGGTCCAGTCTGGGTTCAAACCCACCAGGTCCAGTGTATGTGGCTGGCACCCTAGCCACTGAATTACAGGCGCTGAGCCTTCCCTGGGGAATTCTTGTGAGGGTTAAATGAGCTGAGGTGTGTGTTAAGTGCCCAATGTACATTGGAAATGCCTATACCTGGCTCAGCACAGGTGGTTACAGTGCTGGCCACATACACTGAGGCTGGCCGGTTTTGGACTCGGCCAGGCCAGCCAAAATAACAATAACAACTGCAACAAAAAATAGCCAGGTATTGTGGAGGGTGCCAGTAGTCCCAGCTACTTAGGAGGCTGAGGTAAGAATTGCTTGAACCCAGGAGTTGGAGGTTGCTGTGAGCTGTGATGCCACGGCACTCTACTGAGGGTGACATAGTGAGACTTTGTCTCAAAAGAAAAAAAAATGTCCATTACCCTTTATTCTAGCTTTTTATGGTTTATTTCTGATTCTTAAAGACTAAGGCCTCAGGTGGGGTGATTCAAAATGCCCAGAGACAATTTCACAAATATATCTGGTGTCTTAGCTGGCATGATTCAAAAGCTAGGTGTCACTGTCACTGGGACTAGTGACTGATGTGCTGACACGTGGCCTCCGTGTTGTCTTGGGCTTCCTCCCAGCATGGCCTTGGGAGGAAGGGAGTCAGACTTCTTAGATATCAGGTCAGAGTTTCAAGAACAAGTGTTCCAGTGAACAGTGTGGAACTAACTGTATGGCCTTCTGTGTCCCAGCTTTGGACAGCACACAGCATCACTTCTGCAATATTCTCTTAGTTAAATTTGTCAAAAGTCCACTCAAATTCACAGGGAGGAGATAAGGATCTACATCTTAATCCAAGAAGTGTCAAATGCTTTTTGGCTGTGTTTTGAAAGTCTTTAACTGAGCCATTCCACTCCTGAGTATTACTCAGCCAGATATTAGGAATATGCCTATGCAAAATAGTCACTGCAGCCCTGATGTCATAGCAAATGAGCGGGAGCCACCAAAGGTCTATCAGTAGAGGTCTGGATAATAAATCCTGCTGCCTCCACACCGTGGAGTACTATATGTAGTTATTCTATGTATACTGATATAGAACTATTCTGAAGCCCATACTGGAAAGAACAAAAGCGAGGTGCAGGACAGCAAGAGGGGAAGGCAGCCTCCAGATGACCCACAAATCTCAGCTGGTGCTCATGCCCTGGTGTGGTCTTCCCGTGTCAGCTACAGCTGGTTTGTGCAGTTAGGAGGAGGTGGTGGGAATGTATCTTCTGAGGCTAGGTCATACAGGACATGTATTGCAGCTTCCCTCTGCCGCCTCCTGGATTGCTTGTCCTGATGCTGTGAGGACATTCGAGTAGCCCTGTGCAGACATCCCTGTGGTTGAGGATCTGAGGCCTCCTGCCAAAAGCCATGTGAATGAGCCATTCAGAAAGTAGAGCCTGCAACCCCAGTTGAGCCATCTGATGACAGCAACCCTGGATGACAATTTGACCATAACCACACATGAGGCTGAGCAAGAACCACCCCGCTGAGATGCTTCCCAAATTCCTGCTTTTCAGAAACTGTAATATTGATATTTCAAGTTGCTAAGTTTTGGGATAATTTGTTGTGCAGCAGTAGGGAACTAACTCAGCAGTGTGGTATACTAATATTCGAGCAAACCCACTATCTCTGGAAGGAAATGTGAGGAACTAGCTTCAGGGAAGAGACTAGATGGCTCAGGGACAAGAGAAAGAGAGAAAGAAGAGAGAGAGAGACACGTATACTTTTGTCTCCTGCATTTTGAATCATCCTCTTAAAAAGATGAACTTTAGCTGGGCACAGTGGCTCACTCCTGTAATCCCAGCACTCTGGGAGGCTGAGGCGGGTGGATTGCCTGAGCAAG
>NW_003852584.1:2205571-2238582 GCF_000181295.1 Otolemur garnettii
AGAGACCCCATCCCAGGACAATCTGTCCACCCTGCACCCCAGGACTATCTTTCCCTGTGCAGGATACTGGGGGGCAGCCCCAGTGGCAGGAGGCCCATGTCTGCAGCCTCCTGCTCCCCATCCAGGCCTGGTGGGCACACCCCTGTGCTTTAGCCCTGCCCCAGGACCTACTGCTAGGAAGGGGGCCCACCACCTCTGAGCTTCACCTGGAGAAGTATGAGGTCAGGCATGTGGAGCAGGGCTGAGGGCCCCAGGGTCAGGGAGTGCCCAGCACACTTGGCTCTCTCACCCTGCCATGCCAGTTGGACGACTGGCACCCACATGTCGAGATGATCATGGCTCTACAGGACGATGTGTGGGGGCACTGGGTGTACTGCGGGAGAAGAAAGGGTGTCAGGAAGCCAGGCTGAGGCTCCAGGCTGCTGTGTGACCTCAGCAAATTGCTTTTCTTTCTGAGCCCAGCTCTCCACATGTGTTGGATGAGGTGTATCCTCTGGGCCCTAAAGGGTTTACAGGCTGCTGGAACCAAAGCAGAGATGGGAGGAGGGGTGGCCATGCCTGACCTGACTCCTAGGATGCCTGTAGACTGCTCTCCTTTGGGGCAAGTCCCTGGAGAGACACCGTCTGCCCTGGCCAGAGAAGGGGCTGCTTTGCTTCTGACTCATACTTTCTGGGACCAGCCTTGTCTCCTGGAACGCACTTGCCAGGAAGGCCCCGATCTGGCCCCTCTGTCCTGTGCAGATGTCTCTGCCTCAGCTGCACCCAGCCAAGACCAGGAAGATGCTGGCTGGCTCCGCCTTCCAGCCAGGAGAGGACCCACACTGGGAGGTGGGCCTTTTCTCTACATGGCAAACCACTCTGTGCTTAGCCCAGTCACTGCCCAGGTGCCCTTTTGGCAACATGAAACCAATATTATCACTTGTCCCTGAGGAAACTATCCCTCAGACCCCCAACCAGGGCTCCCTATCCAGTCATCCATCTCAAGACTAGCCGCCCTTGCACAAGGCAAAACCTTGTGCAAGGACGTGGCCTTCCATCTCCTCCCCTCTAAACCCCCCATCTGAAGTCATCGTCCTTAGTGAGAGTTTTCCAGAAGCTGACCCTAGATGAGGGTTTGGTGACCCTGACATGGTGGTGGGTCAGACCTTTGTGGGTCCTCATCAGGGGCAAGTGAGCTAGACTTCTATGGCGCCCTCACCCTGCGTGATTGTTTAAGGGAGCCCCCTCAGTGGGGTTGTAGGAATTCTCAGGCGCTCCTGGCTCTCCAGGGTCTCTGGGGTGCAGGCAAAGCTGGCTTCAGCAGCGGTGGATGGCGCAATGGCAGAGAGACACAGGTGCCGGCTGCTGGCAGAGAAAGTTCCCTGGGAGGAGACAGCAAAGGGATGAAGAGAACGTGCTGCAGCTGCCAAGTGCTCTCCATTTGACTCTAATTATCTCTGGAAATGTTTGCTTCTCTCCCTCTCCCTCCCCACAGCTGCCCTTGTCTCTCAGCAGCACACAGCAGCTTCTCAAGTGGACTCCTTACAGTCCCACAAGCCACTGTCCACACTATAGCAGCAGTGGGGGCTTCCCAAATGCCAATCTGAGCCAGTGACCCCTGGTCCTCATAAGCTGCAAAGTCAGCTGCCCCTAGGTGCTGGGAGGTGACAAGAATGAATGGACCAAGGATAGCTGGTGTGACCCTACAGCCCTCTCCAGACACCTGTTTGATGGAGATGGGGGTTGAGGAATGCACCTTACATCTAAAAAGATGACGACATACCTGTGATGTTGGATCTGTGAGGTCGAGCTGTGGGGGAAGGGAGGGCACAGATGTGGCCCAGAAAGGACAGCCCCTGCTGGGGGCCAAGTGATGGGTAGGGGAATGGCATGTGTGAAGGTCCTGGAGCAAGAGGGGACCTAATAAGGAGATATGCTGTGGGGCTGGAGCCCTGGAGAGGGATGGTGGGGGTGCTGGGCTGGACCCCGTGCTGACAGCAAGTGATGAACGTGGGGTGGCGGGCAGAGCAGCAGGGCCACACTGGCTGCTGTGGGCAGAGTTGGGATCATTGAGGGGGAGAGCAGAGGCCAAGAGGCCAAGGTGAGAGGCTGGTGCCCTAGATGTCAAGGTAAGAGATAAGGCATTGTGGACCTGGTGGTGCCACAGGGTGGGGGTGGGGGCTCAGAACAGGCTAAAGGCCTTGCTGAAGGACTTGCAGAAACCCAAAGAAGCAATTGGAGCTCTCTGGGGGGTGAGACACCTGGGACCTATGTCCAGGAAGCTGGGGGGGTCCAACTCCACCACTTTCTTAGGGTCATGTCAGGCTACTCAAACCTTTGATGGCTCCCCCGTGGCTGGCCAGCCACACTGAATCCCAGCTCTGCCCTGGCCCACTGCTGCTGGCTTGGCCTTCCTTCCAGCCTCTGGGATGATTTGCTGGAACTGTTGCAGTAGTCTCTCAGCTTGTCTCTGGCTCTCCCAGTCTTGTCCATGTGGTCTAGCGCCCCCCTGGACTGAGCTTCCAGAAACCCACATCAAGTCCTACGTCCAATCAAAACATGTTACTAGGTCCCCACAGCCTGCAGGGTGGCATTTAAGCTTGCTCTTGTCCTGGCATTAAGAACCTGTTGCCTGCCAGCACCTCCACCCTGACCCAGGTCAGCAGTTATCCCAGCATTGCCCCTGCTGTCCCCAAAGCCTAGCCTTTACAGGTAAGCTGTTTCCAGCACTCCCAGATGCACTTCCTGGCCTTCCTATCAATACTAGCTCTTCCTTTAAGATCAAGCCCAGTGGTGTCCCCAAGAGGAGACTCCAGGGTTCTTAGTGACAAATGATAGAATCCAGTTGTGCTCACTTAAATGGAAGAACATATCAACCAGATGTTTTGGTGCTTGCAGAACCCGCAGAAGGGCAGGAGGCCCATAGGAAGAAAAAGGGAAGGCAAGACCTCACCCCATTCCTGACACAGAACCAGCCTGGAAATGAACTGCTGCTTCACATCTACCCTGGAGCCCATGTGGCTGAGGCTCCCTCCCTCCAGAAGAAGTTTTCCATCATCCTCCCAGGCAGGGCCAGCTCCCCATTCAAATTTCAGAGCAGGCATCTCTGATAGGCTGAGCCCAGTCACATGTCACACCCCTGCTGAAAGGGAGGATGAGAAAGGAGGTGTGGGCCATCTGAGCTCCTCCTGCGGGAGGTGGGCTCTGCCTTGCCCCTAACCCCACGTGGGAGGTGAGGAGTAGTTTCCTAAAAGTAGGAAGGGAGTCCAGACAGAGGGGGACTCACAGATGACAAAAATTCTGTGCCTCCTCAACTCCCAGCACCACCTATCTCAGAGGAGACACAGTCAAATATCTGGTCACTCAGTCCTGATTAACCCCTCTGCTTTGCCCTTCAACCAGCCCTTCATCAACCCTGTAGGCTGAATGTCCCATATGTGTCCTGTGTCTGTATGCATTTCCACATCTCCCTCGTCCTCTGTGCAGGTCCTCATGGAGCCCCCAGGGCCATGGAGAAGATAGGTACTGAGGGATGAGGACAGGTCAGTAGGGTCCACACTGTGAAGGGGACATGCTGGGAGCCCAGAGGAGGCAGTTGGTCTGGGAGGGCATCTGGGAAGGCTTCCTGGAGATGGCAATATTGAGTCTTTAAGGATAGACAGGAGTTAGAGAGACAAAGGTGTTGGAAACAGCACCCCAAGCTGAGGCCACAGCTTGAGAAAAGCCATCAAAGTAGGGGGCATTCTGAGGTGTTCTGGTTTCACCAGGGGTAATGTGTGAAATAGGGTCACCAAAAGATGAGGCCACACAGAGTAGACAGGGCCTGATTGCTGCTGTTTCTCGGGCTTGGCTTTGAGCAAGGCTGGGTGCCAGGGCAGTGGTATAACATGGTCAGGTGTGAACTTGAGAACACATCCTCGGACAGTCTGACTGGGGCACCAGCTGTGGTTGTGGCAGAGTCCTGGCCAGCCAAGCATGGGCTGGGCCCTGGGGCTAGTGAGGCAGTGGGGCCAAGAGAGGGGTTCGGAAGGCTCCATTGGCTCCTGGTGGCAAATAGAAGTTTGCATAACTGCTGGGACATTTCTGGGGAGGAGGGCGAGAGTAGAGGGTTGGACAGGCTCCTGGCCTGGATTAGTGTCCTCAGTTTCCTTGTTTGTAAATAGAGGGATATAGCGGTTTCTATGACAGGGTCTGAGACTTGCGAGGCCCCCCCCTTCCTGCTCCTGTTGGACCTACGCCCAGGATGCAGGAACCGGGAGACAGGAATGAGGACAACCACGGCCCAGCTCTCACAGGCAGCAGAGCCAGGAGGGCTGGACACATAAGGAGGGCTCAAGCCCAGGCTGGAGAGAGTTTTCCCAGCAAGCTCCCAGAGGGCTTGCAAGGAAGAAAGGGATCTTAGTCACTTACAACTGTCCTCCTGGGCTGGCCCCACTGGGAGTCACTGCCATCATTCCAGGAAACTGGGCTTAGGAAAGGCCCTGATTTCCCCTATTTGCATAGCCACAGTGCCAAGAAGCAGGACTCCTGTGCTTCACCATGTGCTGGGTCTGCCAGGACAGCTCAGAGCTCCCCATGGATGTCAAGCCTGACTGTCTGCCAACCACCTGTCTGGTGGTGGCCAGACAGGTGATTGGACAGCTCCAAGGCTGTTGCCAAGCCCACCTGGATGTTAGATGTGGACATTCCAAGCTGCCCAGCTGCATCCCTGGGGGAAGAAGGGGTCTGTCAACAGCGACAGCTGGGTGCTCCACTGGGGGCAAAGTGCACCATGTTATTGCTGAGTCACCCTGGTTCCCAGAAGTGACAGGTAGAATTTCCTCCTGTAAGAAATGTGCCTATCTGCTGCCTGCCCCCCTGTTATCCTCTCCAGTTTCCCCCGGTTCCTTTCCCGAAAGCCTGAGTTTGTGCAGGAAGACGATTTCTTGGACGCCCCTCCCTGGGCAGGTGTTGGGTAGGATGCCACACTCCATCTGCTGAGTTGGGCTTAGAAACCAGGCGTGGAGGGGACAAGCCAGCTGAGCCCCATCACATCCAGGTACCCTTGGAGCCCTGGACCCCCAGGTCTCAGTCTTCTCACATCTACAGTGGGGCTCGTATGCCCACCTTTCAGGTTGGCAGGAGGAGAGGAGCCGTAGAAAAGCTGGTGACAGTAGCTCTAGAGATCACGGCTGCCTTAGGTCATGATGCTTCTGGACACTTTATGGCTGTTAAACAGAGGCCAGATTTTTTGAAGTTTTTGGCCAGGGCTGGGTTTGAAGCTACCACCTCGGGTATATGGGGCTGGCGCCCTACTCCTTGAGCCACAGGCGCCACCCACCAGATTTTAACATTAGATGAGATGTAGCGTGTGGCAGAGGGTTAGTGCCCCCAGACACCTGTAGCCATAGCCTTACCCAGGTTTGGGTCCTGCCTCTCGACTTGCTGGCAGGTGAGCCAGGGTGGGCTCTTTAGCCCCCTGCATCTGTAAAATGGGAATCAGTGGAACTCACCCCTTAGAGTGAGGACTAAATCAGATAACAGGAAGAAAGGGCCCAGTAAGAGGAAAGGTGCGTGTCAAGTGACCATGAGCTTAAGTATAATCTTAACTCTGGAGTGGCTCCCTTGGCGGGGCTGGGGTTACAGAATAAACCCCCAGAGAGCTCAGAGGTCAGGAGGAGCCAGAAACATCAGCTCTAAAGAGAGATCCAGACATGGGCTGAGGAGTGTAACTGGCCAGGATGTCCAGGGCACTTCCTAGAGGAGGGGACATCTGAGCTGGTGTCAAGGACACACAGATTTGGTAATTGTGGAAAGAGATGCAACCCAGGCACAGCAGTCAGCTGGGGCAAACCAGGGTGAGCAATCATTTCACTGTGGGCAGAGGAGAGATGGGTCATTCCCTTGACATGGACCCAGTGCCTCCCCCCTCCCACCTCCCAACGGGGCACTGCCATTCTCTCCCTTGCTCTGGGTCTGCAGCAATGGGGACAGCCTCTTCCCCAGGACATACCATCATCAGAGATGGGGCAGGATGGCTTGGTGGCCCCATGTGTACTGGGCTGGACCCTCTTCCTTCCCTGGGAAACCTGCTTTTCCTCCTCAGGGTCACCACTGCCAGAATTGTAATACACTACTGTTTTTTTTTTTAGACAGAGTCTCATTATATCGCCCTTGGTAGAGTACCGTGGCGTCACAGCTCACAGCAACCTCAAACTCTTGGGCTTAAATGATTCTCCTGCCTCAGCCTCCCAAGTAGCTGGGACCACAGGCTCCTGCCACAACAACCGGCTATTTTTTTTGTTGCAGTTGTCATTGTTGTCTACTTGGCCCCAGCTGTGTTCGAACCCACTAGCCTGGGTGTATATGGCTGGCGCCCTATGCACTGAGCTATAGGACCCGTCCAATATGGTACTGTCTTCTGGTCACTTTTCTACACAAATAATTTTTAAATGAACAAAAACGAGGGTGTGGTTTTCAAATTCTTGCAATCTGCTTTTTCCTTTAAGGCAGTGGTTATCAACCTTCCTAATGCTGTGACCCTTTAATACAGTTTCTTATGTTGTGGTGACCCCCAACTATAAAATTGTTTTCATTGTTACTTCATAACTGTAATTTTGCTACTGTTACGAATCATAATGTAAATATCTGATATGCAGGATATATTTAGGCAACTCCTGTGAATGGGTCATTTGATCCCCAAAGAGGTTGGAACCCACAGGTTGAGAACCTCTGCATTTAAGGATATGCCACAAGCATTTTCCCAGTGGGAGCAATACTCCAAATCACCATTTCAATGGCTGGGGAATGGGATGGCCCATGGTATAAGTAGGCTGAGGAGTGGAGAAAGTCTGTAATTTCAGCAAATATTTCTTGAGGAAGCTAAGGTGTGTCCCTGAGTCCTTTGGCTCTGAGTTCTGACTCGGACTCCACTTCTTAGAGCTGTATGACTCTGGGCAAGTTTCTCAACCTCTTGTTGCTTTTGATACTTGAGCCAGACCCTGAGGTCAGTCTGGAACTGAGGGGCTCATGCGCGGTGACCATAAGCTTCCGTGTGGCGGGGGGTTCAGCATGGCCATGGTGTGCCTCCTCCCCCCACCCCACCCTGCCCTCCTTCTGCAGAAAACAGCTGACTCCTTGACTCCTTTCCTGGTTCCTGGGGCCAGATACCCCACAGGCCCATTACACTGGTGCCTCTGTCCCAGGACTTCCAACATTCTAGCAGGATTCCCCCCACCCCCCACCTCCGGGAAGGACCATACTCAAATCTGCCTGAAATACCTTCCTCGCCCACCCCTTTGGGTCAGCATCACCCTCTCCCTAGGGTCACCTTTGCACGTTAAGTTAGCACCCAGGGAGGCTCTGCAGGCTGCTTTAAGGAGGGTCACCACTTGGGACAGAGGGACTCCACACAGATGGACAGATAAATGGAGCCACAACCATGGCCTCCCCCAAGGCCCCAGGAAGAGGACAAGAAAGTTCCACCCTCCCCTCCAGCAGCTCAAAATCACCAGCACTGAATTTCAGGGCCTGGGGGAGGATAGTCAGGAGGCAACCTTGAGGCCCGGTGCCTACTCTGGGGTGCAGGCAATGCCTAGCTGTGCTCTGGTGTGCTCCTGGCACAGCCGTGCCCAGAGCAGGCCCCTCATGGGATTCCTCAGCAGCTCTGAGCCTCCCTGTTCTGCCAAATTCCAGCAATGAGACTATTAGATTGAGTAACACACAGGGATTGTCATTTCTGCAGGTCAAGACTGGGCGGACTACTGGCCAATCATCCCATGGTTCCAGTAGATGGCTGCCTTGGGTAGAGAGAGGAGGCCTAAAAGAAAACAGCAGGGCCTGGCTTGGCAAGCATTTCATGGGCATTGCGATTATTCACTGTGGGGGGCAGAGGTGCCCCTCCCCCACCCCAGGGGTCTCTAAGCCTGGCAGCTTGTGGTCAGGGTGCCCTTTGAGGCCAGAGGACCCTCCCAGGTCCTGCCCCAGGCTGGACACTCCTTGCTCAGAGTTTTAATTCTCATTTCCCCTCCGAAAAGCCCTGATTCATTGTCTGCCAGGAGGAACCGTGAGTTGCAAGGCCTGCTGGCTAGCCTGCAGGAAAGGTGACTCAGGGGAATCCTGTCAGACCCTTTGGCATGATATAGGGATGTGATTAAGCAGAGGTGCACACTGTGTGTGGCAGGGCTGACTGTCATCTGACCTCTGGCCTCTTTCTGAGTTGGGAGCTGATGCAGGGAGGGCCCCTTCTGCCCTCCATTTGCTGCCTTCCCTGGGGCCAGGCCCTCTCTGTGGTGCTAGGAGGCAGGCACTGTGCATTTCATTCATTGATTCATCTCCCTCATTTGTCCATTCATGGCATCAGATCGATCCTTGTGGCTCATCAGTGTGACTCACCAGCAGGTCCAGCCCTTCATTCATTCTTAATAAGCTCAGCGACATTGGCCGGGGCTGTCCTCTGGGCCAGCTGTCCTGCCTACTGTATTTTCTAATTCAATCCTTTCAGTGCCCAGGAGGAAGAGCTATTATTACCCCATTATACAGAGGAAGACACTGAGGCACAGAAAAACACAGCATCTCCGTATGGAGTCAGGTTTTGAATCCAGGCCTACCATTGTCTTTAGAAAATATAGTCACTGTGCCCTAGGGCCATGCCTCCCCTTGCTGGACTGGGGACCCCTCTGCATACCTGTACACCATGTGGCAAAGTGAAAGGTCAGCCTCACCCCAGACCATAAGCCATGACCTCGGCTGAGCACCTGTGACCCTCTGGCTGGCACAGGCTTCCCCATCTCAGCTCTGGGAGGTTCACCCCAGGAGGGTCAACTCCCTGAGGCTGTTTGAAATCTCCCTAACTGCATTCCACCCCCCCAGAGGGCTAAGCCTTCCTTCCCTCCAAGTCTCAGAAAATTTCCAGGGACTTACATCGGTCCTCACAGCCTCTCTGGCCCCAGGCTCCCGCTGCTCTGATTTGGTCTCTTGCTGCCTCCACACATGAGTGGAAAACTCAGCTCTGCCACTCAGGGAGGGATGTCACATGTGAGCTTGTGTGTGTGTAGGCTCCTCATAGCTCAGGATGAGAAGTTTCCTGCCAGGCCCACGATGCTCCTGGGACCAGCATTCAGACTGAATTCTTGGCACAACAGTGCAGCAGCAAGGGGGGAATAAATCCAGATCCCGGGGTCCCTGCTGCACCCCCACACACCTGCTCCCGGGCTTAGACATTCACTTTCTTACACTTCTTCCCAAGTCCAGTCTGTGGCTATGGTCCTGCTGGAGGTAGAGTGAAGCCCCCTTTCGTGGGGAGACAGCCCTTTGGGGTCCTACCTTTATGCTGGCGTCTCTGCTCCTGCCCCCTCCAGGTTCTGGCCCAAGGCCATGTCCCCTGCCCTAGGTGGGGAGAAAGTCATGACCTGAGGTTATGTCCAGTCTGCCTCCAGTCTCACCCCTCCCACCATTCTGCCTTGAGTTGCATTTTTATTACTGACTCCTGGGATTTACTTTTGTTTTTTTAGAGCTTATCTATACAGTAGAAGCTCCAAAGCTGACCACCTCCTTGCATTGACCACCTTCACCTAATTTTCACAGACGAGACATGCACCACATGTACGAATCAGCACAGTAGGACTAGTTCCTTGTGGTGACCACCTCTGTATGTAGACCAATTTGTTACAGTCTCTTGAGTGGTCAACTTACAGAGGTTCTACTTGTGTGTGTGTGTATGCTATTTGATATATTAATACATACATATATATTTTTTGTTAGTTTCTTTGATTCTGTGTTATCCCCCTAAAAACCTCACCAGGGCTTCCCACTGCCCTCAGGATAAAATCCAGGCTCCTTGGGACAGCTCCATATGTGACTTCATTTAATTTGCATAAATCCAGGAGGAAGTATTACTGTGTCTGTGACGCAGATAAGGAAACTGAGAACAGAGGGCCGGTGTTGTCCAGGAGGGGCAGGAAGAGCCCTGTGCAGTGGGAGATGGAGGTGGCAGGGGGAAAAAGACCCCGGAGTCCAGGCCTTCGTCTCTCTCCATCCTCCGGAGTGCCAGTCCCCAAACTGGGTGCTGCAGCCAGAGGGGCTTGGATTCACAGGTGCCACCACTTGGGGCTGCTTGCCACTCCTCCCTGTTCCCTGAGAAGCAGTCATCTGGCAGGACCCATTCAGAAACTAGCACCTGTGCTTGACAAGTCAACAATGGGTGGGGCCTTTTTTCTAGGAATAAGCTTCCCAGAGGTTTTCTTCATAGAAATGGGCAAGGCTCATCTTGTCCCAGCCCATCCCTGGGCAGAGCAAAGGACATTGTGTCCCTGGCACTGCTGGAGCCCAAAAGTGACTCTATTGGGGATCCCCTCTGCATGTCAAGGCTATGTGGGCAGGAGCACTAGGTACTTGGTTTTGCCAGTGAGGATGTAGGGTTGGGGAAAGATCCTGGGCTCTGAAGTCAGAGGGACTTAAGCAGCTCTGGGACCTCAGATAGGTCATCTTCCCTCTTTGGCCCTCAGTTTCCCCATCTGTACAGTGGGCTGATGATAGTGCCACTCCATGGGTCCCAGTGGAAGTGAGCCTGGAAGTACTTAGGCTGCCCTGGCTAAGATGCCTGGGCACACAGGGGCTTCCAAACTTTTTGCAAGCCCATCACAAGTCATGGTGCTGGGTGGGCATGCTCTCAACCCCACCCTCAGCCTGCATATATCCCATGACCACGTCCCCCTCCAGGCCAGCCAGCAGTTCCACCAGGAGCAGCTCATCAGCCTCCCCTGCTTTCATCTGTACATCTTTCATCCTCTCCGGACTTCCATAGCCCCACATCCTATGCTGACATGGAGCTACTGTCTCCCTTTTTTCACCTCCTTGGAATGGGCATGTCCTATCACTCCCTACCTTGTATTAAAATTACCTGCAAATCCGATTTCCTTTCTGCGTTCAACTTTCCTCCAAGTTGCCATTTGCTAGCACTGTGGCCTTGGTCAAGTTAATAAACCTCTCTGTGCCTCATTTCCTTCAACTGAAAAAACATAACATTGTTGGGAGGATTAAATGAGTTAATAAACTTAAAGCACTAAGTGGAACAGTGCTTTGTACTTGTATTATTTATCTACTGCTATGTAACGATAATCCCCAAATGTAGCAGCTTAAAACAATAAGCACTTATTATTTTGCCCTGTTTCTGAGGGTTAGGAGTAAGGGAGTTGCTTCTTTGTGTGTATTTGGCTCAAAATCTCCCATGAGGTTTTAGGCAAGCTGTTGGCAGGCGTTGTGGTCATCTGAAGGTTTGACTGGAGCTGGAAGATCTGCTCACTCACATAGCTGTTGCCTGCAGGACTCAGTTCCTTATTACAGGAGCCTTTCCACAAGACAGCTTGGGTGTCCTTATGACAGGGTAAGTGACCTGAGAGAGAAAGAGCAAAGAGGAGGCTGTAATGTCTTTGATATCCTAATCTCTGGTGTTACACATTGTCATTGCCATTTCTGTTCATTAGAAGTGAGCCACTTTAGTGCAGGCCACACTAAGGGGAAAGAGAATTAAACTCTATCTTTGGAAAGCAGGAGTGTCAAAGAATTTAAACCCACCATGGTGCTCAATCAATGCTGGTTGTTGTTTATGGCTACTACTCCTCTTGGTCTTTCATAGGGGCTTGCACACAGTAGGTGTATAAAGAGTGCTTGTTGAAAGTATGAGTGCTTAGATAGGAATGTGAGTGAAAGAGGGACACAGAAGAGGAAGGAAAGGAGCTGGGAGGGGATAGTGATGGGGGAGGAGCCTCTGTGTTCGAGGCTCTAATTAAGGTGACCAGACATCCCGCTTTTGGCGGGATTTTTAACAATTTGTCCCATGTCCCACGGCGTTTTAAGAAAGTCCCGATTTTTGGAAAGAATGCACAATAAGCTAGGGAATGGCAGGAGAACATGAAGGGAATATATGGTTTTCAGCTGCCATGTGGCTATTTCGCCAGGATATGAGTTTTGTATTATTTTTGTTAATTTTATAATGTTTTTTTTTTAAAAACAATTTTATTTATTTATTTATTTGCAGTTTTTGGCTGGGGCTGCAGTTTGAACCCGTCACATCTAGCATATGGGGCAGGTACCCTACTCCTTTGAGCCACAGGCGCTGCCCCTAATTTTATAATGTTAAACTTTAATAATAATAAATAATTGTTGAGAACTGCTTATCGAGAACTGCTTATCAAAGTTCGCATTGTTGATCAGTTGTTAGAATTCGACCACCATTGTTTGGACTTAATGAACAATGGCATTTTTTGGCATTGGCAACCATGAAAACATTTTGTAACTGTTTCTCAGACAATACACATTGTACTGTGTGCTAGTGCTAGTTAAACAAGTGATGTCAACAAATCAGCTATTCAGATAATTTAGGTAAGTAATTTATTTATTTATTTCATAAATTTAGCAGACAGTACTCATTTATATTTTATAGTGGCGGCAAAAAGTCTAGTGCTGGCCTTGAAAGGGATACTCACGACTTACGAGGTATCATTATTAAAAAAAATATTGATAAGGAAAAGGTTAAATCTTGAGCATCAGCAAAAATCACAATAGAGAACAAATGGTTAGAAATATTTCATCATTTTGAAACAAACCATGTTCCATACAATAATGCACTAAAAATTGTGGGATACGTGCTGTCCTTACCGGGAACTAATGCTGGGACTGAATGCGTTTTTTCTACGGTAAATAAAGTGTGGACATCAGAAAAATCACAATTAAGTGTTGAGACTTTGAAAGACATTTTATGTGTGAAATATAATTTAACAAAGTCTCGTGAAAAATTTCATGACCTTTTAAACAATGACAGCAATCTACTAAAAAAATTCACTCAAATGAGAAATATGGCAAAGAATAAAATAATACTATACATAATTTTTTAATGTATTATATTTGTAAATTGAACTTATGTTGAAATTAAAAATATATATATATTACAATACTATTTTTGCATTCTATGAAAATATTTTTGTTGCTCCATATAGACCAAATTTTTAATTAACCCACCCCCCCAGTCAATGGTGTCCCGCTTTACCAAAGTTAAAATCTGGTCACCTTACTCTAGGTTCTGTCCATCCCTTGCTCTGGGTTCTGCCTAACCACTACTCCTCTCCCAGCCTGATTCCCAGGCTTCTGATTCTCTGAGCCTCTGCCTTTCACCTGCCCCACGACCTTGCTTTGGCATTAGACAGCCCTGTTTTTGTGGCTTCTTTGACTCATGATGTTAACATAGCTGCCTCAGCCCTGTATATCACATCCTAGGAGAATAGGAACAGGGGAACAGGGGAAAGATGTTTCTCCTCCAGGGTCACTACTTTGTTAGGGTATCTTTTCAGGAAGCTCTCCCTTCCTCCCTCCCCACATTCTCCTTCCCTTTACATCTCATTGGCCAAAAGAAGGTCACATGTCCACTCCCTGAACCAATCATGGGCAGGAAAGCAGGATGGCTATGATTTCTCCCCTGATGCTGGGCTCAGTGTGTGGGGTATAGAATGGGAGCTTTGTGGGCAGAGATGCTGGGCAACAAAGAAAATTAAAAATAGGAACATTGTTTGAGGGTGACTACTGCCAAAAGCCATGTACAAAGGGCTATAGGGCACAGTTAAGATGCTCCCAACAACCCAAAGAAGCCTCAATCTGCTTTCCCTAGGAGCTGCTGCTTGGGCAGGGCTTTGAAGGATGCATAGGAGTTCAGGCCCAGGAGCATGAACTAGCAAATGCCAAGGCAGTGATGAGAGTGTGGAAGCTAAGATAGTGGAGACAGGCTGGAGAAGTATATGGATAGACGCATGATCAGATTGCCAGGCTAAGTGGATCAGGTCTAACTTGTGGACCACTTATTCCTGGAACTCACATCTTTCACATACCACCTCTGTGATTCAACTGAGCACTGTTATTTGATTAGTTTATTTTAAACCAGATACTTTATAAGAAGCTAATTTCAATTGAAAAATACACTCCACAATATTGCCACCAGTAGAACATAGGTCTAGCTCGCCATGAACAGCAGATAAGCAAACAAGTATGATGAAAATAAAACAAACCAGTCAGTTGCAGCTTCAGAGATGTCAGGTTAGAAATCAGAGACTCTCTTGATTCCAAAGAGGGGAGATTAGCCAATGTCTCAGTGACCATTACACATAGAACAGCACCCAGCGAAGACTTTTTCTCTGCCTGCCCCAGAAGTACTGAAGAGAAATGAACAGAGAGAACAGCTTTCTCTCCTGTGACTGAGGGGATTTGAAGGGAACGAGCTGGGGTGAGAAGAGCCCCTGGGGATTTGAGGGGGGTGATTTTGGAAGGTCCCTGGGGCCAGGTGCAGCGGCCATGCCAGGTAGATGACATTGTCCCCAACCCTCAGAGGCTGCTCCCTTCTCATGAGCCCTCTGTGGCTGCAGTGTGGGAAGAGGACGTGGGTTTGAATTCTGCCCCTGCTCCTGGAGCAAGTCACTAGCCCAGGGAAAAGGAAAGCCCTCTGGGGGGAGCACAGAGGAAGTCAGATCCACTGCTGCGCCGGGCAGCATCAGTGAGAGGTGAGGTACACAGAAACTGCCCACTCGGCCCAGCCCTCGTCAAGGCTTTCCTCCTGCTGGGCAAGCCCTTCTTTCCTGCTCTCTGTGGTTCTGATCCCTCTCCAAGGAGAGTTTGAGTCCCCTGAGTGGCTTCCCAGGCATACTGTGTGCCCCATCATTGCTCTGACATATATCTCCTCTCACCCTTCCGGGCTCTTCTCCAGCCATACCAGCCTTAAGGCTCCCCTAGCTCAGCCCTGGGGCCTTTCCACCGCCATTCCCTGTGTCCTGCACACTCTTGTTCCAGACATCCACATGGCTCCCTCGTTTGCTTCCTCCAATCTTCACTAAAGGGTGCTTTCCCAGCACGACCTTCCTTGAACTTCCAGTTTAAAACTTTAGCTCCAGCTCGGTGCCTATAGCTCAGTGGCTAGGGTGCCAGCCGCATACACCAGGGCTGGTGGGTTCGAACCCAGCCCAGGCCTGCCAAATAACAGTGGCAACTACAACAAAAAAATAGCCAGGTGTTGTGGCGGGTGCCTGTGGTCCCAGATACTTGGAAGGCTGAGGCAAGAGAATTACCGCTTAAGCCCAAGAGTTTGAGGTTGCTATGAACTATGACACCACAGCACTCTACCGAGGGCAACATAGTGAGACTCTGTCTCAAAAAAAAAAACAAAACAAAAATTGGGCAGCGCCTGTGGCTCAAAAGGGTAGGGCACTGGTCTTATATGCTGGAGGTGGCAGGTTCAAACCCAGCCCTGGCCAAAAACTAAAAAAAAAACTAAAAAAAAAAAAAAAAAGAGCAAGGACTGTAGAAAAACAAACTACAAAACAAAACTTTAGCTCCTTTCCTCCCTTCACCAGTGCCCCAGTGCCTCTTTCTCAGCTCTATTTTTATTATCCTGTGCATGCACCCGTCATAGCTCACTACAGAATTTTCCTGTCTTTAATTTTCTATGTCGCCTGTCTCCCCTGGAGGGAGGTGGGCTCTGTGGCCTGGAAGTTTGTTTGACTCATTCATTGCTGACTTCCTAGTGCCTGGTACACAGTAGGTGCTCAATCATTGTTGAATAAATGTTGAAGTGTTGGGGAAGCCAACCCTTTCCTACCTGCCCACTGGGGCCTCTTGGGGTGGGACAAGGGGTGGGACCAAGGGCAGGGGTCCACAGATAGCCCCTTTCAGTTTCAGACACCACCAGGACCAAGGAGATAGTGCCCTACATGATATGTGCTAAGGTATTTTGGCAGTGGCCCAAAAGGACTGACCCCGCCCAGCCAGATTGGCAGGAAAAGCTGTGAGTTGATAAGGTGTGGGAGATAAGCAGGTTTGAGAGAAGACACTGAGATTGGCCATGCTCCAGGCAGTTCTTGGGAATTCCATGGGCAAGCTGGGGTGGTGGTGGGGCTGAGGCCCTGTGGGAGCTGGCATGGGTGGAAGCCCTGTCCTTGGCTACCACAACCTTGCTCTTTGAGGGGCAAAGGACTCTTGGCTCAGGGCATTGAACTAGCTCATAGATTCCTGCTCGAGGCACTACAGACCCTACAGACCTTGGGCTTCAGGGCCCAAGTCCCAGCTCTGTTGCTCCTGAACCCCTAGGGTCAGGGTTCTCCATAGTAGGATGTGGATAATAATAGGGTTGCCAGGGAATGAACTGAGATAAGGTCTGTAAACAGCTTGGCCTGACACATGGGAAGTGCCCATCATGAAGGAGTTGTTGCTATTTTAGCCTTATCACTTAGCAGCTGTGCAACCTGGGATAAATCACTCAGCCTTTCTGATCTGGGTTGCTCTTCTGTAAAAGGTTGCTGGGGAGACTCTTTTGTGTCTAACAGGGAGTCAAAATATGCTGGCTAGGAACCAGGTGGGTGGAGGCCCTATCTGGTTCAGAGGAGGCTCCAGCTCAGGGCACATCAGACCTGCAGCTGGGGAAAGTGGAAGGAGGCATGACTGTCCATGGGAATTTTTTTTTTTTTTTTTTGAGACAGAATCTCACTTTGTCACCCTCTGTAGAGTTTGTGGCATCACAACTCACAGCAACCTCAAACTCTTGGGCTCAAGTGATTCTTTTGCCTCAGCCACCTGAGTAGCTGGAACTACAGGCACCCACCATAATGCCTGGCTATTTTTAGAGACTGGGTCTTGGTCTTGCTCAGGCTGGTCTTGAACTCCTGAGCTCAAGCTATCCACCCTGCCTCGGCCTCCCAGAGTGCTGGGATTAAAGGCGTGAGCCACCACGCCAGGGCCCTGTCCTTGAGAATGTTGAGGACAGAGGAGAGATTGAGGAGGCTTCACAGAGGAGGTGAGCTGCCACCTGGGAAGTATTTAACTGACAACATTGGGTGCTAGGGAGACTATGGTGAGATGGGCATAGACATGAGTCTCATTAATCCAATATTTTCAGAAAGCAATTTGGTAATTTGTATCCAGAGCTTTAAATGGTTTATATTTTTACAATATGGTAATCCCCATGCTCAGAATCTTTGCTACCGAAAAAATATAAAACGTGAGCAGTCATAGAGGTCTCGTAGCCAACCGAAGGGACACATCCCTGCCACAGAACTCGTTATACTCTTTAGAAATGGAGTTTCCAGTGACATATCGCAATGCAGAGCCTAGGAGGCCCTGTGTCAAAAGCAGGACATGAAATGACATCCACTGTTATTTCAGTTGCTAAAACGCACAGAGAAAAGACTGGAAGGAAATCTGCCAGGGTGTCCATATTAGATTTTTATAGGAAATACCATTTTTCTATAGTTAGCCAAATTGCCAAGCAGAGCTATGCAGTCGTGTGGCAATTGGTGAAAGCAATAGAACAAAAAAGAAACATTAAACCTGTCCAAGGAAGAGGTGACAAGTAGCTCAGGGGGACAGCAGGCACAGGGATGGTTCATCGGAACCCTTGCCAAGCTGCAGGCCTGGCACACTAAAGGCTGTCCGTCACCTGCCCTCTCCCTCATGTCTGCCAACCAAACCTGTTCATTTTACCTCTTGAATATGCCGTGCGCCACCTACTTTGGTTGTGACCTGTCCCCACAGCAATGGCCCATGCTGACCACTCACCTGCAGCCCCAGCCATCCTCCTGCTAGGCATGTCCACTTGTGCCATTTCTTTGTTTAATATCCTTTGGTGCAATGCCATTGCCCTTGGCCTGAGCAAGCTCCCAGTGCAGGCTTGAAGGCATGAGATGGGGTAGAAGGAACCTGAGGAACAAATGTGAGCTCAGCTACTGTGTTTCCCCGAAAATAAGACACTGTCTTATATTTATTTTTTCTCAAGAAGACACACTAGGGCTTATTTTTAGGGGATGTCTTCCTCTCCATGCTGAAATGCATAGCCACGCCCATCACTAGGTATTATTGGGGTAGGGCTTATATTTTAAAAACGCATAGAAATTCTGCTAGGGCTTATTTTTTGGGTAGGTCTTATTTTCAGGGAAACATGGTACTCTCACCAGACCCATTGTCCAGAGCCCCCATATTGTCAGGTGGAGAAGTTACTTACTGTGCCCTGGGTGTATGTGGCAGAGCTGGGGAGTAACATTGGTCAGTCTGTCTGTTGTTAGGTCCTGGCCTTCGTGAGGGCGGTGACTGTGTCCAGAATGCAGCCCTGGGTGGCACGTGCAGGTTCATATCAGCATTATTCACAACACCAAAAGGCGAACACAGCCCCAAAGCCCATCAGTGATGAGTGGATGAACGACATGGGGTCTGCCCATACAATTCAGCCATAAATAGGAATGAAATTCTGATGCATGCTATGGTAGGCAAGAACCTCAAACACATTATGCTGAGTGAAAAAAGCCAGACAGAGAAGGCCACACATTGTCTGGCTCCACTCTGTGTAGAGGAGGAGCTGGCTCAGGAGCTGGCTTGGCTCCAGGCAGGGTGGCTGGGAGGAGACAATCTCCTGCACCCATAGCCTGGAACAACCCTTAACTGACAGGGCGTGAGAGTTGGTGGATAAGTGGTCAACCTCCTGCCCTTCCCAGGGCCAGCCCTGAGGCTCATCCTACACGGCCCTACACAGTGTCCCCAGCAAGGCCACAGCAGTGCCCAGTGTTGACCAGCCCTGTTTACTGGCTTCCTGCCCTTCTCTCTGGCTTGCCACACCTGCTTCCTAGGGCTCCCACCCAAATAAACCTCCTGCACCCCTGTCCTTCTCTTAGGCTTTGCTGTCGGGGTTTCCCAAATGAAAACTATGAGAGTCGAATGTGGCAAACAAAGAAACAAATATCCGTAGAGGTGTGACAAGTGCCAGGAATGAAACAGGTGGCTGCTGTGACTGAGGAAAGCAGGGCATGATGTCATGACGGCCTCTGGAAGGTGACACTGATGCTGCCTGCAACTGGAGGATGAAGAGTGGCGCAGGTATGGAAGTAGGAGAGGAGGCTTGAGGGGAAGGAAGGCAGGGGCTAAGGCCCTGGGGTGGACACGAGCTGGGAGTCTTCCCGGGCAGGCTGAGGGCTTGCATGCTGCAGTGAGGGGTGGGCAGTGGCTAGGCTGGATTCTCATCGGAGCTGCTGGACCAACCAGCATTCTTTAGAGAGAGGTGGAACCAATAGGAGGTAGATGAATAGACAGACAGAGACTGATTATAGAAATTGGCTGAGAAGTCCCATAATCTGCTGTTTATGAGCGGGAAGACCAAGAAAGCCAATGGTCTAGTTCCTGCCTGGAGGGCTGTGAACCAGGAGCACCAATGTCCGAGTGCAGGAGAGGACAGATGTCCCAGATCAGAGAGAGAGGGCAGATTTGCCCTCAATGGATTGGGTGATGGCCACCCACACTGGGGAGGATGATTGTCTTTACTTAGGCTACTGATTCATGTGATCTTTTCCAGAAACATCCTCACAGTCATACTCAGAAATAATGGTTTACCAGCTATCTGGGCATCCCTTAGCCCAGTCAAGCTGACACATGAAATTAACCATCACAGCTGCTCTTTAGAATCACCTGGGGACTTTAAAAAATTCCAGGCCTCAGCCATACCATACCCCAAGGATGCTGGCTCATGTATCTGAGGGTGCCTGGGCAGCAGGTATATTTTTCAAAGCCCCTCTGTGATTCTAGCTTGGCAGCCTGTGAGACGCCTCACCTCCCACCCTAGCTGAGATCCCACACTCCAGGTTGGAGTGCTTAATTTACCTACCCCTACTCTATCTGCATAAGCAAGGATACTGCCGGGGGGGGGGCTCCTATTTTATAGATGAGGAAACTGAGGCTAGTGAGATTTTAACCACATGCTCAAGTCCACAGGGATTGGGAACATCAGTGCAGGGACCTGAACCCCATCAGCTGGCTCTATGGCCTGTGCTGCCCGCCACCTGGTCCTGCATGTGGTTTCACTGGATGCTAAGGTACCAGACACAGCTCAAATTCAGCTCAGACAGCTGGGGAGGCTGGGGGACACAGAATATCTGATGGTGGCAAAGTAAGGCCCTTAAACAGGCTTGCCCTTGTGAACACAGACAGGATGGAGCTAAAGGTCAGGACCACAGGCATAGTAGGAGGTGAATGGAATGTGGGCTGTGGGAATTTGGAGCCCACAAACCATGACCTGTGTGCACCATGGCAGCATCTCCTGTCTGGTGATCTCGAGATGACATTTAGGTGTACAAGGACAAAGACTTAAAGAACCTTGCCCCAGAGCTGGATCTTTTGTTCTGTCAGTCCTTGTGACCTTCTGATCCTATTAAAGAGAAAGTCTTGATTAGGGGCTAACCTGTTAACAGGGAGGGGGCAAGCCCAGAGCCTGTGGCAAGTAATGCCACCTGGCTAAAACTCAGTTCTATTTAGCGGTGTGTTGTGGTGAGCACCTGTGGTCCCAGCTACTTGGGAGGCTGAGGCAAGACTGCTTGAGCCTGGGACTTTTAGGTCCCTGTGAGCTGTGATGACGCCACTGCAGTAAAAAAAACAAAGTTATGTGTATTTGCTTTTACTGTGTTTGTTTTTATGGTATCTTTAATTTCTGTCAGGTGTTATGGGTTGAATGGTGATCCCCCCCCCAAAAAAAGATATGTCCATGTCCTCAAACTTGGTGCCTGGGAATGTGACCTTATCCAGAAATAGGGTCTTTGCAGGTGTAATGATGGCTCTTGATAGATCATCCTTGACCAGGGTGGCCCCTAAATCCAATGGCTGATTCCTTATAAGAGAAAGGAGAGGCAGATTTAAACCAAGACACAAGAGAACGTGTGAAGAGAGGCAGAGCTGGAGTGGGGCTCACAGCAGAGAACGGCCAAGAACTGCCAGGACCACCCAAAGCTGGGAGAGGCAGGTTACCCATTCTCCCTCCGGGGACCAACCCTGCTGCCCCCTTGATTTTTTTAAACACAGGATGTGTGGATTTTTGACTCATGGCCTCCAGAATCACCTGTGATTCTAAAGTAAGTAACAGAGTAAATATCTGTTGTTTTAAGCTGCTCTGGTTCTCTGTTTCCAGAATTTAAATGGCAGGTCAAGAGTCAGGGAAGTGACAGTAGGTCTGAGCTGCGTGTGTTTGGGCCTGGGCTGCTTCTGGAGGGAACCACTTGGGATTGGGTGGCACATGGAGTGGGGAGGAGAGACTGGGCTGTACACGACGGAGTGAGCTCATGGTGGTGTGTCTAGATGGGGAGGTTGGCACAGGTGGTGGACATGTGGGCAGAGTAGGGCCAGGGATCCCGTGGCCTTTGGACAGGGGAGGTGCCCAGTGGACACTCTTCAGTGAATCTTGGGAAGCCCAAAGTGTGTCCAGTCTGGTGATTCAGAGCAGATCTTAGTTTGGAGAAAAGTGCTGTAGCAAGTGAGGGATTTTTCCCACCACTCTGAAGTGCCATGAAGAAGGACCGGAGGGGAAGGGGGTTTCCAGTAGCTGGTCTTCCCCTTGAGTGCCAGGCTCTGGGGTCATGGCAGGCAGAGTGCCACTACCTGCCCTGCGGCCCCTCCCTCCAGGCCTTGGCTCATGGTTCCAACACTATGCCCCGGGGAACCCCTTCCAACTACTGATCCACAGCAGTTGTGGGAATGAAGGGGGCACACATATGCTCTGGGTGAACAGACTTGAAGAGGCCCTGTGACTGTCCTCCACTCTCCAAACAAGCAGCGGGTGATGACTGGTTGTGAGCCTGGGCTGGGGGGTACAGGTAGAACTGTCAGCTAACAGGGCTCATGCCAAGCATCCCCTAGTCCTGATTGCAGGGCGTCTCCCCTGAGCCTGTGCCACTCTCAGCCCTGGCCACCGTGAGAACAGGTGCCAGCTGTGATGTCCTCCCTTTACAGAGAAGTGAACTGAACTCAGAGAGAGGACGTGGCCATGGTGGTTTGAGACTCTGCCTCCTGAAGAGAGAGCCTGAAGGAGGAGCCACTGCTACCCATCTCCTGCTGTGTGCCTGGGGCCATCCGCCTGAACTGTCTCAGGTCTCATGGGCTAGGTGTGGGGCAGAGCGTGTCCCAGATGATTCTAATATCCCTTCACACCTGCGAACTGCTGCTTTGCTTCTGTCCTCTTGCCCACAGTCCAGGGACATGTGGACCTGCAGTCTTTCAGACCAGCACACGGCAGCACAGAGAGTGAGGGCAGGCACGGGACTCACTCAGCAGTCTGCGGGAAGGTTGCTGAGCCCCATAGGCCTCAGCGTTCTTATCTGTGTGAAGAAGATGCTGCCTCATCTATGCCCCCCACCCCATGTCTCCCCACCCTCAGGGCCTGGCCAGTGCTATAGACACCTGGGAAAGGGAGGGAGGGGGCCAAACCCACAGCAGCTACTGTCCCCTGGCCCTGCCCATCTGAGGCCATCTTCTACCTTCTTCCTGGGCATCCTTCCAGCAAGTTCCTTTCTTTAGACCCAAGTGGAGATGTGTGAATGGCCATGTGGCAGGGCAGCTGTGGGGATGAACGTGGGCTGCAAGGTCAGGCCCTGGTCTGTTGTCCTGGGTAGTAGGTAAGGCCTGCAGTGGCCAGGCTATGGTGCAGAGTGGGGATCCAGCCCAACCCAGGAGACCTGTGTCTTGGTAGGCCCACGTCTGGGGGTCAGAGATCCAAGGAACTGATCTGGAATAACTCCACAAAGTGGAGAAGGGCCCTGTGGCCACCAGTGAGGCTGGGGTGTGGAGGGGAGCCGCCCTCTACAGCAGCTTCCTCCTTCCACCTATATCGCCTCAGCCCTCGGCATGAGGGGGTTCCCTGTTTATTCTTTGCATTCATCCTGGCTTTGTTCTCAAGACCCAG
The DNA here is from genome assembly GCF_000181295.1 of Otolemur garnettii. Classification (NCBI taxonomy): domain Eukaryota; kingdom Metazoa; phylum Chordata; class Mammalia; order Primates; family Galagidae; genus Otolemur; species Otolemur garnettii. The sequence goes on from NW_003852584.1 coordinate 2,228,265, forward strand.
ACGTTCTGGCCATTTTTGGGCTGGGTGGAAGTGTAGCGTCAGAAGTGCTGGAGAACCTGTGGTGTGGCTGCCAGGACTTTCCAGGGCTTGCTGGTGCATGCAGGCATGTTTCTGAGTTGTGCCGACCTAGCATGGCACCTCACCCTGCCCCTGGTGGGGGGCCTCTCTGCCTCCTCCATCTCAGGAATGTAGCTGCTCCCTGTGCTTGCCCTGAGACTTAGGGCTGGGACTGTTCCACTCCACAGGTGCAGAATCGGAGGCTTGGGTGGGAAGCCACCTGCCCAACAGGTGAGGGATGCAGAAAACGGACCGAGCTCACTGTACCCGGCAGGGGAGGGTGGGACGCCCAACTGTGCTGGAGGCCTTATACTTAGCCTTAGAGGTACTTGGAACCCAAGGGTGGATTGTGGGTGGGGCTGGGAAGAGACCTGGGGAGCTGGGAGGAGCCACCGCACGCCCCTCTCAGCAACTAACACAGGCTGAGGGGTCAGGCTGCTGAGAAGTTTCCCTTCTGCCAGGCCACGGCCTCTTGCCTCGGTGCCCAGGAGCAGCATGCCACATTCTTGGTAACATTTTTCTCTTTTATTGCCAAGTTCAATTTACAAGAAAGTTCCAGTTTTCATTTCCACCCTCGTGTTCTGTATCCACGAAGCATGAGTCATGCTGGCAAAAGCAGGTTCTTCCCTAGAATGGTCCCGAGGCTCAGAAGCATCAACCTCTCCTACCCCCCTGCTCCTCCCCCTCCCTGGGACAAAAATTATTTACATATTTTTAGCTGAAAGGGACAGAAGGATCAGTACAGTTTATACCCATGTCAACATGACGACCTTAAGTATTCCATATTTATTGCATCTAGACAAGATCACAATCAGTTCACTCCATGCCTTCTTTAGGGCAGTGCATCTTAGAGAAGTTCAGCACACATCTCACGGGTGTATCCTCCCTTAGCCCCTGGATCATTTGTTAACACAAGTGTTGAGCCCTGTGCAGAGGGGGCCAGCCTGCTCACAGGACCCCTCTTTGCCTAGACCTGCTGGGAATGGTGCCTACCTGCCTGCCTGTGCCTCCAAACCAGAAAGGACATGTACGTCTCTACGACAACTTTCAAAGCCAAGGTTTGGTGGGGGGGGGGCGGTCTATGGGGCCAGACTGACATGGCACACCCAGTGGGCCAATGGTGGATTTGTGAGGGGCAGGGTCCAGGCCATAAGTGCCCTCTGCAGGGACTCAAAGGTGGTGGGCTGGAGGGGTTTGTAATGAGGCCCACCCCACATTCTAGCTCTTGCTGTCCCATGCCAGAGACCCAGTATGTCCTGTCTGGGGAGGCCAGTCTGGGAGTGCCCTAGTTGTTAGGTTTGCAGGGTACTTGAGACACAGCGGTGCCTGGGTGAGGTGGGATTCTTCAGAGCCATAGGGCCGTCTGCTTCCTCTGAGCTCTCAGACCTCCTGGCACAAGATGAGTATCAGGGAGCTCCTGGTTAAAGGGAAGCCCCACCCTACACACCTGCTGGTGTGCTGAGGCAGGTGCCAGCCCTCAGCTGAAACAGGTTCCTGGGAATGGCCTCACAAGCCCTCTCGGAGGTCAGGCTTCCTCTGGTCAGGGGCATGGTTCTCCTGGGGTGCTGTCCACTCCTTGCCCAAGGCCCCTTTTCTACTGTGCTCGGTGGCAGCGAGGCCAGCTGGAACCTCTGGATGTCTAGTGGCAGATCTGGGAGGGCCTGGGCCCACCCCTGTGGTGTTTGGTGAGCTATGGTCATGCCGCTGGGCAGGGGAGTCATTTGCCTTTTCTCATTTCTGCCACCCCAAAGACAGAATCATTTCAAAACGAGAAGTACATGGCTCTGGGTGAGCCAGCTCAGGATGGGCTCCACCTTCCTATAAAACGTGGGCTGGCTGCCAGGGCACAGGGTACCTAGATCCCAATAATAGGGTCCTTCCTCCTTGGTGCCTTTGCCCTTCTCTGCCTCATCTTTATTCCCTCCCCAGGGGCTCTGCTGATGGTCATGGCTTGTCCTTCTTTGGAATCTCTGCCCACATGGCCCCTTTCATCTTTTCTCTGTTGAAGGCCAAAGGTCCTCATGCCTATGGCTATGAACACTGGTGTCACACCCACCCAGGGGGCTTCTGATGCCTGGTGAGACCTGTCCCAGGGTGCTGCTGCTCCTTCTTGGCAGGAACACTGTTTCCTTCAGGAGGTTGAAGCTGGCCTTGGCAGGACAGCTGTTTGATGGGGGTGGTAAGAACTGTGTTCTTCTAATAGGCAGATGGTGAGATCTTGAGGTGCCTCCTAGGGCCACCATAATGCTGGGCTTTGGCAGACACTGACACCCTGCATGCTAACACTCCTAGTGGACATATTTGGAAGAAAGTTGTGAAAGGTCTTGCCATTGACCAGAGAGGTGGGGAATCACTCAGCCACGTCCAGCTACAAGCTGGCCAGGCAGAAAGGACTATCTTGGTGCTGCAGCAGACACACCTGCATCCCAGCCTGTTCACACCCAGCACACACGAAGAAGGGACCTGTGGTGTCATGTTAAAAGGAGCAGCAGTAGTGGAGAGGAAGAGGTGACAGACTCAGAGTCCCTCTCAGGCCATGTCCTTTGAGGCTGGGGAGGGTGCTGGTTCTGGGCGTCACTTGGGCCCCACACATGGGGGCGGGCGTGTTATCTTCTTTCATCATGGCTGCAAGTGGTTGTGATTCTTTCTTGGACAGAGATGGCAACACTGAAGACGATGCTGGAAACCATCCCCATCTGGCTTTTGTAAAGAGAGAGGAACACAGCATGTCCTGAGTAGGGAGCTGGCTGTGTCCTCCTCTTCTGAGGGGAGACCTCCTATAGGCAACACAGGCCTCTCGGCTGCAACAGGAGAGAAACTTGTGGCCCTCTCAGCTCTCTGTGTACCTGAGAATACATGTATCCCCCTTATTTTTATTTAAAAAATAAAATTTCCAGGAAGGTACTTTCTCATTCCACAGGCTTGCAGAGTTACTAAGTAACAAAGAAATAAAAATCACTTGAATAAATGGAGAAAGCCACATTGAGCAGTCTGCAGGTAAACACTGGGAAGGGTGAGAGAGTGAAAATGAAAGTGAAATCTCAACGGTGTTGTTACACTTTTAACATGACATCAAAGCTTAGCGTTGAAGAGTTTTTTGGACTTTTTAAAAAATAGATGCTTTTCAAAGAAATGCTTTCCATCTCCTGCCAAAAGCAGAAATAAATATCCAAAGGAAATGTATTATCTAAGTTCACATCTCTACAAATCCTCCTAAAGTGACCTGGCCCAAGTCTTCAGTGTCCTGGGGATGGTGACAGAGGAGTGGTCTGAAGAGAGAGGCACCAGTGGGTCCTGCTACTCCAGCTGGCTCAGAGACAAGGCCCCACTCTCCTTCCTGAGGCAGCCACCACCATCCTCTGCACTCGTTGGGAGGGGTCTCCACTGGCCCCAGCCTGCTCCTGAAGATTCAAATGGAGCACGGTCTTCCTCCAACTGCAGAGGCACAAGGACAGGTGGCTGAGATGGTTGCTGTTCCTGATGCGTCTTGCCAATCAGCTACACTGGGGTCCCTGCCAGGGGGGCCAAACATACAAAGGGAGGCCCCAGCACGACTCAGTGGCTGGTAGGGTCTGCAGGCTCTGCACATGCAGTGTCTTCACCTGGGGGCCCTGTGCACACTGTGACTGGAGTGGGTGATGGGGGGATGCTGGTGAGGGTGCGGAGGCTGTGGGGGTCGACAGGGGGAACCAGGGTCAGGGACTCGACGCTCAGTGTGTCGGCAGTATCCTCGCAGAGCAGGGAGAGGGTGGGCTGTGGGGCAGGGACCAGGCTGGGGGACAGGCTGGCTGTCTCCAGGGCTGCGCCCCTGGCCACAGTCTTGCTGGGCTTGGAGTCTGCTTCCATTTCACTTACGATCACCAACTGGTCAGGAAGGTGAGGCTGAGGCTGTTCTGGAGTTGTGGGAGCATCTGGGTGGGGGAAGAAAAAAACAGAAATACCCTGAGCCCTGGGGCTACTCTGTTCACACTGGACCCACTGTCGAAGGACTGCACCAAGGCCCAGGGCAAGCTGGACAGGAGATGGCTGGGGCTGGGGGCACAGAGTGGCTCTACTGACTCCTTTTGGGGACACAGAGCTGCTAAATCCAGTCCTATGTAGGCCTGGGGAAAAATGTGTCAGGGCCCTAGGGTACCCTGACTTGTGATACTTGTGAAATGGGGGCCTGTGAAAATCAGTATGCAGATTACAAAAGCACAGTTCCTGGGTGCAGAGACCTGGTCCGGTCAGGCTTTACATGTGGGTGAATCTTGGACCATCTACTAGATCCTCGAGCTGGTATGCTTGTAACTTCAGGCTGTTTACAAGGTCTACATTTGGTGACATTTATCCAAAGGGGAACTCATTGTAATATATATATTTTTTTCTTTAAAAAAGGAATTTTCAAATCAAAATAAAACCTTGGCCATGTTAGCACCATGGAGGGATGTGATTGCTCAGGCCATTGCTATCCTTAGCTTCTCTACAGGGCGGTGGAGAGAAACCATATGGGGGGAGGCAGGTGAGGTTGCACCTGGTGCAGTTAGTTTTGGAATGGTCATTTCTTTTCTTGGTGCTTTTCAAAATTCTACAGATGATGGCCTATTTGCTTTCCAGTGACAAGGTTGCCTTATCTGAGAGAAACAAACACCAGAGGTAACTAGAGTTCAATGTGCAAAGTACCTTCCAGGACGTCGGATGCCAGTCATTCACCGACACTGAGAAGGCTGTGTGCACACCCCACTTGGAAAGCAAATTCCTGTCTGTGCACATCAGAGGATCAACAAGCCATGGGCAGAGGGGCTGGCTGCTGAGCTAAGGTTTTAGTAGATTCTGCATCCGGGAATGACAGCAGACCTTGTTTCGTTCAGTGTGCTTCCAGTTATTTATTTTTTTCTTTCAAATTAGGCCAAAATAAAATAACAGCAAACTGAACATAGAGTAAGAGAATGAAAAAGTAAAGCACAAAATAAAACCAAACAGCATACAGAAGGGGAGGCAGGACAGGAGAGTCCTGAGCAGGGACAGAAGGCACAGCAGTGGATGGAAACCTCTCAAAGCTCACATTACCCTTTCTTCCCACAAGACTCTGGGCAAGATGAGCACTAAAGGTCCCAATTAATTTCTTCCTAAAGCTTTTTGAGAAAGAGAGAGAGAGAGAGAGAGAGAGAGAGATGTCCAGAGGAAACCACAGGATGGGGTGCTAAGTCTGTCCTCACAGGGAGGGGAGTGATGGGGACCAATAGACAACAGTGGAAAAAGTGATTTGAGGCGTGATTTGCGTCCAGAAATGCTGAGTGAACATTACACACATATTCTGGTTTCTCTGAATTTCAACTAATTTGCTCCATTCAGTGGGGACACTTTGTGGCACTGGGCTGGTGTCAGACCAGGCTCGTGTCCTGGCTTGCTGTTGGTAAGAACCTGTGGTTCTCTGAGCGGGGCTCACCTGCTCCGGTGGGCATGAGTGCATCTACCAACTCACATACATGTGGATCCATGTGTAAGTTCAGCTGCTGATGAGGAAGTTCAGAAATGACTAATTTTCCAAAAGGCGCTGTCCTGCCATCCAAAGACAGGAAGGCAAAGCATTTCCTTCATGCTTTCTCAATGTAAGTTTCCCCTCCTTGCTCAAGCCTGCATTTGCATGCAGAGAGTCAAAAAAGCTGGCACACCTCTTCCCTTCTCCCTGATGGGGGTTTTGGTGATGAGGATAAGCAAGGATTTGGAAACACTGCAGGCGAATATATTAAAAAGAACAGACACACAAACCAACCTCACACACAAAACGAGTTTCTTCTTTAGGCAACAATTTTAAAAAGCATCAACAGTTTTAAAAAGTTGGTTTGTCCTTTAAAAATAGTCTATTTGTTTTTAAAAGGCAAAAAGCAACCTCTCCTTAGCCACCACCTACAACATTATCTTTTTATTATTAGTGTTTTAAACTAAGAGCTGCTTCCTGAGTGTGACCTGCAGACTTACCCTAACCAAGAAAGGAAAAAAGGAGACCTTTGCGAGACTTTCACCTAGGGAAAAATCATCCTCTGAGGAAACATTTTCTGGGCAAGTGCTCAGCTGCAAAGGTATTCCATGAACCTTTGGCTTTGTTTGCCTATGGGTCTTTTTGAGCTCTAAGGCCACAAGTTGGGGCCAGGCCTAGGAAATGAGGGGTTGGGAGAAAAGTCTTGACTTCCTGGCCATGGAGCAGAGAGAGCTGAGGCCAGAATGGGAACCCTGGGATGGCCGTGTTTCTGTGAGCAGTGGATGGGCCACCCTGCAGCCCTGGCCTGTGAGGACCAAGGCTGTGGGCCTCCCATGTGCCTGACCAGGACCTTGGAAGCTGATCTGCAGCTTTGGGCTGGAACCTCAATTGATCTTTGTTGAGTGAATGAGAGTGTCCAGTAAAAACCTGGATTTGTTGTGCTGGGCCGGGAAAGGTAGGGCTGAGTGATGCAGGGAAGAAAAGAACATCTGTACAGCAAGCAGAGAGCAAAGTACAGAGCAAACAGCTTTTAAATGAAAAAGAAGGCGAAAGGCTTCCAGCTGACAAGTGCAACTGCCAATCACAGAAGAAATGTCACTGGAAGGGGGCGCCCTGACAGTGAGCCAGGCTGCTGGGCAGCAGCCCCCTGTTTGACCCAGGCTGGCTGCATGGGCTGTGTGGGACTATGTGTACAAGGGGCATGATGGGGCCACATCCATCGAGGCAACTGTACAGGAAATGACTTTTACCACCTAACTTTGAGTGAAGCCAGGGGAGAAAAGGAGAAAAAAAGAAACTAGGTGACTTGGTTGCTTTTACAAATTGTCAGTTCACCAGCCAACCGCTGCCCAATCCCCATGGCCTAAACTGGGGGTGTCTGAGGGAACTCAGCAGGAGAACGTGCCACGGGCCCTCCCCAGAGGGGGACAGGGTCTCCAGGCTGCACAGGTCTTATTTGGAAGAACTGACCTGAGGGTCAGTTAAGGACCAGGGATTTGGTCTCAGATGAGACAAGGCCACAAAGGGAGCAGGAAGGGCAGGCAGCTGGGAGGAGCTGAAGAAACGCCAACTTGGTGCACAGCTCTCTGCGCGTAGGCCCGGCCCGGCCCGGCCCACCTTGCTGGTGCAGACCCTACCGGCTGTGGAAATGCAGCATGGTGAGTGGACGTCGCAGCCCCAGTGGCTAACAGAGGAGACCTGCCTGAATTGACTGTGCGTGGGTTGCCGTGGCAGCTGCCGTTCGGAGCACTAAACCCAGTGGCCGCCGTGACTGTCGGCCTCCGACAGGCTGAACACTCGCCGGCGTCCTTTCCTGCCACTCCTGACTAGAGGGAAAACACAGCGACAGATCATAGAAAGCCTTTAACAGTGGGATAGCACAGGCGACACAGAGGGGACACAGAGCAGCAACGGACGCTGAGCACCAATGAGAGGTGAGGGGAGGGGAGGTGACAGTGCCCCACTGGGCTGGTGGCTGCTGGTGTGTGGGGCACCAGTCTCCCATGCAGGTAAGACACCCCACCCTGCCCCCAAGATGAGGAGAGGTTGGCAGACCTAAGGGTCAAGGACAGAGAAAGTTGGTCCTATGGGAAAGGAAAGACTTCACGTCATCAGCAACAGCTGGTGTCAGTCAGAAACCTCAGGGACAGAACAAACTGCCCGTCAGTTGAGATGTGGACCAGGAGTTCAGACAGGAAAACCCACATCCCCAGGACAGTCTGAGCAGGACAGGGCACGTGGCTGCAGGATCAGGGCCACTCCAGCTAAGTGAACCCAGTGGATTTCTCAGTACTCTTAATGTTATACCCTAAAGCCCACAGCATAGCCCCTGAGTCCTGTAACTCTCCTCAGGCCCCTTCCCCAGCCATGGGGTTACCCCTCCAGGTGGTGATCTGGTAATTGGCACCTGTGAAACCCCAGCAGGGAAGCTGAGACCAGGTGCAGGTGCCCAAGTGGTGAGTTTTAACTGGCTGAAACAAAAATGTTAGAACATCTCACTGTGAAGAAAGGACTCACAATCCCAGAGGCAAACTTGGGAGTGGAAGCAAGGCTCAGAAATCATGTCACCAGAGCAGGGCAGGGAAAATGACTGAAATACCACTGGACTATCTGCTGAAAAATGGTTGAGAAGGTACATTTTACGGCATGTATAGTTTAACACAATAAAGAAAATGAAAAGACAGTATCTCTAGCTTGGGTTTCTGTCCTTAAAAGTCCTGTAGGACTGTGGTGACCCTGGGCAATGACTCAATGGTAGTTTTCAGGCTGTCTAGCTCTCAGTTGGCCCAAATGCGTTTGGGTCTTGGTCAGCTCATGTGAGAACCGGGGCTTCCTCTCTGCCTAGCCCACCCCTCATTCTTCAGCTTTTGATTCCAATGATGTCTGCTGGGAGCCCCTGGAGCCTCCGAGGCTGTCCTGCGCTGGCTGTCAGAGCCCTGCACTCCTCCTTTACTGTGGTTTGTAACTGAACAATCTGTGGGCATCTGTTGGGCCTCCATCTGTTGCCCTGTTCACCTGGGAGACCCACGCACTGCCACTCTGGTTCCTAATGCTTGTGTACAGCAGAGACTCAACACAAATCTGGTAGAAAATATTAAGACAGTGAAGAGGGGGTGTCTCAACGCTTGGTAGATTAGATCCAGGGAGAGAAGCCACCAAGAGGAGTGAGAGGCCCAATGTGACCTGGGCTGGTGGAGGAACCTCTCGGATCAGGTCTCAAGTTCACAAAACCAAGAGGAGCAGTCTGAGCCTAAACCCTGGGAGCCAGCCATTTGGGAAGATGAGAACATGCGTATTTGGGTCTAGCATGGGCCTCTTTCAAACCCAGGTGGGATGCTTAAGGACCCCTGGGCTGCACAGAGGGTGGAAGCAAAAAACCTAACTGAGCATCAGTTGGTTTAACTGCCTTGTTTGGAGATGAACCCACATGGGCCCACAGAGGAGACGTGGCCATCTGGGGCCTACTTTGCTGCTGATTATGGAGGATCACAGGCCTTCCCCCCAACAGAGGCCTGTGCTGGCCAGCCTTCTGTTGGCAGGGGCCTTCCACATTACCAGGCCTTTCTGAGTGGGGTTATGCCTTTTCACTTGGGCCCCAGAGCAAGTGAGAGGAGATATACATTTCATGGGCTGCCTCCAACCAGGCCCAGGTCTCTGGGAAACCCTTTGGAGGGTTCTAAGACAGACTTAGGAACCATGTGGGATGTTCTGCTGGACATTTCAGAAGGTGGCACATGGCTTTGGAGTTGCCAGGGGCAGGATTCAAATCTGGGCTCCTCTGCATGTCAGCAGCATCATCTTGGACAAGTTACACGGCCTTTCTGAGCCTCTGTGTTCCCAACTGCACAAGGTAAGGTGGAACGTGGCCGGATCCAATGAGGGGCATCTGTAAAGTGCTAGTGGGCCCAGTGGGAGGCACATTTAATTTTAGGAGTGTCAACTGGAACACCACTTAACCAGTACACATGGAGGGGGCTATGCAGTGGCTATAGCAGGAGCCCAGACCACACCAACTGCCAAAATAGTATCAAGGTCACCCCTCGCTTTTAACAGCATTGTTTAACAATTCAAGTTTTAAAAACTTTGGAGCAGAGCCATGGAAAACAGGGCCTGTCTCAGTCACCCGGTGGACAGCATCTGTTATGCACTTTCCCAACCAAACACTTGACTGTGCAGAATGTGGCTTCAATGACAAAGAAGCCACTGGAGTTTGCTAGTTCCCATTCCAAAGGCCTGGCAGCTGCTCTCCATAATAGGGAGCTTCCCAGACTCAGGGAGGCTCTGTAAACACAGGGACAGGAATGCTTCTGACTTAGCACTGTTCCCTCAAAAGCCACTTTGAGGACAAATGGCTCCTTGGTGGGGCTGCCGCTGTCTTCAGCTGCCCAGAAGGAGGGCATGGGTGGTTAGGGTAGAGGAAGAGAGACCCTGCACATCCTGTCGCCTGGCTGGCCCTCCAAGGATGCTGTGTCTGGAGGACTGTGGCCAGGCCTTGGTAGATGGAAAGTCTGGTGAGCAGACCGCACAAGGGTGGCCTTCCGTAACCAGAAGACTGAACAATGGGCCACACTCCAAATTGACAGTCAAACCAGGCAACTGGCAGAAGGGCTCCAATACCAATAACAGCTGCCTTCCTTCTTCTGTCCTTCACTGTCCCTCCAGCATAGCTTGGTAGGATACCAGGCAGATGTTGGGACCATCCAGTTAGACCCGCCCCTGCACAGAACATGGGAATGCCAAATGCTTTATTCTGGATCAGTGGTTCTCAACCTTCCGAATGCCTCCTAATGCTGCGACCCT
>NW_003852584.1:2238804-2290744 GCF_000181295.1 Otolemur garnettii
CTGGGGCCAGGTTTGAACACGCCACCCTTGGTATATGGGGCCGGCACCCTACTCACTGAGCCATAGGTGCTGCCTCCCAATCATGAAATTATTTTCATTGCTATTTCATAACTAATTTTGCTACTGTTATGAATCGTAATGTAAATATCTGATATTCAGGATGTATTTTATTGTTACAAAAGGGTTGCAGCCCATAGGTTGAGAACCACTATTCTGGATGGATAGGGGAGGCTGAAGCTGGCTTGGAAGTCTGGCAGTAAGACAGAAGGAGCTCGTGGGTTCTGATGTGCTCTCCTTCTAGGGATCAATAGCTACATCCCAAGGCGTCCGTAAGAGTAAAGCACATACTGCTGCCAGGCAGGCCCTTCATCAGGAGTGAGTTATACTGTGTCTGCAGGCTGGGCCTCAGGCTTTTACTGTCATGCAACATAAAAAATGAGGACCTGCACACTTGCCTCAACCAGCCTGCCGGGGACGCACTGGGTGGGAGCAGGCACCTTGGAGGGCATGGCTATCACTTATCGACTGCAACTGCCTGGCCACCTGACAGCCAAGCTAATAGCCCCTGGATTTCTGAAATGAGAAGATACATCATTGGCACTGTTCAGGGAATGGTGGGTTAGGGACAGAGGGGCTGAGGGAGGTCCAGAGAAAAGAAACCAGTACCTGCTGCAGAGACCAGCCTCTGGGGGGAGGTGCAAGGTCAAAGCCCTGGCTGTCATGTTTAGGTGTATACAGAGGCCCAATTTTGATAATGTCAGTCCTTGTTGGTTTCAATTTTAGGCAAAGAAGTGTGTAGCTCATTTGTTTACTTAGACGTTGGCTGTGCCTTTTTAAAAATCAAAGAAAGGTGTCTGTAGCTACATCTGAAAGCGACCTTTTATCCCAAATGCAAAGGTAAATGTGTGTGTCTGGGTGCACATACAGCTACAGAAACGTACATAGGCAGCCGTAAAGTGGATGCACACAAGCACGTGAACCAGACCCCGGCACCCCTGTCTCCAAGCACGCAGGAGAAGAGGATGAAGAGGGACACTGAAGGTTGCTCTTGGCTTCTGGAGGAAGCTCAGCTGCACTTCCCAGGAATGAGGCTGGGAGCAGTGTGGCTACTGCTTAGATGTGCAGTCAACCTTAAATCAGGCTCAGATACGGCCTGGAAGGGGCAGTCCCCTTCCCCCAGCTTGGGGCAGGTGCTGAGTGGTGAAGAGTCTCAGTGAGGGGGAGAGGTGACCTTCCTGCCTGGGCCTTGTGAATGTCAACATATCACTGTGGGAAGGCATAGGCAGGCTGAGGTGCCCTGAGCTGTTGGCATGGATGCCAAGAGGCTGAAAATGCCCAAGACAGAGATGCGGGTGCCCAAGGAGATCTTGGCTCCTGAGGCTGAGAGGATGGTGGCCCAGGGACCTCAATCTCCCCCACACTATAGTGGCACAGCCCTGTCATCTCTTTTGTCATGATCCAGATGTCCATACCCTAATTAGAGTCAGGTAAGGTTGCCCTGAAATATGAGACTCTTGGTTGGACCCTGCAGGAGCCATGAAGGGCACTGAGGATGTAGTCCAGAGGTGCTGAGGCCCTCCAGACGCAGGGGGGCCTGTGCAAGAGGAATCCCACTGATTCGAGGACTGGAAGGCCCATCCTGCCTGGGGCCTATTCCTCTGGCTGCATTTTGGGCCCTGTTGTTCTAGAAACAAGCCTGATGGCTTTACTGCCCTCACTGTGAGGTGCCCATGTTTAGTGGCTCATGGTAGCCAAGAATGAGAGCTGCTCCAGGCCGGCTTATGGCTTCCCTTGTGCCATGTGTGAAGTGGTGTAAGTTATAGGCTGGCAAGATGTGATTCCATCGCATCCTGCCAAACTCTCAAAGGGGTGGCAAAGTACACTGAGTCGGACAACTGGACTACACCAAACATGTAAAGGGGAAACTGGCTATGGAGAAAAAAAAAACGAGCAGGGTGCAAAGCATCGCCTGGGAGACCTCTTCCCATGATGCCTAGGGCTTCGGAGGTGGGTTTAGGTGTGTCGTGCCTGGCACCGAGCAGCTCTGCAGTCAGTGCCAGCCTGAAAAAGGAGTGATTCCTCCCCAGCTGGGAGCTGACCCAGCCCATGGGCAGTGCCATGCTAGAGGCACACAGAACACTCTGGGGTGGCAGCATCCTCCAAACATCGCGACAAGGTTGGTCTGGGGGTCTGTGGCTGCAATGGTGAGGGTTCTGGGGTCCTCCAACTGTCCCCCAACCGAGTCATGTGGTCATACCTGCTGGGCTCTGGGCTGTGGAGGAAGTAGAGGATGAGCTGGCACCTCCTGAGTCACAGTGGCTGGTGCTCCCACTGCCGCTGGGGCTCCCGCTGGCAGATGGTGGTGACTGCGAGGTCATGGTTGGGGAGCTGTGCTGATTAATGCACTGGGCCACGGCGAAGCCTGCAAGGCAAGGTGGTAGGTGACCAAGTGGCAGGAGCTGCAGGCCCAATAGGGCTGCCACCCCCACACTGTGTTTGAGACAATGGGGTGAGCCCCCACCTCACAGGCAGGACTGGGGGCACCCACATTGGGGACCACCTAGTCCCAGCTCCTTGAAAGGTTTGCTCTGCCCCAGAATATGTGACCTTGCTGGTCATGGGGCTGCCTGGACACACTGAGAGGCTATTTCAAGGAAAAGGGTGCAATCAGCCCAGAGGCCATGGGCCTGGTTCTGGGTCAGCAATGCACCAGCTGTGCCCATAAAAGGGACATGTAGCCTTGGGGATTCCAAGGCTCCTCACAAGTTCACATGGGGATCCTGGATATCTTACACAAAATCTCACGCCTCTGCCGTCCCACTCACGCCCCACTAGAGGAAGGGCCCTAGACATAAGCTCTGAGGTCACACCCTGGTACAAGGGGAGCACCTTGGGGGTCTCCCTGACAGAGAACCTGCTCTGCCCTTAGAGTTTTAGGGAGGTCAGGTTCAGGAGCAAGGAGAGCTCTGGTGGAGAGCTACTGATGGCAGAACTTCGAGTAGCCCTTGGGGCAACGCCATGACCTGGACGTGGGGGCTGTACCCAGCATGGGGTAGATGAGCCCCATATCTTGGAGACAGTCAGGCCTGGGCACAACCCTGCTTCCCACAAGGACAACCAGAAATGTGAAAAACTTGTGTTGCTCTGAGTCTGTTTCCTAGCCAGGACCTGACCTCGGTGTGTCATTACCTGCTCTCGTGACTCTACTGCTGTGGCAGTGAAATGAGAGAACCCATGCAGGGTGCTGCAGCACGTGTTCTTAGGATCAGTCTAAGCCCTTCTTGCCCAGTCCAGGAGCCTCTTCTGGTGGACATATGCTTTTCTACAGACCGTGATCTCAGCCGGGGTGGGGAACCTGTGAATTTCCACATCCTTAAGGGCAGCCTTTTGACTGAATCCAAATTTTAAAGATGCTCTGCAGATTCACAAGGCCACATTTAAGGATCCGGAAAGCCACATGTGGCCTTATGGCCTGCTGAGGAGCTGAGCAGGATCCTTGGTGCTCTGTGGACCACACTGCTTTTGTCCTGTGATTCAGGAGCAGCATCAAATGGGGAGGGGTGTCATTTTTCTAGCTGAGAGAGTAGACCTTGACCCTCCTGGCCATTCCCACAAGCCTTGTCACTCCTTGAGTGAGTACACACCACAGCCATTTCCAGACCTCATTCCTATTACCTGGGCTGCCTGAACCTTTCATGGTCTAGCCCAGGGGTCCTCAAACTTTTTAAACAGGGGGCCAGTTCACTGTCCCTCAGACCATTGGAGGGCCGGACTGCGGGTTCCAGGACGAGTCAGCTGCTAAGCAGGACAGGCAGTGGTGGCAAAAACACCCAGCAGCCCAGATAAATGTCCTAGGCGGGCTGCATGTGGCCCATGGGACGTAGTTTGAGGACGCCTGGTCTAGCCCCACTGATACTTCTAGAAGGTCCTTCGACCCTGACTTTACCTTTCTTAGCACTCGGGAAGGCAGCAGGATATTGAGCAGGGGTCAGCAAATGAGAGCCCACTGCCTGTGTGGTAAGTGAAGTCTTCCTGGAGCACAGCCATGGCCCTGTGTCTACACAGACTGGCAGCGCTCACTAAGAGGCTGAGCTGAGCAGTTAGTTGCCAAAGAGACCCTGTAGCTGGAAAAGCCTAAAAGATTTCTCTGCCTGGCCTATGATAAGAGTAGCGTGCTGAGTGTGGTGGGTCATCTGTTTTGTAGAGGGCATGTCCCCCTTCCCCTGCTGAAAAGGCTGCTTGTGGAGTGGATAGCAAGATTCACATAGGGAGTTCTCAGGAAGAGGTGCTATGTGACATATTGTGTCCTAGGAGGGCACTCGGATGAACTGTGGCAAACACTGGCAAGTCCAAACACTTGTCAAGAAGAGTCCTTAGGGATAATTCCCACAGCCTCATAGAATCAGTTTTATACCTGTTACTTCTTTTTTTTTTGAGACAGAGTCTCACTTTATTGCCCTTGCTAGGGTGCCATGGAGTCACAGCTCACAGCAACCTCTAACTCTTGGGCTTAAGTGATTCTCTTGCCTCAGTCTCCTGAGTAGCTGGGACTATAGGCGCTGCCACAATGCCCAGCTATTTTTTTTGTTGCAGTTGTCACTGCTGTTTTAGCTGGCTGGGGCCGGGTTTAAACCCGCCACCCTCGGTATATGGGGCTGGTGCCCTACCCACTGAGCCACAGGTGCTGCCCCTATACCTGTTATTTCTTAATCAGTTAAAGTGGTAAACACCCAGTTTACAAGCTGTTTACTTGGCTTAAAAATGAATTACTCCTTAACAAATCAAAACATTGAGATGGTTTTTCCTGAGCTGCCTGTTTATCAGAGCTGTGAGCAGGGGACCAGGGAGTGTCATACCAGGGCCAAGGACAGGCCTGAAGACACAGTCCTCTCTCTTGCTCTTTTTAAAGCTCCCCTTTATTACGGAAAGATATTTGGAGTGAGGTCTACAGGGTTGCAGATGTGATGCTGATATTACACTCAGGATACTAAAGTTCTTTCATCTTGGGAATAGGGTCAAACCATAGATTGGCAATGAAATTCACACTCACTGAGAGTATGAACAGAACAGAAAAATAATCAATAGCCTCCTCTACCACCCATGGCTGAGCAGAGAAAATCCAACCTAGCTTTCCTTTCCCTGATGCTGCTAGGAACCCCCCTGCCCTCCTTCCCACTCTCCCCTCCTCAATGATGCTGGGATACACAAAGGCATAGTAATTTTTTTTGGTAGGTGCCTAGGCCTCCACTGAAATTTCAAGGGCTTTCCCCAAATTGAGGTGGAAACTGCTTTTAAGAGTTGGCTGGATGTGTCAAAAGGTCGGGAGGACCCTGGAGAAAATTTAGGACGAGTGCTGTGGCCAGAGAGCCTACCCCTTGGTTCTTGCTTCATCTCAGCACAGCAGTCCTTGATGAACTAGCTTTGGCAGAGGTGTCAGCCCCTCTGGGCATAAACCAAATACACACAGGACACCAAGGATGAGCAAACACACAGATAAGCCAGCGATCATGGGACAGGGCGCAGGCACACAGGCCTCCCTGAAATCCTCATCAGCAGATAACATTCTTGGCTCTCCCAGGGTATGTCTCAAGAATAGACTGTGAAAAATGTATCAAAGGCCATAAAGACTTTCCCACCATCTGTCTGACCAATTCCACATCTAGGAATTTACGTGGCATAAGTCACTGGAGGATCTACATACTGAAGCAGAAGGACATTCAGAGCACTGGTACGTGGACCAGGGAACTGAAGACAACGGCTATGTCCAAGAGCAAGGGCAAGGCCAAATAAATGAATTCTAACGCATCCAGATAATAAAATCCTCTGGGTGCCCACAAAGATGCTGGGATGAAAAAAAATTCAGCATGGGGGGAAATGCTCAAGAGGGAGTAAATGCAAAATGGTTATTAGAAAAGCCCTTCTGTGCGCTCCTGCAACTCAGGCTCCCCCCCCTGCTGTCCACAGCACAGAACACAGAAGGGAGCAGGGGGTGGGTGGGGTTGAAGCTGATGCAGTGAGAGTGCCAGATGGTTTTATTATAGGGAGTTTTAATTTTGGTGTTTGTCTAAATTTTCCAAGGCTACTGCTATGAACATTATTTTAAAATAGGAAAAAAGGAGGATGAAGGAAGGAACACAAACTGCTGGGGAGCAGGGTAGACTCAAAGCTCTCCGTCCCCCCGCAGACCTACCGAGAACCTCACCAGTACGTCCCCAGGGCTGGGGCCAGGCAGGCTGCCCCAGTAGTAGATGGACCTACACCAATGGCAAAACACATACCCCATTTTCCAGGAGCCCTGGGTTTTGCAGGGGAAGCCTGGGGCCTTCCTGTTATCCTCTGGCCCTGTTCTGTCACCTACTTGGGGAAGATGAACTAAAGAACAACTCCCTGGCATTTGTCAAGCATAGAAATACCTCAAAAAGGTCAGTCTTCTATTGTAGGCCCACTGGTAGAGGGAGCACTGGGCTTGGAGTCAGAATTCCAGGTTTGAGCCCAGGCTCTGTACATGCCAGCTTCGAGACCTTGGGTGAGCCTTCCCTCTCCTCCCTGGGGCTCCAAGTCTTTGGGCTTTCCCCGCTGAGAAGCAGGTTACTGTGATCCAGGATCCGACAGCAGGTGTGCAGCTGTGTTTTGCTTTGTTCACATCATGTCTGTGTCTGTTTTGGGTACTATACCATTCATACATTGGGAGATTTTACATACAAATCTGGATTTCTGGCTTTTTAAAAAATCAAAAGATCTGGCATTCCTGAGATGACTTTCCACAGGATAGCAACCAGAAGGGGGCTAAGTGCAGTGGGCTCCGTGCAGAGCAGTGGGCTCTCTCCCCTCCCAACTTGCCTGGCCTTGTGGACATTTCAATGATAATCTCTGATTTTTATCTTTAGATTTCTGGCTAAATACATAGGACTCTGGTAAGTTTGACTCACCAGAAGCCTTTCAAGTTGACTTGCTCCTCAACCCCAGAGTCATTGGGGATGGTGGGGCGTGTGGAAATAGGTCACCTGCCTCCAGCAGCCTAGAGCCAGCCTCAGACCTCTAATGAACCACCTGCTTTCTGCCTTTGCTGGGCTGGTCTCCCAGTTCTGAATTCCCTTTTTCCTTTTTTCTGTCTTCACAATCCCCTCACCCAATCCCTCACAGCTCATGAAGCTCAGGACCAGCTTGGGCAGGAGTATGTTTTTGCAGCAAGTGGCATTAGCTGCTCTCTCCCTTGTGCTCCTGCATCTTGCCCTGCCAGCCTCAGGGCTTCATGAGCTATGTAGGAGTTGGCTTGCCCAAAAAGATATAAGTAACTTGACTACAAATGTGTTTTGGCATCCTGTGCAAGGACTATCATTACTTTAATTGCCAGCACCTGGAACCCTCTGGGATAAGATGGTTTTGGACAGTGTTTCTGATATTGCTGTCTTTTAATACCCATTTTTCCCCTTCAGTTACAGAACCTGACAGCTAGGCATGGCCATATGACCAAATTGTGGCCAACGAGATAGAAATGGATGTGGCATGTAGGATTTCCAAGAAGGCTCTTTAAAAAGAAAGGAGGTGTACCCTCTTCTATCCTGCTTCCTGGAAAATGAATGTGATGGCTGGAACTCCAGCAGCCATCCTAAGCCATGAGAATGAATTGCACATTAGGGACGGCAGAACCTTGAGCAGGAAGGAGCTCTACAGCTCTTGACCACCTCCACCCAGGGTTCCTTTACGTAAGAAGGAAATAGGTTTATCTTTTGGGATTGTCTTTCCTATCTAGTTGAGCCTTACTGTAACACATTATTGACCAGTCATGAGTTAACTCATGTTTGCACTTGCATTAGTTACTGAAATTTTTTTTTTTTTTTTTTTTTGAGACAGAGCCTCAAGCTGTCCCCCTGGGTAGAGTGCCGTGGCATTATAGCTCACAGCAACCTCCAACTCCTGGGCTCAAGCGAGTCTCCTGCCTCCGCCTCCCAAGTAGCTGGGACCACAGGCGCCCGCCACAACGCCCGGCTATTTTTTGGTTGCAGCCGTCATTGTTGTTTGGCGGGTCCGGGCTGGGGATTCGAACCCGCCACCTTAGGTGTATGTGGCTGGCGCCTTAGCCGGTTGAGCTATAGGCGCTGAGCCGTTACTGAAAATTTTAAGACACAGGGTAATGTGGGATAATGTAAAAGCTTTCGTGATTGTGTTCAGTTGTATTCACTTTATTATAAGAAATTATTTTCCTAGATATATAGGTTTTTATCACAAATGGAACAATTTTATAAAAACTCTGCTAAAACTTTATCATGGATGGAAATTACCACTAGTGATATAAAGAAGTTTCTCAGTTTATTGGTATTGATGGGATAAACAAAAAACATCAGAGAGATTACTGGTCAATGGACTCTTTGCTTGAAACACCAATATTTTCTAAAACTATCACCAGAATGAGGTTCAAGCTAACCCTTACATTTTTTCATCTTAGTGATAATTCACAAGCTATATCTAGTGAAGACAAACTTTATAAAATTAGTCCTCTTTGGGATTACTATGTTTTAAAATTTCAGTCTCCGTATATACTTAAGCAAGAGTTATCTCTAGGTGAAGTAATGATACCACATAGGGGACGTAAAAGCTTCATTTCACTTCATTTTTACATTTAATTACGGAATAGTAACTGTTAACATCAGATAGCTTCCATAAAATTGCTGGTCAACAATGTATTGACTGATATAGTTGGAAAAAAAAATCTTTATTAATGCACGGGTGTCCCCACGAGGGACAAGGAACAGATCAGCCACCAGAGCTGACCATACCTGCTAGGGGAATCTGGAGGTGGTGGGTGAAGAGAAAGGGGAGAGGGCCATGAGATTGGAAAGTGAATCTTCTCTTGGTCCCCCAAATCTTTAGGAAATACCCTCTCAATTCTTTTCTACAGGGTGCAAGTGGACTTTTTGGGTAGAAATCAGTGAAAGGACTGAGTTTTTGTCTGGGTTCATATCAGGCCACAGAGATTTCACATGGAGGCTAAGACCTGGAAACCAGGGAGACCAGGAGAGACTAAATGATGGGAAAGGCTGGGATGGCCAGAAATCCCAGTTTTTTTCCTAGGGAGTTTGAGTGTAGGGGGACTGAGTTTCCTAAATCTCCAAGTTTGAGCAGGGAGGCCCCAGCTGACCTCTGTAACCTGCCCAGAGCTGTGCTGCTTTGCACACTATAATTACTCTGAGGATACTGGCTATGTGACTAAAGTGTAACTCTTACAGGCAAAACAAAACAAAAAACACAACTACCCTTTGGAAGATGAGAAAACTACCTGAGTTTCTGGGAGATCCAGAGGAAGGAACTCTGGAAGGAACCCAGTTGGCTTAGAATTCACTATGGGGTTCTCCCGATGGTACTAACCTCACCTCACTGCTTTGTACCCTCAGATGTGCTTATGTATCACCTGCTTCCAGGAAGGATTTGAAATGGCTTATATTTTAAAACTCAAATCCAAATGCCATAGATCTAAATACTGAAAGCCACTTAAACAAAAACTACATAGGAGTCCAACAATAAAAGGTGAGTGGGAAGTGAAAAGTTATACCCAAACAACCTCCAGCTATGGGAATTTAATGTCACCATTTGGCTCTGAGTTTCCTGGGAGCCAAGACCTCAGGGGAATTTGTAGCAGGCGATCTACATGACAGGCCAATTCTTCCACAAAGTTCATGTCCCATTAAACCTCTTGGGGCATGTCCCTGAAAGCAGCTTCACAGGAGACATAGCTGTCTGACTGGAGATGGAGCCTCAGCCTGCAAAGACAAATGCCACAGGACAGCGCTTTCCAGTTAATGAACAGTGAAACTCACACAAGATGAAAATGGAACTCCTCTGGCTGGCACAGTGCCTTGCCAAGGAGGGGTTCTCCTTCTCTTTTTAGACACCTCTGTGGATCCTACTTTTGAAAGTTGTAGACACAGCAAGGCTGGCCAGTTGGGCACAGATGTGCATCAGGGGCTCCCCACTTGTCATCCGTTTCCCTTATTTGATAGAGACACGGACATTGACACACCATATTGTTCTATTAGAAAGCAATAGCACAGGCTAGTATATGTGGGGCACTCTGCCTCTGGGGCAGGGAGATGACAGGGACTGGTGGAGACGGGGTGAGCTGGAAAGGTCATTTCCCAGCTTCTCCTGACTGCTGCTGTGTGAGAACACAGGCCTCTGGTTCTTCAAGGGAAGCTGGATATCTGGGTTTGTATGCAAAGCTTCCTTATTTTTAAAAATGTTGATACCTTAATTCCAATTTTTTTAAAAAAAATAAAAGGCAGACAACTTCAGGCAAGCCAAACCAAACACATCATCCCCTGTCTGTGTGAGCCATCAGCCTGCAACTTCCGCGCTGGGTGGAGACAGGGGTCTCTAGACTCCATTTCAAGCCCTGGCATCCAAGTGTTGGGACCACTTTGCCCAAACCCCAGGGATGGGTAGCTTCTGAGTCTAAGGCACATGATCAAGACATTTATGTCTCAGAGAGGTACAATAAAGAAGTCCAGGTTTCGACAGACCTCTTCTAGAAAAAGCTCTCAGATCTGTAGGGGAGAGCTGCCTGCCCTAACAAAACCAACATTTATTTATGGTTGTTCCAGATTGAAAAACATAATAATATAAAACCCGCTGAGGGCTGATTCAGGAGAAGCAACTCATGCATTTTCTAGTCTCAGAGGTGAATGAAGACCGTGGGGCGCGGGTGCCCTGAGCTCGCCTTTCATTAGCAAATCCGTTTGGAGGCTGCAGCTCAGGTTTCTGACGATGCAGTGCTCGTATTTTCTCACACCCATCACGATGCTGGGAAACAGTATAAAATCAATTGGCCTTGTGACCTCGTGCACAAACTGAAGACAGCAAGTGCGCCGTGGCCTTATTTTTCCCCTGGCTGGCTCCGTCCTCAGCTCTGCCCTTTCACCTCCCAGAGTTGTCTGCCAGGTCCCTGGGGTGAGAGAGGAAGGGCTGGGATGCGACGACGACGACGAAGTCTGGGACTGCAGCTACTGGTGGCACTAGACGGACTATAGCTTACTAGATTGATCTATAGGAGACACCAACCTTTCTCATTCACACACCTGTCTCAAGAGGCAGCTCTGGAGCCTACCCCCCCACCCCCATCCCCTGAACAGTCAACCCAGGAGGATGGGGCATCGGGCCTAAACTACCCACGGAGGTTCTAAGAGCACGTGTTGGGGGGCTGAGGAAACAGAGTTCAGAATCAAGTCCAACAACAGGGCGACCCATGTTCACCTAGGACTCCTAAGAGGAATCTGCACAAAACCAAAGTTATCTACTGACATGTGGGCAGGGTTCAGGTGGCAGTGACCCTGAGGGCCAGCAGGCCCCATAGAGTCCCCCACAAGTCCCTTCCCTCACTGGTAAGACTCTGAGGTTTGGGTAAAGGCAGAAGCACAGGTTCTTGCATAGAGACCTTCCTTCCTCCTTCCCTTTATTAAGCCTCAAATCATCAACCGTTAACAGGGCTGTGCACAAAACTGTTTTCAGGGAAATCTAAGGGCTCCCTCTACAATGGGGATTTCTGATTTTCTACCTGTGCCTTGGCACCGAAGAAGCCACTTCCTGTCCAGCCCAGGGGTAGATCTGCAAATCAGGCAGCTGGGGAAGGGGTGTTTCTACGGCCTTCCTAGGGCAAGCCTGAGCTGCCACCACGGGCTGCTTCCTTAACCTTCACCACGGGCGACCCCTACATCACTGACTGGCTGCACCTCAAAATGAACTTAAAGACTTTTTATTTCTGGTTGCTTTTCAAGAGATAACATGTTCAACATATAAAAATAGCTGGGAACTTGTAGAATCTTTTAGCCTATAGCTCTTTATCCATGGATAAATCCTCTTGGATTTTAAGGGCTATACTTGAAAACCTGCAGAAAAGAAAAAATGGTCTTTCAGTATCTTGCTTTCTCTTTGTGCCATCTCTGTCCTAACAGTGCCCTCAGAAATTCTTTTGCTCTCAGGTGAAGGCTTGCCTGTGTTGTGTGGGCAGCCACCCAGGGAACAGAGCCGATGTCTCAATGTCCCTTTTGCTGCTGAGGACATTTGGGCTACGTGAGCGTCAGGAATGCGTGCGTCTTTGTCGTCTGTGTGTGTAGCTGTGCTGGTGTCCCTCTGCTGCCTCTAGGATGTAGGGGGGCAGGGGGCTGGATTTCTGAGAATCTCTCACAGTGGCACAACCTGGCTCTGAGATTTTAGAACTGAGCATTGCCAGGACAGGCTTTCCTCCCAAGGACCAGGTCCCTGCCTTGCCCAGCCCCTGCCCTCTTCCGATGGCATTACCGTCTGAATACTAGTAACCAAAAAGTTCCACAAGTCTCTCAGCCAAGGCACTAGAGAGCTCCTCAGCGTCCATCTCGGCTGCCTCTCTACCGAGGCAGCAAATCGGGCTGAAAGAGCAGTAAGAGGGAGGTGGGTTAGACAGTTACCAGGAGCGCATCCAGGCGCAGTTGCTCACCAACCCCAGCTCCTCTGGCCCAAGAGCATGAGGGAGATGAGCCAGGGACCCAGAGGCAGGGTGGGTGGCCACAGCTCTACCTGCAAAGGACATTCTGTCTGGCCAAGGAGTGAACTTCCCCAAGCTTCTAGACTCATCGGCCCTGCTTTGTCCTCTCAGGCCAGAATGGGGGAAGAGTATCTGGTGTCTCACACGTGTATGTCGTGCCCTGAGTGTTTGACAAGGTGTACAAAGGGATTAGGGGATTCATTTTGATTCTTCGCAAAAGGGACGTGCAGTTGACACACACTCAATGGCTCCCTGGGCTGAGCGTCAGACGCCACAGTCCCATCCCATTTGCTCAGGTTTTTGCCAGGGCTCCGATTTTGCAGAGCGGGGTGGCTAAATTCTGCAGCCTGGCCCTGTCACCACAGCCTTTCCTACCATGTATTTTAACAAATTGGGGTCAGGTCAGATTAACAGTGGATGACGGCTCGGCGCCCATAGCTCAACCGGCTAAGGCGCCAGCCACATACACCTAAGGTGGCGGGTTCGAATTCCCAGCCTGGACCCGCCAAACAACAATGACGGCTGCAACCAAAAAATAGCCGGGCGTTGTGGCGGGCGCCTGTGGTCCCAGCTACTTGGGAGGCGGAGGCAGGAGACTCGCTTGAGCCCAGGAGTTGGAGGTTGCTGTGAGCTGTAATGCCACGGCACTCTACCCAGGGGGACAGCTTGAGGCTCTGTCTCAAAAAAAACAAACGAACAACAACAACAAAAAAAACAGTGGATGACATTCTATCACATATCATCACAAGGAGAAATGCAGATCCTCTCTGGGACTGTGTGGGTCAGACATAATTAGGGAGTGTGTGCACAAAGCCACACATACCCCATACCCATACCGAGCTGCTTAGGTGGGCAGGACTCTGTCTCCTTCTGTCCTGGCAGACTTGTGGGGCATAGCCTTTTGCCATCTGCAGGAGAGAAGCCCTGAGAACAGTGACTCTTTGGCTCTGAGGCTGTGGCTTCTACTCTGAGTACAAGGTGAGCCATGAAGAGTGCGCCCAGGTGTCTGTCCTCCCCATGGGCATGTGACTTCAGGGGAGCCATTTGCCCCACGAGTCTGTATCCTTTCTCATACAGAGTGGGGTGACAATGACACATCTCACAGGGCTCATGAGGACTAAAGGACCGATATAGTCTCAGGTTCAGGTAGTGCTTGCTGTTCTGATTACGCAGCTGGAATTTATAGCACCTGGAACTTGGGACCAATGAGGCAAGAACTGGGAATTTTCATTTTTATAAATGTCTTTAGACAAAGGGGTATGTAGCAAAATTAATGGCTCAGCTCTTTAGAGAAGACAACAAAGTAAAACCAAAAAATTGTCCTCACTTTAGTCTTTATGACTGAAGGTTTTATGAGTTTATAATAAATTGAGATATGAGAGAGCTTTCTTAAGGAACTCCAAATATCTTAAGTTTAAGGGATTTATATAAAAAGTTTATGATAAAATGGAGCCTTTGTTACTTTCATCTAAATTCTTCAAACATCAGGTTATGTTTTTTTCAAGACATATTGTTCTGTTAGTATTTCTCTGATAGAGAGATATGGATTAGGCTGAAATGCATGAACTCACAAATACTCAACCAAACTGACTTATAAAAACTTCCCACGAATATATCCCTCTTAAAGACATCTGCCGGGACAATTCAGAGGGCAGCGAAGGAGGGGGCAGTCAGTTGTGTATTCAAACAGGTGGCTCCCCGGCATTCTCCACTCCACTCCTCTGTCCTGCCACTGAGTGTGTGTGGATGTGTGGGTGCAGACACACCTCTGCATGCCCTCTCTCCAGCTTAGACTCATCCTTTCATTTCTAAAAGCCAGCAGCTTCTATAAAATGGTTGGAAATAACCTTGGTCTTTAGGAGAGGAGTGTGTCTTTTTGATAGGAAACCTATTTTAAAAAAGGGCTTCTAAGGAAACAGAGGGGCTTCTTGAACAAACCATGGTTGGATTGTTTTCCCTCTTCACATCCTTGCAAATGCTAAGCTAATGTGTTCAACATTAAAATCACCCTGGCTATTCTGCATTGGTAGTTTTGACTAATTTTTTTTTTTTAGTATTATTAATATTTCATCATAAAAGTATTGATTTCCTTTAACTAAGAGACTTCAAAGTTTGCTGCATCCTTAAGCATGATTTTATTATGTCTTAGGGCCAAATGCTTCCCCCTAGCCCCGCGAAGGAAGGCTTTTCCGTTTATATGTGTGTCAAGAAGAAAAAAGAAATTGATTCACAGAATTCTGCATTACAGGCAACTTTTAAGGAACGTATCTAGTATTAGACACATATTAGACAGACATTTCTTAAACACAACTGTAGGTTCTATTGTTAAGCCTTTTTAATCTGTAAGAGGTAAGAACCAAAGCAAACATTTATATTAAAATATGGGGTCACTCCAGGAGAAGCAAATCTGGTAAAATTCAAACAACTCAGAAACTCCTCACAAGCGCCCCAGTATTCATAAAAACCTTACTTTCCACTCTGTCATCCTCTTCCTTCTTTTAAAAAAGGCAACAGAAAATAACAAGGGACCCTGCTGATTTGGGGTCGCCTAGAAGAGGCACCATTTCCTTTTTTATCCAAATCACCAGCCTCAGAGGCCAGCTGCAGAGTTAGGGAAGAGAACACTCAGCTTTACAGAACCCATCCAGGAAGCAGGCGGAGGGCAGTAACTGGCAAACAAACTAAGCGCTCTGAAATGTTTAAATATTGAACATCCTTTCTCCTTCCTCTACATTTATTATTAACTTGGACCCGCATCACTGTGTGCATTGACTTCGTTTCTTCCCAAGAATCCAAGACACAATGGACAATGCTCAGGGGTGAGGAGTGGGGGTGGGCGGAGATTTGGGTTTCTCTCTTTCATACCCTCGCTGGAGATCCTTTACGGTCAGCCTCACTGTTTTAGAGCCATGAATTCCTGGAAATGCCTCAGCCTTTCAATGACCCCTGGCACCCAAATGCAGATGATTAGTGCCCCAAATATTGACAGCCTGGACTTTCTTCCCCTTCCAAACAAGGGGGCAGTGTCAGAGGGAGGCCACTGGGTTAGTGAGGCTCGTCATTAGGACAGGTGCTCTACTGCTTGCAGGTGTGGTGGTTCCTTCGGCTTCGTCCAGGTAGAAACAATGCTCAGGATGCCATGTGAATGCCAGAAGGGCCTTGATTTAAACAACAGAAAGATCTGTCTTCAGCTACCACTAACTGATGTCCTTTGTTCAGTTTCTGGACAACTGGGAGGGGCCAGCAGTGACCCTACTCTGACATGTGAAGCCTGTCAGATGTCAGTGACCCGGGCCAGCAGCCAAGGAAACTCTTGAGCTTAGCCCCTGCGTCATTCCTTGTGAAGATGAACATGTGGGATCAGAAAAATAAACCGAAAATTTCTCTAGAAAACAAGGCAGCACCTTTTTTTCGGAAGAGAAAAAGGGAGTGTGGGTGGACCATTCATTAGGCCTGTGCAGAAATCAGCCACCCTTCTACCAAAAGGGAGATCTTATGGATTTGCTAGTAGAATAAGCTGGTTATAAATGTTCATTTTTCCTGGGCTTTTATCTGTTCAAGTGAAATTGTCCCAAATGACCAACCTACGGCTTCCACTTGCCTTTATAAGACAGCACTACATTTAAGATCGATGTTTTCCCCTGAAACACAGGCTAAATTTATCCTTCCCTGCATCCTGCTCTCTGGTCTCCGTGCTAGGTTGGCCCTGCCCTTGCTGAGTTAGGCGTCTGCAGCCTAGTGCTAGTCCTCACCTGCAGCACCCCAGCACCCTGCTCTGTCTCTGCTCGCTACACACACAAAACCCTCTGGTTCTCAGGGATCCTCTTCTGCCTCGTTCTCTAAAGTCCCTATTAATTAAGCTCTAGCTTCCCAGCTTCTTCACCTGTCCCCAGCTCCCAGGTTGGTGGATTTGAGAACCCTGAACTGGCCAGCCCCTGAAAGTGGCTGAGTGTTCCGTATCTGATTGCCTTTTGCAGCAGTGGGCTGATGCAGGCTGCTGGGGGCTTTACGGACTGAACTAAATCAGAGGACTCACTTCTCCCTCCTGGACTGGCTTGGCAAGCTGCCCTGTGAGTGAAAATGCACTGATTGATTTAATGCCTGATGCCCAGAGGGCCTGGTATTTCTGAAATCTCTATTCATCTCTATGGTTGCAAGAGAACATGTCCTAAAGAGACATTTGGAGCTGCGGTCTCTAATTTGCTATTAACCTGTAGACTGTCTCTCTTTTTGGCAGGAATAAATGTGAATTGATAGAAAACATGCCTGAGCCCATGCGGTGGGTGTGCACATGCTCATGCAGGTTGCAACTCTGGTGAGTCCAGGTTGGTAAAAAAAAACATGGGATCTAGGCGAGGTTGGGAGGAATCCCCTAATCTGCTTTCCGGAAAGCAACCTGGAGAGGTGCTAGCAAGAACCTTATACAGGGTGTCCATACAGTTCGCGTGCAATTTAAAATAGACTTTGCACAGGAACTTTATGGACACTCTGTATATGGACATTCCCCCGACTCTTAGGAATGGTTTCTACAAGATAATTGGAAAGAAACATGGACGAAGATTTCTGTGTAAAGATGTTCATTATCACGTAGTAGAAATAACTAAAGTAGGCAATATAAGTAGAATAAGTACATTTTGGCTAATTCAGACTGTTTGGGGTTTAATTCTGATCTCTCCAAATTCTTATGTTGAAGTATTAACTGCTAATACCTCAGAATGTGACCTGATCTGGGAATAGGGTCATTTTGGAGATGTAATTAGTTAAGGTGAGGTCCTTAAGGAGAGCCCTCATCCAACATGACTAAGTCTTCTAAAAAGTGGAAATTTGGACACAGACACGCACATAGTGAGAATACTATATGAAGATGAAGGCAGAGAGTGGGGTGATGCTTCATAAGCCATGAAGTACCAAAGATGGCCAGCAAACTGCCAGAAGCCAAGGAGAGAGGCCTGGAGCAGACTCTCCCTGACAGCTCTCAGAAGGAACCACCAAGCTGCCCACACCTTGATTTTGGTGTGGGCAAAACCTTAAGACCGTAAGTTTCTGTTGTTTACACCACCAAGTTTGCAGAACTTTGTTACAGCCACCTCAGGAAGGACTATTGCACAGCCATGAAGAATTAAGTAAGGGAAGAGATATTTTACAGCATGGGGGGACACTTCTCACATGCCAGCAACAATGTTAATAAAAAAACCTCCTGTCCCAGCAATTTTGTTTCATGTGTTACACATGTGCATGGAGAGGTGTGTTTGCCGGGGCCCACAAGAGTCTGGGACAGCAAAAGCCTGGGACAAATGAATTATTGCTCAGCCAAAGAGATGCAAGTATCCACACTGCAGAATGCCATGCAGCCTCAAAAAAGGATGTGTGAGATCTGTAAGCACTGATACAGATTCCTGATTCACCACAGAAAAGTAAGCTGCAGTAGGGTATAAGGAATTAGGATTCTGTTTAGGTGTCTTTTTTGCATTTTGTTTTTTTTAAAGGCAGCCCAAACCATAAGATAATTAAAGATCCATAACTCCTTATTCGAAAACTCTGTGGCCATACATGCCTTGAAATTTAGAATCTTTGGGAGTTAAAAGTCCATTTTTGTATACGTATATGTGATGTTACACGCTCAGCTGGGTCTCAAGTAGCTAAAACAAAATATTACATTTCTACAGGAAAAAAAATATATAACTGGCATCAACAATAAATAGCCCTTAAATAGTTCAGGGCCAGTTTTCCCACCAAGTGATTTAGGAAATATCTTTTTATTTTTAGAGCTGTTTGGACTTCAGAGTTTCAGAGGGGTTGTGGCCCTGTCCTGTCCCTCGGCTCTGAGCACTTGTATTTAGTGCAACCACACAGAGAAAGATGTGGGGAGGAGGAAGGAAAAGGTAAGGTAAACAATGACCAGGGGGTGTCTGAGGAAGGGTTGCAACTGGGGACGAAAAGCTCAAGGGGACTTAAGTGTCATTTGCAGTATTTTGATTTTTAAAAATCAACTCATGTATTTCTTGGGCAACTAAAAATTATTTTAGGCTCAGCACCCATAGCACAGTGGTTATGGTACCAGCCACATACACCGAGGGTGGTGGGTTCGAACCCAGCCTGGGCCAGCTAAAACAATAATGACAACTGCAACAAAAAATAGCTATGCATTGTGGCGGGCACCTGTAGTCCCAGCTAATTGGGAGGCTGAGGCAAGAGAATCACTTAAGCCCAAGAGTTTGAGGTTGCTGTGAGTTGTGACGCCTTAGCACTCTACCAAGGGTGACATAGTTGAGACTGTCTCCAATAAATAAATAAATAAATAAATAAAAATAAAAAGTATTTTAAAAAATGAAGGAAAAAACAGGGAAAACAAAAATGGAAAGTAAACTGAAAAGAATTTTTACTGTCACTGTGTGGTCAAGTGCTGTGGTATCATCATAGCTCACAGCAACCTCAAACTCTTGGGCTCAAGCGATCCTCTTGCCTCAGCTTCCCAAGTAGCTGGGACTATAGGCTCCCACCATACTACCTGGCTAGCTTTTCTATTTTTAAGTAGAGATGGGGTCTCACTCTTGCTCAGGCTGGTCTTGAACTCCTGAACTCAAGCTATCCACCTGCTTCAGTCTCCCAAAATGCTAGGATTACAGGTGTGAGCCACTGAACCTGGCCTAAACTGACATACTGACAACGTTTTCTTCTGGGTTGGTGGGACTGTGAAGGATTTCTTCTTCCTGTAGCTTTATGATGTTTATTTATAATTTTCTGTGTTCATTTATCAGCATACAAAAATTAATTTGATGTTGCTGGAATGGGTCCCACCCATTCCTGTCATCATCAGCTTGTCCCCAGGGCCTTCATGACCTCATGGGGTTGAGCCTCACTGCCTCCCTGACTTGCCACCGTGTTCTGCCCTGGCACTCAGTAGTGCTGGGCCTGCAACTCCATAGCTATGGAGCATGATCCCCTCCCTGGCTTTGCTAACACACTTGCAGTTTTGATTCAGCATCTCTCTGTCCTTTATTTTTCTGCCCTCTCTAGCCTTTGATTGCTTTTTGGGAGTTTATCATATTGAACTTTTTAGCCCTTTCCAGGAAACCTTAGTATTTTTTCTTCCCTTTCACAATTAATACATAATCGTGAGAGCACTTCTAGGACAGAAGTACATCCTGCCTCCTAAACAGAACCAGTGGAGCCTCTCTTCTGTGGCTCCTCGGGGCTGGTACTGAGCGTCCTGCGACAGCAGTGCACTCAGGGGAAGGCACCAACCATTTGCTCATTATCTGAGCTGCTCCTGCTCCTGAGAGATGGCTGTGCTTCCATAGTCATCCTCTAGAGGTAGTGGACTGGGAGTCTAAATGCTGGGGTGTGGACAGGGAAATAGAGGCACAGCATGTGTGTTAAGAAGCTGGGCTTTGGTGACAAACAGATATGGGTTCAAACCCCAGCTCTGATGCTGACTGGTTGTGTACCCAGGAACGCAGCCTCAAAATTCCGTTTCCCTGGTAATACTATAGGAAATAAACCCTACATCTCCCATCATCACGAGGATGAAGCGAGAAGTGTCCCTATGCTCTCTCAGCACAGTGCCTGCCATGGAGTGGCTCAGTGAACGGCTGGCCCATCATGCTCTAGGGTTTCCAGACACCTTCCCAATTCCACCTTGCAAAAACAGCACAGCTAGCCCTAATTACGTCTAAGACAGAAGATGCAGCATTTGGAATCATATTTTTTAAAGTCATTCAGTAGAGTTCCTGGCACATCATCTACTGGCACCAGGAAGTAACTTCAGAGCAACAAGCAGGCCCTGTTCACCTGTGTTCGCCTCAGTCCACCGCACGGGCCGCTCATCGCACTTGAGGGCTTTCAACAAATGTTCACAGCAGTGATTCTAATACCTACTTTCTTTCCCAGAAATCATGATTCTGAGGTCAGACCACAATCAACAAAGATTTCTGGAAAGGTATGAAATGCAAACTTATCTCATAATTTACAGGAAAGAAAAGGGAACAGAAGGCTATTTTACCAGTAAGAACACAGCTTTCTTCTTCAAAGTCAAAAAGAAATGGAAAAAAGGCACGTTTTAGGAAAGAGGAAGGGTGCCAGGTGAGTCTGGATTGCATCAAGGTTTCCAAATTATCCCGGAATGTGTCATGGGTTCCAATTTCTTTTTTTACATTTGGACTGCTTTAAGGAAAATGTTACATAAATTGGACTATTTTATGATCAAAATGGGACACAAATGAGATAATCTGGTCTTTATGTGCTGTCTGATGACAGCTTTGAGACAGCCTGACAGTTTGGAACTGTACTTTCTTAAATCAATAGCTTTATTGAGATAAAATTCATATACAGTACAGTCTACCCCTTTAAAGCATACAGTTTACTTGATTTTTAGTGCATTCACGGGGTTGTGCAAACATTGGTGCAATCACTTTTAGACCATTTTCATCTCCCACATAACAAGTTTTGAGAATGGCTTGTAGCAGGGGATTGCAAACCCTTTATTCCTCATCCTGCCAAGTGGGCTAGAGCCTGGCACCTTCTCTTTTAGGTTCTGTTGTCCATTCTCTTGCATGTGGTACAAAGCATTTCATTCTTCAAATGAGAACCAAGCATAAGAACTTTCTTTTCCAACAGAATTCACTGTGGAAAAACATCCCAGGTCAAAATTCCTCCTTTTGTGTTAATGAAGGGTAGAGGCCAGGGACCAGGGCCATGGTAGGAGGCACTGTGCTGAACACCTGCCTGGGAAATAGGACCAGGGTCTTGGGCCATGCTTATCTAGCCAGGGTAGAAACTGATGACAAAGGGGAATTCTGTGCCTGGCCAAACTAGTGGTAGGTATCATGTGGGCAGCCTGTGGACCAGGTGTTAATGGCTCTTCTGTCCATGGGGACCCCTGCCAGGAATACAATGCCACCCAGCGTTCCTCCTCCCAGGTCAATATCCTTTCCTTAGAGAAGCCTTCCTGCAAGTGCTGTTTCTGCACACAGCAGTTTCCTTTAGGGCACTGATCGTGATGGGCAGTTCTAGACTGACTATGGCACCCACAGTGCCTGAGAACTCCAAAGGACTGATCTGTTTGGATCACCCCTGAGTCCCCAGTACCAATGTCCAGCATAGAGACGGGGGCAATAAAGATGTGCTGGCTCCGTCTACCAAGTACTTACCAAGTACGACCTACATGTACGCACCTGATATAGCCCAGAAGCTGGGAGTTCAGCAGTAAACCAACACAGGGCCGGCCTTCTTGCAGCTTACGGTTTGATAATGGGACGGGATGGGACGGGGTAAGGGTAGACAAGGAAGAAACAGAAAATGTCAGGAGGGCTTGAGGGCTATGAAGAGAATTAGCAAGGGAGGAACCCTGGGTCCTGGGAGCAGGACAGAGTTGCTACTACATAGGATGGTCAGGAAAGACCGCTTGAGATGGTGAGGTCTGAGGAATAACCTGAAGGAGGTGAAGACAGAGCCACACAGGTACCTGCGGTGAATGTTCCAAGCAGAGGCCATCTAATGCAGGGCCCATGAAGCAGGAGTGTGCTTGGAATGGCCCCAGGCTCCTAGGGCTGCCTCAGAGTCAGAGGGAAGCTGGAGTTTAGTATTAGGAGAAACAGAAGGACCAGACTGTAGGCAACCCGGGGCTACTGTGAGGGCTGTTTTCATTCTGAGTGAGATGGGAGCAGTGATGGATTTAAGCAACGGAAAGACATAATCTGACTTACACCTTGAAAAGATCTTTCTAGCTATGGTGCTGAGAACAGACAGTAGGGAAGGAGCAATTTTGAAGCCACTGAAACAGCCCAAACCTAGCCAAGGTTGGAGTTAGCAAACAACATCCTGCAGGACAAACCCAGCACCCACCTGTCCCATCAATGAAGATTTACAGGAGTGCAGTCACATCCCCTTGGTTATAGATTATGCCTTTGGCTGCGATGGGTGAGTCTAGTTGAGACCATATAGCCCTAAAAGCCTAAAATATTTACTCTCTGGTGCTTTAAAAGGGAGTTAGCTGGCCCCTGCCCAGGAGATGGGTGTGGTAGTAAGAGTCCTGGGTTCAACTACTCTTCTCTGGTAGAAATGACAGTTTGGGGTCAATCCAAGTGTGAGAGAGTCCACAAAATGACACCTGCTTTGGCCCTGGTTCAATTAGTGGATTTGGGTTCCAGTCATTCAACACAAGGACAGGTCATCAGTTGCCTCTTCTTTCCAGGTAAATGTGGTCATTGGGCTCCATGGGCAGCCTGGCTGGGGACCCGCCCCTGCTCTGAGAACCAAGTGTGGTCAGTGTGGGGTGGGAGTCTTAGTTCTCATTAGTGGCTCCCTGTCCCACCAACAAAGTTTAGCAGGTCACCTCGAGCAGGGGCCAGCTCCACGTGGCCTCTTCTGCTGCCCCTCATCACCTCAGGCTGCTTGCAGGAGCCCCCCCCCCACAGCCCAACATGCCCCCCTACCCCAATGCACCAGATTTAACCTGTCCATCCTTTGAGACTTCCTTCGACACCTGCCCTGGGCCCCCACGTCATCACAGTGAGGACTAGACTCTTAATACAACAGTAAGCTGCTGCCTTCCCATTGTGAACTCTTTGGAGGCATAGAACATGGCACAGAGCCATGCCCATGCTGAAAGGGTGACAAGCTTTGAGGAACATGTGAGGGAGGGACCTGCTTTTCCTACAGAGTGGTATCAACGACTCTCTTCTCACTGTGGCTTAACTGGGTTGGGCCTAGACAGTGGCCTTTTCCAAATGCTCTCAAGGCAATTCTAAGAATGCCCAGCTAGGGCCAATAATCCCAGGACTAGACTGGCTCCGGCCAGGGCCTTCCAGCTGGGGAGTATTCTTCAGGCATTCGGAGTCTGAGCTTTGAAAAGAGACATCCTCTGGGTGCCTGGGCTCTATCAGCTGAGGGAAGGTTTTTCTTTTTTTATGTTGCCATGGTTCCAGTTGACTGATTTTCTGGTCATCTAGTTGGCCATCCCACAGAAGCTGTGGAAGTACAGGACAGAGAAAGGACAAGTATGCCTGCTTGGAGAAGCAAGGAACTGATAGAAGGGCTGTGCTGAGCTGAGCTGGCCTTGTCACCCCTGGCGGCAGGCAACAGAGGCTGTTCTCTAGCCTGAGGCCACCAGAACACTTCTGGAGGCTGGACAGCACGCTTGGTCCCTGCTCTCTGGGACAGCACAGCTTCACTAGCTTGGGTATGGATCCTGACTACTTACTCTAAGGTGGATGATGGAGGTGGGAGGTGATCAACCTACTGGATTTCTGAGAACCAGGGCCAGGAGATGCGTTCAAGGCATGGTTTTGAGTTTCTAGTTATTTGTGGATTTGAGGTCAATAATTTAGAATTATCCTCCAGTGGACCTGAGTTATGGGACTCAGCTTTCCAGTAGGCCTCTGACCCATGTTAGTAATAACAGAACAGGGAATAAGAGTGAAAATGAGAACGCAGAGGGGGTGGCCGGGTGGTGGCAAGATCACAGACCAGGGTCAGGCAGAGCCAACACAGAACACTGGCCCTGCTGCACATTAGCTGTGCAACTCCAGGTAAGTTACTTAGCCCCTCTGAGCCATAGGAAACCTCAGCTGCAATGGGAGCAGATGCCCCCTCACCCCAGGGAGGTTCTGAAGATGAGACAATGAAGGCATGGAACGTGCCAGCTGAGTGTGAGGCACAGAGGTACCCATGAGAGAGGACGGGGAGCCTGCCTCTCCCTTCACTCTGTGTCCAGGTCCTTCCTGCTGCAGGGCCAGGCATACCCTATGCCCATCCCATTGGCTGCAGTGAAACCTTCCACTGGCTGCCCAGGAAGCCTTCCTTATGCCCACTAGATGAGGCCAGGTTCCCTGTTTTAAGCAAATTATTATAGTTATTGCTGTGATTATTTGAATGCTGCCTGTCACTCTTACAAAACTGTAAGCTCTGTGTGGCAGGGTCAACAGCCCCAAGCACAGTGTTTGGCACACAGGAGGTGAGCTAAAGACCTTTCCAAACTCACATTACTGAAAGGCTTAACTGTACTCTTGGCCAGCTTCAGAACCTTCCAGAAAGTTTTAAAATTTATTTCTGACCAGCAGACCTTAAATCTCCATTGCAGAGGCTCCTGTGCCTCAACTGGTACACCAGCATTTACCACTGCAGGTCAGTGCATTATTATTATTCTTAAAGAGTTCTGGCTGAGAGCCAGCCCAGGCTGCAAAAGGCAGGAGAAAAAGCTGTTGATACATCGTACCTGTTGGGCAAATGTCAACTGGCTCATGGCACCCAGACAACCACTTAGCACTGCTGGCCAGGCACAGGCATCTGGGGTCCTCATTTATCACCAGGTTCTGACAGTTGTGCTTAGGAACAATGTGTGTGTGTGGCAGGTGAGATTACAGTGCCCTAGCTTCTAACTGTATCTCCTCCAAGACAAGGCCAAGAATTTTTTCTGGTTCCAGACCCTGAGAAGGATCCCTGGACACTGGACTGGGCAGACTATGGGGTCAGATGACCTAGGAGTGGGTCTCAGCAACACCATGTGCTACTGTGTGATGTTGGGCACATTGCTTCATCTCTCTGGGCCCTGCCTATTAAACGGAGTGAGGAACAATGCACCTTACTACCTAGGTTGCTATGACCCCAAATTGTAGAGACACTTAGCTCAATGCCGGCCATGCGTGGGGTGATGGGCCTTAGGAAGTGCTCCTGTCAGGTAGTACCTGGGTCATTTTGACAGTTCAACCTCAGAGTGGATCAGGGGCAGAGCACAAAGCACACCCTGCTCCCTAGCAGTGTGAAGCAGGTCACCTCACCTCACAAGTCTCAGTTTCCCACCTCGCTATCCTCATGTGGTTACTGAGGCCCGAATAGGAAATGCTTTGCCAACCCTGAGGTGCTACACAGTATGCAGGGACAAGGCCATGCTCTGGAGCAGATGTG
Source organism: Otolemur garnettii (assembly GCF_000181295.1). NCBI lineage: Eukaryota > Metazoa > Chordata > Mammalia > Primates > Galagidae > Otolemur > Otolemur garnettii. The sequence continues at coordinate 2,264,222 of NW_003852584.1, forward strand.
TCACAATCAGGCAAGCTGTACCCAAACCTACCACTAACCACACTAGCCAAGGCACCCTCCAGCCCCTATCACCTAACTGCTTTTCTCTGGGGGGACCCCACTGCTCTACAACACTGTCTCCAGTCTACTAGCCCCAGAATGCACAGGAGGTTAGACAAACATAAGCCAAGTCCAGCCATGTCCCCTGCTTAAAGCCTCCAGAAGCTAAATAGAGTTTAGAATTAAATCAACATGGCTCCTCTTGCCTTCCAGGCCCCATGGCCCACACTGTGGTGACTCAGTGACCTCATAGCCTACCCTCTGGGCCCTGGCTGCTTGCGTCTTCTGGGTGACTTGCTCTTAGTGCCCCTCACCCCAACTCATCTCAGCCACCATAGTAATCCATTTCCTCCACGAGGGCTGTCCTGGGCATGAGGGCCTAGGATGGGCTGCACGAGGCATTCTGTGTGTGCTCGCTGGAAGAATGGATGCTGTCAGAGATAGTGCCTTCCAAGGTAGCTCTACCAGGGCAGATGCTCAGAAGTCTGCTTGCCTGGCACCATCCCCATGGCCAGCAGAGGTTGAGAGTACTGGCTAGAATACTTGTGAGTGCCCCGGGAGCAGCTGGAGGAACCAGGCCATGAGGCTGAGAGTGTTGGTCTGCACCCCCTCTAACTAACAACCCCAGGCAGGCTGCTCTACTGCTCTGAGCCTCAGCTCCCTCCTCAACAGTGCTGACCATTATGAAACTGTGACGGAGTGACCAGGGCAAGCACACACAGGCATGGAGTGCTGCCCAGCTAAATTCCTGCCTCTAGGAGGCAGGTGTTACCATTGTCACATTTTACAGAAAGGGACACTGGGGCTCAGGGACTTTACAGAGCTTCCCAATATCACATGGTTGTCTATGGGGAAGTGTGGACTTGAACCCAGATGGCCTGACTCCAGGACATCTGGCCCTAACCTCCTGTTGTAAGGGTTCCCTTGGCAGGGATGTGGTGTGAACAGCACAAGGGCACACGTCTGGTGCACAGCAGTGTTGGCAGCTTTTAAGCTATGTGTCCAGTAGCTTCCTGTGGGTGCTCTGTGCTGGCTGCACAGAGTGCAGAGATCACCACTGGACATGGTGGGACAGGGGGACAGGGGGTGGATCATGCATTTGCTCTTTGCTGGAGGTGGAATAGAGAGGTCAGAGAGAGGAGACCACGGTCCCTGCCAAGTTGGACACTGTGTTGGGACACTAGAATGCCACGCTCAGCTGATGGACACTTCCCTTGGACTTTAGGCTGGAAATCTGGCAAAAAGAGCACTTTTCCAAAATACCCAAGATTGTATAAATGTCAACTATTCCAGAATAGTTTTCAGGTTACCAAGGGTTGTTTTGAGGGGTGGAGTGGGGGTTGGGGAAGGATTGTTCCATTAACACTGATGCTTCCTGTCACCTAGCTGTCCCCAAGGTTTAAGAAGATATCTGTGAGCGAAGAGACTGACATGTGCATGGAACCCAGAACCGGAGGTCCAACTGTCAGTCTGTGAGGTCAACATGCTCAGACAACAAAAGGGTGCTTTTACCCCAGAAGCCCTGCAGAGCCTTCAAATCATTTAGCAGGAAAGGGAAGAACAAAGAACAGTAGATACCTTTTTTCTGAGGAAGCTGGTAGAAGCCTCAGAAGAAGCAGGCTTGCTCCCCAGGGGCTAAGTCTGAGGCTCTGGGCAAGGGGCTTTGTTTTCTGAGTCTTGCTTATCCCAGCTATAAAATGGGATGAGTAACACTATGGTTTTTACATATTTATCTCTTTATTCCACATAAAGCCTAGTTGTGAGCACATAGCTGGCTTTCAATAAATGGGACTTTTATCCTGGAGCCTTAAATAAATCCATGAGGCTACAAGTAGACCACATATGCCGTGCACCTGAATTGTTACCAACTAGCAAATATTTTTGGAGGAGTCACTATAAATCACAGTTCAGACTCAGTAGTTCTCACAGTCGAAGCATCTGCTCCCCTAATCACACTGTGGATTTCTCACACTTGGTACGAAAATAGAGGAGGTGGTTTTTAAGGACTTGAGCTCATAGCTATGGAGAGAGTAAAACCATCCATCAGCTCCAGCTGATGGGTTCTGGAATGTTTTTGGTATTACTCTGATGTTTAAGGAAGCAGGCTGTTTAAGTGTGAAAAGATGTCACAACACAGCCATTCCCATCATACTGGGATAATATTGACTTTTGGCTCTTTGGGAATTCGGATGTTAAAAAAATAATACTTGTGCATGTTTTTGAAGAAAAGCACATTTATATTAAATGCCATGGCGGGACAGCTACAAATAAAGGAAAGTATATTTTAGTCATGGGATTCTGGGTAGAGAAAGAAAAGAAAGTAGAAAGTTGGAATCTTAGCAAAGGTGCCAGGAGGTAGGTACAGAACCCCCGGAGGTCTATCCTGCTAAGCGCCGAGGCATTGTCTGGGATATTAAGGCAAGGCAGCCCCTGGAGACCCCCCGCCCCCAGTCCCTGTAGACCTTTCCAATCATCACAGCTCTTGAAGTTCTCTTAGAAAGAACAATATCCACCAAGAACAAGGATTGTTGGGTCAGAAGTTGGGAACATCAAAATGCCCTTGTGAGGATGGGTACAGTGGCTCATACCTGTTATCCTGGCTCTCTAGGGGGCTGAGGAGAGTGGGTTGCTGAGCTCAGGAGTTCAAGACCAGCCTGAGCAAGAGCAAGACCCCGTCAGTATGAAAAATAGAAAAATTAGCCAAGTATGGTGATGTGTGCCTGTATTCCCAGCTACTCAGGAGGCTGAGGCAGGAGGATTACTGCAGCCCAAGAGTTTGAGGTTGCTATGAGCTGCAACGATGCCACTGTGCTCTAGGTGGGGCAAAAGAGCAAGACTCTGTTTCAAACAAACAAACAAACAAACACCCCACAAATTAAAAAAAAAAAAAAAGCTCTTGCAAGCTTAATGCCTAGAGAACATTTGGAGCAAGAGAAACTGAAGCTCTATAATATTCTGCCTTAACTAGCCCTGTGGCTTCCCCTTCTCCCAGAAAAACTGGTCACCAGATTCTATCACTTCCACAGTATTTCTAGATTCACTTCATGGTTACTTACCCTAGGGAAACCCTGTGCAGGGGAGCTCAGAGTTGTTAAATAACTGGCCAATCACAACCTAGACATCATCAATTGAAGACTGGATTAAACAGTGGCTTGACCAGATAAATGATGGCAGCAGTCAAAGCACACGTGGGTGCTCTTTTAACCAATATGAAAAAATCTCCAACATATACTGTTGAATGAAAATAGTAGTCAATGAAGATGTCTTAAAAGTACAGTTGTGAATGCCCAGGAAAAGGCACAGAGAGATGCAAATCAACCCAAGGAAGGTGGCTGCCTCCATAGAGACTTTTCTCATGCACGAGATGGGCATGGTGTCACCCTGTACAGGTGGAGAACAGGACATATGGGGCTTACGTGTGCCCTGTGCATCCTGTTCCTGGCCACCCTTCCCAACTCCAGCCAATCACAACCTGACTTCATTCCTGCTGCCCACGTCCCCTGACTCATCACTCTTCTACCTCAGGCCTTTCAATGGCTTCCAGCTGCTTCCAGGATAACATTCTCACCCTTTGGCAAGCCCATGATGCTTTCTGTCATCTGGCCCTGCTGAGCTCCTGCTGTCTCTTCTGTCCTCTTCCCTGCAGCCATGCCTTTGCCCGTGTGCTTCTCTTGGGTGCCAGGAAGTATTGCAGAGATAGGGTGCTCACCCACCTACCTGCTTGCTCCAGATGACCTGCTCATTAAAGTCCTTCCAGGCTTTTCTACATGCTCAGCACAGTGTTTATTTCATTCACACAGGGCCCCGGTAAACACTTGCTCAGATGACCTTCCCTTTCTGACCCTTGCCAATGTATATGTCATGCCACTTCCTTGGAATTTAAAAGTTCCTTTTTAAAATGCCAGCCCTGCCCCTCCTTCCCCACTTCCTTCTCCAGCGGGTGGTCCCCTACCCTGGCTCCCACAAGCTGCCATGCTTTGAAAAGGTGATCCGAGGCATAAAGGAACAGGATGTGTGGAGAACACAATGACTCTGCCTCTCTCTGAACCTTCAGTACTATTATTGTTGCACTGCTGCCTATGATTTGGTTGTCCTCACTCTTAGTGAGTCCTTGGAGATTAAGTTTCCTCCTCACACTGACTTGGCGTTTCATTCCCTCAAATCCTAAAGGCTAGGTCTTGTACAGTGGTTCTTAATTCTTATTCCAGGGGACACTCTGGGGTTTCGTCAGCTGGTCAGAGTTATTTATTTTACGGTCAAAATCAAAACAATGTGGACTTTTATCGATTCACATGTAAAATTAAGAGCCAGAATTATTTGTTTCTGCCATAAATGAGCCTTTGATCCTTGGCATCGGTGATCACTTGCTTGCTAATAAGAATCTGCATTTGATAAAGCAAATGATTCAGAAGCAAAAAATAAACATCAACAGAACAAGGCTTGGAAAGTTTTATAATTTTATGGACTTTTCCTTTAGATGCCAAGACGATACAAGTCATGTTCCCTGATGGCTCTCATGATAGAGCACAGTACAGCAACAGTGAGTGGGGTTCTCAAAGAATACTTGATCCCCAGGTGCTCTGCCATTGGCCAGTCTTCAGAACTGAAGACACGGTGGCTTGTGGAGTGGACAGCAGAGAGCCCCAAGCAGAACCTAATGCTGGCCACCTGTGAGGTATGTGATCCCGAGCAAAGTGCTTCTCTTCTCTGGGTTCATGTTTCCCAGTCTATAGACTAAGGAGTGGTGCGAGCCTCCAAGCTGTTGTGAGGGCCCCCTGGACAAGGCTGGCGCTGCCTAAATGATGGCAGTCAGCCTCACAGGGGACAGGATACATGCTGGGCTGACAGTCTCAAGAGATGAAGCCTCAGGCCTCTCCTGCAGCAGGGGAACATTCTGCCTGCTCAATCATACCCCAGTATTTTATCAGCACCTACTGAAAGCCTTTAAAAACAGCAACTGTGTACCACTGCAGGGTGGCTTTGCTATTGCACGCTCCATATGCGCTCGTCCTCATTCTAACCTAGGCCCTTATGCCCAACAAGGTAGGTGGCATTTTCATCCCTGTTTTATGGTTTTTTAATTGTACACATAACAAAATTTACTGTCTTATTGGGCACAGCAGCCTGGAGGACTGTGGAGCTTGAGCTCAGGTTGCCCTTAGTCACCCCATCCTGTGGCCGCGGCTCAAGCTCTGGCCTTGTATCTATGTGAGGTTTACAGATAACGCTACCAATGCAATGTCAAAAAACAAAAACAAAAACAAAAAAAACCCCAAACCAAAAAACAAAATTTACCATCTTAACCATTATAAGTGTGCATTCCAGTCACACGCACATCACAACACATCATCCCTGTTTTTTATATTAATAAGCTGAGATGCACTCAAGCTGGTAAGCCCAAGGCCATGTAACAAGTTTAAGGTGGAGGTGGGAATCTGGGGCTTGCACCCACACTCTCTGGCTCCAGGTCTTCTGCTTTGTTACTTCATGCTGCTGATTCACTCCCAGACAAATACTACTGCTGGCAAAAGAAGCCTCACAGTGAATGCATAGAAAACACGATGGGAAAGGGGCATGCTGGCTATCTCGGGGTGGCAAGATTTAATGAATTCTATTTTTCCTTGTGCTTGTCTGTCTTTTCCAACTGTTCTGCAATCAGTATACTTGACTTGTACCAAGAAGTTAGGGATGAGGATGGGCAGGAGCCACACCTAAGTGTAAGAACAGGCCTGCACTGGTGTGCACACGGGACAGCAGCCATGTTGCTTGCTCTGCTGCAGGTGCTGGCATGATCCTGCCCTTCACGGGGCCTGCCTGAGCTGCCAGACATGCCACAGGTAGCCAAAGTCACATGGGTTGCATGTGGGTTTTGTTCTCTTCCCACCCTCCTAAATGGGCTATCTGTGCTCTTCTCCTCAAGCAACCAGGGAGTGTTCCCTGTTCTCTAGCACACTGTCATGACCAGAGTCTCCTGGGTCATTTCGGCAGTCTGAGGTAGGGAATGACCCTGAGGAGTGAAGCAATACTCAGTTCTTCGGAACTCTCTTCCCCTCCCTCCTTCCCCCTCTAGGAAGAGCATCTGGGCAGATAACAAGTGCTATTGTGTCTCCTGGGAAAGTGTCTTTTGTGGACATGTTGCAAGTAGGGAAACCTGTGGGCTCTGACTTGACCACATGGCTCCTTTCTGGGTATGTGTGCCTCGCTCCAGAGCACCCAAGGCTCCCTCTCACCATGGCTTTCCTGGGAACCCCCCAAAGAGGCTTGACAAACAGAGAACCCCTGGGACTCAGCTCAGATTTGAGTGGAATCTTGTCCTCACACCCCCACCTGATCACCTTAAGTTTGATCTCTTAGAAACCATTGCCTGGAGTCCAAATCCTGCTGCTTTTGCTCAGACAGGAATCTGAAGTCTTATTTCTGCTTTTTGCTCATGACAGAGCAGGGAAAAACTTATCAAGAATGGGTCCTGCACTGCTAGCCAGGTTTGGAAGTGGTGGTCTTGAGAGAAGGTAACTTTCTGGACCTTGGCTTTGCAGGTTTGTCCTTGATCCACGGGAGGCAGGACTTGGGAGTGTGTTAGTGTCGGTGGCACAAAGGGAACATTCTTACTAGGCCAGGGCCATCTGTCCAGGCCATTCCCTAATGAGGATCTATCCTGCCAACCTCTGAGATGGGTGCGGGGCTGCCATGTGAAGTAGCTCTGTCATTACAGGTTGAACATTCCAAACCTAAAATGTTCCAAAATCTGAAACTTTTTGAGTGCTGCCATGACGTTCAAAGGAAATGGTCATTGGAGCATTTTGGATTTTTCAGACTAGGGATGCTGAACCATTAAGTATAATACAAATATTCTGGCATTGGAAAAAAAAAAATCCAAAATCTGAAACACTTCTGGTCCCAGGGGATAAGTAAACTTTATCTGAAATGCCAGCTTTGAAGCAAATGGGATTTGGAGGCAGGAAGTGGAGGTACCGATCTTGGTCTACCTTATGTGAGCTGTAGTCTTTGGGCCTCAATTTCCTATCTGTAAAGCTGGGCAAGCGACAGACAACAGCTTCCACAGTGGTCAGGAGGATGGAAGTCATGCATGTGAAGTGCCTGACACAGTTAGTTCTTCTAAACCATAGTCCACACTTCCAGAAATAGATAGAGCCTTCTCTGCTCAGAACATGCTTAGAGTTGGAGCTGACCCTGTGGTTTTGCCTGTTATTAGTGAGGGCTCAGGTAGGCGTGGTTAGGGCTTTACTTCTAAAATCAGAAAAGGGGACTTCACTTCAGAATTGGTGAATGGTGGTGGGGCTCAGGACCTGGGGAGACTTGAGTTCAAAGCTTCCCTGGGCGAGGGGAAAGGTATTTGTTGTGACTTTAGACAGGACCCTTTATTGGATGCAGAGAGGGAAAATGGTAAAACCTCCAAGGGTTGTTGGGAAGATCAAATGTGAATAAAGTATAAAGTGCTTAGCAGCTCAAAAAAATTGGCTTGAAAATAAAACCTCAGGGTGGGACTCCAGTTTCCCATTCTTACTGACCCACTGGTCATTCTCTGACCAGAGCAGAGGGCTGGAAGGGTTAACCCAGGGCTGGGGCCTGCAGGGAGAGGCCGGATAGGCCCTCCTTCCTGTGTGACTCCACAAAGTAGAGCTGAAAGGAGAGAATTGGCTCCAGTTTTATAATTGGAAACAAGAAAAATAACAGGCCTAAAAAATTAGTTTCTGGGAAACAACACCACAGGATGACATGAGCACCTTATACGTTATCCTCAGGGGAGGTGAAGTCAGAACTGATGTCTATGAATTAAACATCGATCTTTTTCTTTTCTTTTCTGGATGCCAGGCCAACCTTCGCGGTCAGCATGCCTGGCTCCCGGCACACTGCTATCTTTGCACTCTTCCTTGGTTCATTAGCTGCCAGAGGTAGCTCTTCCACAGAACTATTAAGTGTTCTGGGTCAGGGACTGACACTGCTGGTTTGTTTGCCTTTGATGATAACAACACCTGTGAGAGCTCAGCACTCCCTGATATCCAGGGGATTTAAAGGTTTGTTCCCCAAATTCACTAGGAAGCTGGGTCTGGAAGTGAGCAGAGCAGAATCTGGCTCTTGTGGGATGAGCCCAACTCTCCAGCTGGCACCGAGACCACCACCAACTGCGCCAAGTACAGAACTGATCAAGACAGAGATGCCCTGGCCACAGGAGTTTATGGTCTGCCGGGAAGACAAGACTAAACATGTCATCCAGGCCCATCCTTCCACCCCCACCCACTCACCCAGCCACTAGCATTTCTTTAGTACCTACTTACTATTAGCACGGTTGGGGACAAGATAAGCAAGGTCCCCCCACCCAAGTGCCTTCCATTCTAGTGCAGGAGAGTGGCAGTAAATAACAAATAAATGAGGCAATTTCAGCTTAAGGTAAGGGCCATGAGGACATGGAGAAACCACCTGGTAGTTCCTCACAAAGTTAGATGGTCACACAATCCAGCTTCTACTCTCAGGTTTCTGCCTCAAGAAAGTGAAAACACATGTTCAAACAAAAATGCATACACAAATGTTCACAGCAGCACGAATTGCAATGGCGAGGAGGTGGAAACAACCCCATGTCTGTCAAGGGATGGATACACAAAACAAGGCTTATCCAATATGGTGAACATTATCCAGTCACGAACAGGGAATGAAGCCCTGGCACACATCACAACGTGGATGAAGGCTGAAAGCATGATGTGAAGTGAAAGGAGCTGGGCACAAAGGGCACGTCTCATATGTCTTCAGAGTATCCTGAACAGGGAAATCCAGATATGGAAAGCAGACTGAGGGCTGCAGGGGCTGGGGGTACGGGCATTGGGAGAGGCTATGGGGCTTTATTTTGGGGGGACGAAAGTGCTTTGGCACTAGTGGGGGAGATGATGGCATAGACTTCCAATGGACTATGTGTTGTTCACTTTCACATGGTTACTTTTATTTATGTAAAGTCCACCTCAGTTAAAAAAGATGAAAACCAGAGAGGAACTGGGGTGGCCTGGGCCCTCAGAGAAGGTGCCTTTTTGAGGAATCTGAGTAGAGCCCTGAATGTTGAGAAGGAACCAGCCATGCAGAGGGATCTGGGCAGAGAGAAGCAAGAGGACAAAGGCCCTGAAAGGGGAAAGTGTGGTGGAAGGGCTGAGCTAGGAGCCGTAGGGGACTGGAGTCTGGAGGCAGGTAGGCAGCAGCTGGCAACACACAGGTAGAGAGGGTGTCACATTTTGGTGACATCACTGAACCCCTGTTGGTGAGGGCCAGTGTACTCCCCGGGCTAGGTGTTCTGTCAGCCCTTCCTGCCCCAACAAACCTCCAGATGAAGGCCCGTAAGCAGCTCTGTGGCAGGAGGAGGCCAGGAGTGAGGGCCGAGGCTGTGCTGGTAAGCAGGCTGCCACCTGACACCCTAGGTCGTGTCTGGAAAACAGCTTCTGCTCTGGCGTCTGCTGGTATACTCAGAGTTTATAAAACGTGTGGCCTTGTGAGCTAATTTTGGAGACTCTATTGAGGCAGATTCTGGAAAGCAGCTGTTTCTGTGAGCTGGTGGGCTGTGAGGGAGGGCAGGCACCACAGAAACACAGCATCACAAAGCCGCGGACAGCGCAGGGCCGAGTCTAGACCCGGGTGATCCTGCCACCCCAGATGCTGGCCACCTTTGACCCTTCTCTCCTGGCTAGGCACAGGCCTCTCCCCTCGAAGAGCTGAACATTCTGTGGGGGCAAGAGCCATAAACATAAAACTGCCCAATAAATAGAATTTGTGATTTTTTTTTTAAGCCAAATGGAGGAAGAAAAATACACCAGAGTGGCTAGTCACCTATTAGCTCTGATTTATACTCTACTCTAATATCTCCTCCAAGGAAAGGAAAGGTATATTTTCATCAAATATAATCGTTTATAAAGCTTCTAAAGGGGAGACAAACTATTCTGTGACAATTATCTGGGCCCACAGATAAAATCAGAAGACACAGCTTAATAAAACAAACTTGTCTAGGAGTCACCCCCAGGCACACAGCCAGAGCTGTTTTCTTCCTTGTGAATTATTCCCCAGGCAGAGGCAGGGCTCCCACACAGTGTGGCCAATGGCAGAGACATCACTGTAGAAGGTGGGAAGGGGTCACACCGCAGTGCCCATGGGCCTGGTGGCAACTGTGGATGCCACAGCACTGGAGGCCAGCCCAGGCCCTGCCTCTGACAGCGACTCCCACCAGGGCTAGCTCCCCTTCCAGCCCTATGCTCTGCTTCTGCAAACCTCTGGGTTGATGTGCAACCAACTGAAATCTAATGTCAGGGTACATCTGCCTGGACACACATCTTCTCACTTTGGTGTCAGAAATTTAAAAAAGGAATGCTGCTTAAGATCATTTGGGCTTTTAGTTTCTTTACGTTTCCTTGTCAAAGTGCTATGGGCTAGAACACCAAGCATCGAGGGCTCCAGACGGACTCTCCTTGTCTTTCTGGTGTTCAGAGATGGGAGAAGGTCTTTGATGGGATTTGCTTCAAGGCTGCGCAGAGAATGAGTGTTGACCCATTGTTCCCTCAGCACATACTGAGTGAAGGCACAGTGTGAGGCACTGAGACATGGAGGAGGCCCATGCAGGCGACCTTCTCTGTGGGGCAGAAGATTATGGCCAGGTACACGAACATATCGCCAGGTAAGAAAGTTCATGCCATGGAAAAAATAAACAGGGTATTGGGATGGGCAGGGCGGAGACCCTGGGCAGAGAGAGGGATCAGAAAAGGCCTCTGAGGATATACATATACTGGGCCTGAGCAATTAGGGCTAGCAGCCACACCAGGATCTAGGGCAGAACAGCCAAAGCCAATGCCAACACCCTGAGGCCGGAAAGGCTCTGTGGTCTATAAGAGTGGCTCTAAAAGCATAGTCTGCAAAATCCCTGTTTTCATAAAAATAGGACACTTTTCTTTTACATTCATTTTCCCAGTGGTGTACCGAGGAGTTTTCTAGCCGCCACATAATGTGTGCTATCACAGTAGACTGAAAGTGGACGCAAAGAAGAGAATCCAGATGTCTTCTATTAAGCCAGACATTAAAGAGCTTTGCAAAAATGTGAACCATTAATTTTTTTGTTTTATTTAGGAAACCAGAGTTATCATTCATAGAAAACAATGCTATATTTGTATGCAATGGATATATTCAATAAATCGATAAGTAAATATTAAAAGCACTTCTTAGTTTTAATTCTAATGCCTAAAAATCTATATATATAGTCCAACTAAAGCTCTTTGGGTTCCTCCATACTTTATAAATACTTTTTGAGAACATAAAGGTGTCCTGAGGCCTCAACTCTGAAAAGTGCTGGCTTAGAGGGGCAGCCAGACTGGTGTGGCCGGGCTGGAGGATGGAGTCTGGAGTGAACAAGGGGAAACTTGGTCTGAGGGGCTGGGTCATGCAGCCACCATCTAAGATCAGAAGCAGAGATGTGGATTTTGTTCTAAGTGTAACGGGAAGCTACCAGAAGGATGTAGGCAAGTGTATGATATGATACACTCTGATTTAAATTCTAGACAGATCCTACAGGCCAAATGGAAGGGAGGGTGTGAGACTGGATGAGGAAGAGGCTGCTACTCTTAGGTGATCTCCTGAGCGGGGAAGGGGAGCAGAGATGAGGCATTTTCTGGGGGTGGAGCAAGCTGGTGGGCATGGGATGGGAGAGAACCAAGGGCAACTGTAGAAGCTGAGTGGCTGCCTACCTCTGTGGGAGGCCCTGACTACTGAGAAGGGACAGGCCACTGTCTCTCCTCCCACTATGGGACACTCCCCACTAACCCCACACTGTGGCTCTAGGATTTTGACTTGCTTTTCAGACCACAGCTCCAGCCCCAAGTCAAGGCAGGAGGACAGTAAGGCCTCTCTCCCTGAGAGGGAGATAAATGAGAATGCCCCACCTACTGCCCACACCTGAGTGGCCCTTCCAGAGGCAGTCGGGGGAGAGACACAGCCAAGAGTTCGATGCCACCTTTGGCAGCCACCTTGATTTCTTGTCACAATTGGCACAGCCTTGTGTTCCCTGACCCTGGGACCCACAATAGGACACAGGGCATCACAGCTATGCCAACCATCTTGTCAGGCAGGCCCAGGCCACTGGGGCTGGGGCCACACCCCTAGCACTTAATGATCTCATACCTCCCCTGGAAGCCCAGGCAGGGTGTGAGAGGTAAGTAATAAGTTGTCATGAAGCACTGTGCAGAGAAACTATTGTGCAGATGCTGAAGAATATGACACTTAGCTCCATTGATTTATTTACACTGGCTTCTTCCAGAAAGGACAGGAGCAGAAATAAAGCCTGGAATACTTTTCTCCTTAACCAGTAAGTTCTCAAACTGAAAGAAGCCCTGATGACCCTAAAGAAATAATTTCTTACCAGGCCAATCTACACTTAGTCAATCTGTACTCACAGTTCTAGCTTACATTTACTTAGAAGCCATTGTTACAGAACATGAAACAACCAAGAAAGGGTTTTAAACAAAGAGTCCTCCAGACCTTAGAATAGGCAGAAGCATCTCACATTTCACAGTTGAAAAGAGGTTGTGCTACAATCAATCTTGTAGCCTAAAGTGGTTTTAAGAATAAAAACAGTCACAAGCTGTGGGTTGCAGAGTGAACTGGTATGCTTTTCTCTAGAGTTCACATTAGGACTACATACCTGAAAATTAAAAACTTTCCCCTTTGACTCGGCAGATCCATCGCTGGGAATTTATCCTACAGGCATGCAAGATTTGCACAATTACACAAAGACATGCCAAGAATGTTCACTGTGACACTCTAAGAGCAAAACACTGGAAATGACCCAAGTATCCATCAATATGTAATGGCTATGAAACTTTTTTTTGTCCATCCATATGAAAAAATACCATACAACAGTTAATGAGAATCAGGCTGATTTAGATGCATTAACATGCAACACTATCTATTAGGTCAAAAGAGAAAAGGATACAGAATTATCCCCATGTTTAAAACAAACATGAAAAAACATGTATATGATTTAAAAACTAACATTTCTCTAAGGGATACACAAGAAATTATTAATGAAATGTAGTTACTTCTGGAGTAAAGTAGACTTCTTTTCTGTTTTATCACATCCTGTATTGAGTTTTTTTAATCTTTTTGCTTTTTAGAGACAGAGTCTTACTTTATCACCCTTGGTAGAGTGCCAGCGGCATCACAGCTCACAGCAACCTCCAACTCCTGGGCTTAGGTGATTCTCTTGTCACAGCTTCCCAAGTAGCTGGGACTACAGGTGCCTGCCACAATGCCTGGCTATTTTTTGTTGCAGTTTGGCTGGGGCTGGGTTTGAACCCACCACCCTTGGTATATGGGGCCAGCATCCTACCCACTGAGCCACAGGCGCCACCCCTGTATTGAGTTTTAAAAAGTCATACGCCTATAGTATATACTTTAAACAAATAAATTAATCAAAGAATGAAAATAGAATAAATCATTGTGTGTGTGGGAGACAAGGGAACCAGGACCCAGATTTTAGGCAGGTTCTTAAAGTTGTATTTTGTTCTTAAATCAATTAATGTTTGAATACATTTCACAACATAATTAATCAATCAATTAAATGTTTGAATACATTTCACAACACTTGCAATTTAAGTTTGAAATCCTAAATGTGGAAGGATTAAGTTACAGCGGAAAGCTTGGCTGGTTTTCTAAAGTTCTGTAATCAGGAGACAGTCTCTCTTTCGAGAGGTCGGGGTCTATGTGGATTCACTAAAGCACACGTGTCGGGACAGGCTGGGGAGAGCCTGGTCTTCTGCAGAAGCCGTTCCTTCTGCTCTGCCAAGTCCACCTTATACTTTCCATTTGAGTTTCTCTTTTGGGGGGAGGGGTGGGGGAGCGTCAGGGATGAACTTTGGTGGAAGTGGAAAGAGATGCTACTAAATGGAAGAGACGGACAGTTGCTCTGTGGGTGGCAGGGCCTTTTCTGAGTCTCACTTCTTCAGGGGATTGTAACAGGAACCAAACACACTATCTCTTTCTAGTCATCTTACATGGAGAAGGAAATTACTCTCCCACAAGCCATTACTAATAATTTAAGTATTTCCAAGAAACTTCCAAGAAACTTCTTAGTCAGTTCTGAGAAGTTCTTCCACATACCCAAGAAATCTCTGGAAAACCAAACCAAGGTGGCAAAACACCAAAGGGAAAGCCAAGATTTATTTTTGGGGCCTGTGTTTAATCTTTTGCTCTGCTTTGATAAATTCTAAGAATCTAGTGCTTCAAGCAGCCTGGACTTCTGAGAGAGGATGGGGAGTTCACACACTCAACACAGAGAAAGGCCTAGAACCCACACTATGAGCCATGGCAGAGGATGGGGGGCTGGCTTACCTGGCACCTTGTCCACGGATGCGAACACAGAGCGCTGCACTGTGGGATCATTGCTGCCCCGGCGGCCCTGGTCATAGAAGCGGAAAGGCAGGTGCTGGGTGGAAGAGGAGGAGCCAAGCCCAAACCCCAGGACTTCGGTTGTTGGCTGGATTGGGAGGTCCAGAAGGGCTGCAGTCAAATAATACTGTGGATTATTCTCAGCATGTGCCATGTGGGGGCAAGTGATGAGATTAGGGTGGGCCGGGGGGGGGGCGCTATGGTCCTGTCAGGCATGTCGTCACTTGGGAGGTGCCAAGCAGGCAGCAGACAGCCTTGAGCTGGGGAGACCAGTGAGACACCAAAGAACCCATTGTGGCTCAGAGCACACAAGGGCATCTAGTGAGGGGTTCAGGCCAAGGTTGAGAACAAGAATAAGGAGTTCCGGGCCTAGTTTTGCAAATAGAATGGATGCTAGGCCAATCTCTACCTTGTATTCTTAGCTTCCATGTGTCAAGTTCTCTGACCAAGGCTGAGCCTCTGGTACCCTTTTAGACCCCAAAGTAAGTGAGACCAACGCTGCCTGGAAAGTTTGCATGCGTCTGTGTGTGTGTGTGTGAGAGAGAGAGAAAGAGAGAGAGAAAGAGAGAGTAGGTGCATGGAAAGAACACATATGCTTATATACGTGTATATTTATGAATGGGTGTGTATCTGTCTCCGCTGTTATCCTTTCTTCCATAAACAAGTCTCATGATAAAGCAATTCAAAGGGGCTTTAAAAAATCGATTTAAGAAATACCCAAGGCGTTAGTTCTAACAGCCACTTTATGGCACAATTCTCCATTTTCAGATGAAATATTTGGCCTTCATGCCAACTGTGAGAAATTGCTTTACACAAGGGGAAAAAACCCTTTGCTAATAAATCTTAAAAGAAAGGTCTGAATGATTTAAGTCACTTTGCACATTATAAAATGCTTCTATAATGATTTTGCAGGCCAAGTTTCAGCTAAACGAGAAATGAGACAGGGAGGACACCATGGAACACAGCCTGTGCAAACCACCCAGGCACGCAGCAGCAACTAGATCTGCAACGTCCAACAAGCCGGCCCTCCAAGGGTTAACTTTTAAGTCATCCCCTGAGAAAGCTCCTCCTCCCCCAGTAAGTTGGAAATCCCTCAGCAACCACACCAGAATGACCATGAAATGAACAGTGCCAAGTATCTTGACAAAGACTGCTTATAATTTTAGATGCTGATGGAGTGCCCCAAGGAAAATGTCTTGCCTTCCTCACTGACAAACAGAATACCCTCATCTCAGTGTCACTTCTAAGGAAGCCAGGGCCTTTCTGACACTGGGCCGTGCAGGGCCTCCACATTCACCACAATCCCTGTGAAATATAAAACAACCTCCTTCTGAATTCAGTGCTGGCCTCTCACTAAGCAGGGCTGCCACTCATGAGAGCTTTGGAGTAGGAAGTTCTGCAATTGGATTCTGCCAACTTGCTGCCTGTGTGACACTGGGAAAGCCATTGAGCCTCCGTTTCCTCCTCTGAGAAATGTGTAGCGCTGCCTTATAGATCTCTACAATTGTTTTAAGGATCAAAGGTAGTAGATAAATGTCAAAGCATTTTGTAAACAAAAGCTTGAGTATCTCAGTGTGGAAGAGTGAGAACATTCGCCCCACGCTGATGGCTGACGTCTGCCTGCTTCTGGCCCCCTCCCTGCTAGGGAGAGTTCCCTTTCTTTTCTGTGCAGCCCTAGAAATTCTCTAGAAACCAAATACTTAGGAAGCGGGGAACTCTGAGCAGATTCCCCACTCTCTCATTAATGAAGCTAAACATTCCTAACCCATGTGTGTCATCTTCTGGAGAGGCTGAAAAGGTTTCAAGGTCAGTGTGAGAGCCCTGCCAAAGCCCTGCCCCCAAGGGCCCTGCCACTCACCAGCTATCCTCTGCATCTTCATGCGTCTCGCCTGGATGCGACCCTTGGCCAGGCGCTGCTTGGCGATGATGCAGCGGATATGGTCTGAGAAGATGAAGGTAGCCTGGAGGATGGGGAAGGGCTTGGAATGGGGGCTGGATGCAGGCTTGTGGATGGTGATGTTCAGGGCACGGCTGTCATCATCCACACCAGTCACTTGCATGTCCTGCACAGTGAGGGGCAAAGGAAAGGGTGTTTGTTGGGCTTGGGAGGAGGGCAGCTGCTCAGAGGCTGTGGGGTCATGTCTTATCTATAAAGAAGTCTCTAAATTCAACACTGCTTTTGCTCTGAAGGAGACCATTGGCCTCTCATGTCCAAGAGAATCGATGGGTACAGACCAGATCAGGATCAGATGGAAAGATGGGACGGTGGGTGGGGGGAAAGAGGCACAGAGGGCCCCAAATGAGCTAATGTTGAGTATGGTGGCTGGCCCCCAATTCCATGGGGACTTGAGTCACCTAATGAATAAACAAGTACCCCAGCCTCTTCAAAGAGCCACAGATAACTCAACAGGCAAACTCCCACAATTCTTATTCCTGAGAAACCAGAAGCAACGAACCAAAATTCCTATCACTATTGGCATGATCTTAATATGGTCACTTATCTACTAATCAATTTCTTCCTTATTTCTTTTAAGGAGGAGACATCATTTACAACCCATTTGTATGTCTTTGAGCAACTTCCGGTTCCTAAAGGAACAAAGCTCACCCCGAGAAAGGGACAAGGAGGGCCATTTAGCAGAGATGTGAAGAAAGCTATGTTTAAAGGTAGAGAAGAACCTATAATGTGTAGCAAGTGTATAAGGACCAATCCAATCAAAACTTCAGAATAGGCTCTTTACAGGGAGTCCCATGATGGTTTGGGGTGATCTGAGACAAAAATATGAGAATGCTAGTCAGACATGCTGGAGGAGGTGGAGAAAATGTTGAAAATCGTCTAGTGAGGAAGTTGCATTCTTGGGCATTACACTTGGCACAAGCTTCCTGGAAATAACACCCACATCAAAATGTGGCAGTAAGGATTTGATGAGGTATTATGCATTTAAAGCAAGGAGTGTGGTACAGAGGTGACCTGACAAATGGTAGCCATTGGATGTCGGCCAAAAACAACAACAACAACAAAAAAGGTTTATGTGGCTTTTATTGTCTGATGGAAGATACATATTAATCCTCTGGAGGAGAAAAACACTCTTCTTACACTAAATTCTAAAGGAAATTGATCATAAGCCTAGATAAATAAGAAGCACAAGTCACCTAATGGACAATGTCTTCCACGGAAATCTTTTTTTAATAGAAAGATTCTTCTATAGTAGTTGCTCACACCTGACTCTGCAAAAGACATTTTTAAAATAGACCCTGAAAAAGAGGAGACTGGGGAAGAGACTGCAATAGGACTTTCAAACACATGGGTGGTTCTCCTAGAGAGCAGGTCATACTGTGAGGAGGTAGACACTGCAGGGCAACCTGAGCAATGTCCTTCCAGAAACCAGGACTGCCCAGCAAGGAAATGGACTGCTCTGAAATAGATGAATCTCAAGCTGGAAGCATCTGCTAGTCATTCAGGGACTTGTGGTGTGGCAGAGGAGTGAGCTTGGGAGGCAGCTTTCAATCCTTCTAGTTTTTTGCTTCATTTGCTCAATGAGCTGGTATCAGTCACCCATCACATTGACAAACATTAAAAAAAACCCAAGCCCCCAACTTGATGCTTGGTAATTTAGAACCTACTGTTGTTGGAGAGAAGGTGAGCAGAAGGGAATTCTTTTAAACTGCCAGTGGCAAAATTCATTTTAGAGAGGAATTTGTCACTATCTAGTAACACTTAAAATTGGCATACTCCAATTTCTTGGTATCTACCTAGGGAAATCTTGCCCAAGTACATAAGAAAGTAAGAACAATTCTGGTCATAGCAGCACCATTTGGAAAGGTAAAAAAACTGGAAACAGCCAAGAGGGTACTTGGTAAACACGCATAAGCAGTTAAAAAGAACACCAGTAGGTCTGCATATACTAAGTACTAACATGGGTAGCTCTCCAAAACGTACTACTGATTGAAAAAGCAAAGTTTGGGGTGGTGCCTGTGGCTCAAAGGAGTAGGATGCCGGCCCCATATACCAGAGGTGGTGGGTTCAAACCCAGCCCTGGCCAAAAACTGCAAAAAAAAAAAAAAAGAAAAAAAAGAAAAAGCAAAGTTTTGAATATGTTCAACGTGACACCATGAAAAATGCATACATGCATACAACTTAAATAGAAAGTACATGCTGTTACATTTACATATGCATTTAGGAGAGAAACAGATCTGGAAGGATTATATTGGTAACTGGAGTTATCTCTTGTTGGGGAGGAGAGGTTTAGGAATTGAGGGTTTTGGTTAAAGAAGAGTTAGCCCTTATCTGTGCAATGTTTTAGCACTTCTTTGGTGGTAATTTATTTATACATTCCTTGAATCATTAGTATTTAATTTTAAAGACTGTAATTTTGTGTGTGTATTTGTACAGCCAACTGAGAAGAGATTCTGGAGTTCTCAGCTATCTTACCTGCAGAAGGCCTGCAAACTTGACCACTCCCCAGCCAAGCCTGGACACATCAGGCTCCACCAAACTCATCTGGTAAATATCAACAGCCAGGAATCGCTGGACCATGCCTCCATCCTTGGTGATCACTGTGCAGGCGATCAAGTCACTGTTATCTGGGAGAAGAGAGGTGGAGAACAGAATGAGGCCCAGCCCAGCTGCCTGACCTCATGGAGATACTTGAGCTGACTTTCATTCTGCCAGGCAGAAAAGCTCAGTGGTCAAAGCCCAGGCAGAGAGTCACACAGACCCAAGTCTGAGACCTTCCTCTGCCGCTTAATGCTGGGTAAGCTTCTTTGCCTCTGTGGGCCTCAGATTCCTCTCCTGCATAATAGGGACAATGCCCTCTCCTTCAAAGTACTACTTTTAGGACAGAAAGCAGCACTAGTTCGCATGTATTAGGTAGTCAGATTGTAACTTAAAAATGACCAACAACACAAGAATCCCATTAATAGGCTCGGCGCCTGTGGCTCAAGTGGCTAAGGCGCCAGCCACATACACCTAAGGTGGCGGGTTAGAATCCAGCCTGGGCCCGCCAAACAATGACAGCCACAACCAAAAAATAGCCGAGTGCTGCCGCAGGCGCCTGTAGTCCCAACTACTTGGGAGGTTGAGGCAGGAGACTCGCTTGAGCCCAGGAGCTGGAGGTTGCTGTGAGCTATGATGTCATAGCACTCTACCCAGGGGGACAGCTTGAGGCTCTGTCTCAAAAAAAAAAAAAAAAAAGAATCCCATTAACATTTCTTGCTTCCATTTAGTAGACCAATGGCAGCTTAAAGTGGTTAAACTGGGTTCACCTAAATGCAGTGTTATAGAATGACCAAGCCTTGAATTTAAGGTCTGGTAATTTGGAGCCGACCTCTGCACTAGATGGCATATGATCACCTGGCCCCTGGGAATCAATTTTCTCATTTGTAGAATGGGAATAATGCCCCGTATCTTGAGATGTTTGGTGTGTGGAATGAGAACAGATAGGAAAAGCACTTAGCGTGGGGCCATGTGCACAGGGTCCTCAGCATATGCTCGGTCCCTTCTCTTACTTGAAGTAATCCCCAAATTCAATGTCTGATTGACTGCTTGCTCTTAAGTCATTGAAATCACTGGAGTAACAGAGGATCACTGAATGTACAGCCTTAGTTCCCACCCATGGAATCCTCTGCCACATTTCTTTTAAACAAAATAGCTGAACCAGGAAACAACCTAAAGATCCCCGAACAGTAGAACTATTTGAGTATGATTTTTTTCCCACTAGATGGAAAATTATATACCCATTTAAAAATTATGTTTAACCAAACTGTGAATAGTGATTACTATTCACAGACAGGGGAGAGAAGTGAGAGTTGGGGGTGGGAGCGTGTTGGGGGGAAAGTATTAATGGGAGAACTTTCATTTTTGCTCTCTGTACCACTCTATCACTTGAAGTGATTTTAAAATGAGAAAGGCGAGATATACTTTTGAAACACATATGATAGGCCCAAGTTCAAATGAAAGAGGATAAAAATTTTATTATTATGAGTTTGCTACGTTGAAAAAAAGGTATTCCTACAAAGAAATATGAGTGCAGAGAAAGGTGCCAAACACTAACACTCGTCTCTGTTTGGATGAAGGATGGTAGGTAGGTATTTTGTTTTTTCTTAACAACTTTATTGAAATATTCACATACCATAAAATCCACTTATTTTAAGAGTATAGTTTGAGTTTTAGTAAATTTACAGCTGTGCATTACTACATTCCAGTGTGGAATACCTCCATCACTCCAGTAAGTATTGTTGGGAGCACTTTAAGCAAATATTTGGCTTAACTTTACTGGGGGAGGAGGAGGGTATTACAAATTATATACTTCTTGCCCCAAACACACATGATAAAAAATTTGGGCTCAAGTATTCTCCAAGGATCTCCCTGCTACTCTACTGTCAGTACTTTTCATTGGAATCTAAAGATCATAGGCAACCCCACCACCACACCCTGTGCACACCCTTCCCCCTCCACACATGCCTCCGTTCAACCCTCTGATATTGTGACCTGCCTAGAATTCTGACTGTATGTGGAAATAGCCTGGTCTGTCCTCTCAGCTCTTACAGGCCTTGTGTTTTTCCCTATTCTCTCTAGCAGATGACTGCCGAGGACAGCCAAATTCCCCACAGCAGACACAAGCACTGAACAGGCTTAACTGTCTACCTTTGTACTTTCTTTCTATATTATCTGTGGCAAGAATCTTCTTCCCTTTCCCAATAGTCAAGTATTTGAAGGTATATATTTTTTCAAAGATATTGTTCTCTGAATTTTTAGTTCTACACAGGATGATTCTTTCTAGATCTCTAGTCTTCTGTACTATCAAAAACAAAAGTCATCATATTCATTCTTATAAATATTTCCTTGGTGGTAGGTAGGGTTTGTTTTCTTTATTGAATATTTAAAACATTTCCTAAATGGGAATCTTTTTTAAAAATACTTTTTAAAAATAGAACAAAGACAATAAACATTCTTTCCTTTTTTTCTCTCTTCTGTCCTCTTTCCTATCCTTTCTTCTCCTCCCTCTCTCCTAAACTGGACAACTTAACTTCTGTTCTGGTACTCACAGAAGCAGCTCCTCTGAGGGCCTGCCTGGGGGAAGCACAGTCATGCCGGTCAGTAATGGTGGGGTTTGTCACCAACCCCCTCAGGAAGCCTGGCTGTCGCAGGGGCTTGGGGGAAGGTTGGGTGGCAGAGAAAAGACCTGTCCCTCCACCATCAGGAGCAAAAAAGGAAGGATAAACCCCAAAGCGGAACAGCTTTCAGAAGCCAGAGCTGTAATTGAGACATCAAAGCCTGGTGAGAACACAGTGAGAGATTTCACAAGAAAACTACAGTGCAGTTTTAAACT
The DNA here is from genome assembly GCF_000181295.1 of Otolemur garnettii. NCBI lineage: Eukaryota > Metazoa > Chordata > Mammalia > Primates > Galagidae > Otolemur > Otolemur garnettii. The sequence continues at coordinate 2,286,010 of NW_003852584.1, forward strand.
AAAAACCAGTGAGGCAGGAAGGCTCCTGGGGAGGGAGCCTCTTGCTTTTCAGAAGTTGTGGGGCAGTTAAAGAGAAAGGAAGCGGCTTCTACCGATTACAAGAGAATGCCATCCTCAAAGGTGATCAAGGAAATACTGGTTTGGGGTTACTTGTTAGTGGGCCTCCTGGGTATCACTTTAGGGAACTCCTACAAAACCCCTCCCCCCAGCCCTCAGCTGCTCCATACACTGGTCATGAAGCCCTTGGGGGACATGTACAGTCCACCTTGTGAATGCCACCATGTCTTGGGTAAAGGAGGAACCCAGGACAGCTGGAATGGAACCCGACTTTATCCATACATAAGGCCTTCACCTGCAGCCTCCCTGTGAGCGTATGTGAATTTTGTTGGCAGTCAGAAAAGTCATGCTGGCCTGATGGAAGGACTCAGTGGCAGGGAGCCCAGTCCTGGAGTAGGGCAGCCTCAGGAGACCCCCAGCCTGACACTCAGGAGTACCCATGGCTAAGAGAGGCAAGGGCAGGTGGTAAGTGACATGAGGCTTCCCTTCCATACACTGCTGCTGTCCATGTGTCACTGCCCATCTGAATCCCCTACACTTCGAAACATCTGAGTGAAGGACACCATTAACAAAATAACCAGAAGACAACACAGGAGGATATCACTATGATCTACTAGGCAAGCGGGGAATAAAGCAGTGACTGTGACAGACTCCCTTAGATCACTCACAGACAGGGAATGGGGACAGCCAAGAAACACACACAAAGGTGCTCCTCAGGGGAAATCAGGAAACAAATCAAAACAAGACACATACCCTACCTATATGATTGGCAAGAATAAAAAAGACTGATAACATCAGGTGCTACAAGGACACAGAGAAACCGGTATTCTCAAAAGCTACTAGGAGAATAAATTAACTGAACCATTTTGAAGGGCAAATTAGCAGCTTTATTTATTAAAACTGAAAGTTTCACATCCTATGACCTAGCAATTGGTATGTTCCCAAGCAAAACACACGCGTGGGCCAAGAGACATGTACAAGGATGTTGACAGCAACAATGAAAGCCTAAATAAAATGTGTTCATTCATCAGTGCAAAACTGCATGGTAACAACAAGGAATGAATCAGCTCTCCAGATATTTCAACAGAGTCAAGTCTCAAGAACATACTGTTGTGTGGAAAAAGTAAGTTGCAAGGTGATTTCAGTTTATGTGCAATGCTCTGATTTTTCAAAGGGAAAATAGAAATGTTATTAATATTTGCATACTTATGGGAGGCTGCAGCAGGTAGATTGCCTGAGCTCAGGAGTTCGAGACCAGCCTGAGCAAGAGCGAGACCTCGTCTCTAAAAATAGCCAGGTGTTATGGTGAGTGCCTGTAGGTGAGGATCTCTCGAGCCCAAGAGTTTGAGGTTGCTGTGAGCTATGATACCACAACACTCTGAGGAGGGCAACAAAGTGAGACTCTGTCTCAAAAAAAAAAAAAAAATTGCATACTTAAAACTGAATAAAGAGAAAAGTGACTCTCTTTCCATACCCATACACACGGGGTCTGGGGCCCAGCCAGGGCTAGGGAAGCAGTAGGTCAAGCTGCTGGCCAGCTAGCTCTGCCTGACCACAAAGACAGCAGATAATCACTAACTGGTGATGGGAGAACCTAAGAGATCCCCCACAATACCCTTGGGGCACAGCTATGGATACTTACAAACTAGCCAGACCAGTGAGCTCAAAACTCCGGTGTCCAGCTCACCTCACAGATGCATGAGTGCAATCTGAGCACCCACTTAAAGCCAGGCCCTGTGCTGGGTACTGATACTGAGAATGAGGCTTGGCCCCCACCCCAAGGAGCTCAGGGTCCAGTTGGGCAGCCTTGGTGTCCATTGGCAGAGTTGGGCTCAGAACCATAAAGGGCCACAGAGACCAAGGCTCCATTCTGGGGAGGAGCCAGACCCTAAGCACAGAGCAGGTAGGGTGGTAGAGGTCTCTATCATCCCCCCAGGACCCTATAGGCATGGTGTGCCCTTCTATAGAGCTTTGCTCCAGGGAAACATGACATGGCCCTCCTGCTTCTAAGTATTGCCTTTTGCTTTATTTTTTAAGGAGGGAGAAAATTCACCATTTTATTTTATTTGAAAATATTAAGTGTATCAATCCTTTTCACTAGATGACACTCATATGTTCCCATTTTAAAAGGTATAAAGTTTTTTTTTATAGTGGAGGACAGTAAGTCTCTCTTGTACCCCTCTGTGGAGGCAACCACCATATGCATTTCTTGTTATCCATCCACTACATGCTTCCAAGTCCTCATGGAGCTATGAACTTTCCATTTCTTCTCTACAAATGATGGGATGCCCACCCTGTGTTATGCGTTTGCCACTGAACCATATATCCTGGTGACAGACATATTAGTACTGAGACCCTCCTTTTTCTTAGCTGCATTCTCTCAATGGTAGGGATTGTCCTAAATGATTTGACAGGTTCCCAACTGATGAGTATTCAGCTTGCTTATAAGCTTTTGCTCAGATAGTTGAAGGATATTCTTACTCCTATGCACAGGTGAGAGCAAATCTATAGCAGCAAAGTAGAGTTTAGGGTTAACTTTTCTGCCTAAAGCACTTGTGTTTTTCCAAAATAAATTTATTTAAAAAGGAAACGTCATATCATTACCATGAATGGAAAACCAGAATTACTTACAATCAATAAGGTAAACACAAAACTTGATTAAAGAGAAAAGAACATTTTATTAAGTTATAACATAATGTTTGCTTTTTTGATAAAAATAGAAATCCTAGAATTAAAGAGGTTCTAACACAAATGAGTATCAATACAAGACTTTTTCTTTGGTGTAACAGAGTGGACCAGAGGGGCACTGGAATGGGTTTGCCTATGAACTCTACAAAGACTGTCACAGCAATATTTCCCACCCTTTGCCTTCTTACAGTGTGACTTTGACTCTTCTTCTATCAAGTGGTGGGGCTCTTCTCACTTGAACCTGAGTGGGCCTCTATGATTGTCTAGATCAAAAGAGTAACAGCAGAAGTGATGCTATACATATAACTTCAGGCAAGGTCATAAAAATGTTCTTAGAATTTATCCACCATGCTGTGAGGGAGCCCAGGAAGCCATGGATACATTTGTAAAAAAAAAAAAAATCCAAGGTCTGGGGCTGATGGCTAACCCCTAGGCCATCCTCCCTGGCTGATGCCACTTGGAGCAGAGACTAGCTATTCCCATTGAGCCCTGGGAAAATTATAGTTTCATGAGCAAAATGAATGCCTGTGGCTGTTTTAAGTCACTAAGTTAATTTAAAGTGGTTTTAAAGTCAGCAATAGATAATCACAATGATGATTTAATTTAGTGCTATATCTAGGCACACCTAGAATTCTAAAATTCTTTTAGGACTCACCAAAGGGCTGCTTACCACATCTCAGAAGAATGGCCTGGAGAAAGAGCTGTTGGCTGTTTTAGATGCTCAGAAGGTCCTACAAGTATTAAGCAGTAGGAAGGGAAAAGCCATTTCCCAATAGAATTTTTTTTTTGAGACAGAGCCTTAAGCTGTCACCCTGGGTAGAGTGCCATGGCATCATAGCTCACAGCAACCTCCAACTCCTCGGCTCAAGCGATTCTCCTGCCTTTGCCTCCCAAGTAGCTGGGACTACAGGTGCCCACCACAATGCCTAGCTATATTTTGGTTGCAGCCAGCATTATTGTTTGGCGGGCCTGGGCTGGATTAGAAGCTGCCAGCTCAGGTGTATGTGGCTGACGCCTTAGCTGCTTGAGCCACAGGCACCAAGCCTAGAATTTTTAAGATACTGAGAAAGAGAGAAGGAAAAAGCATGAGAGAACCACCTTACAAGGGCAGAACTGGAGTAGCTGGCCTGGTAAGAACAGCTTGGGTTTTGGAGCCACGGAAACTAGATTTAAATACCAGCTCTGCCATTAATAACTGTGTGGTCCTGGACAGATCACCTCCTTTCTCTGAGTCTCAGCTTTCTCACAAAAATAAGACTTAACTCCTTTCAGGCCTGTCACGGGGATCCAAGAGAGGAATGGGGCCACAGATACAAGCAGTGGGGGTAGTTGTTATAAGTCAGTGGTTCTCAACCTTCCTAATGCCACGGCCCTTAAATACAGTTCCTGTGGGTCGTGACCCACAGGTTGAAAACCACTGTTATAAGTGCTCTTATAAGTGCTTTATAAAGGGCGGTCATAGTGAACTGCCCTTTATAAAATTAATAAAAGGCCACAAGGTGGGAACTGTGGGTAGGAAAGATATATATATATATGTGTATATATATATATAGAGAGAGAGGGTCTGATAATTAAGTTCACAAATTCATCCTAGAAAAACTGCTACATATCTCATTGCTGAATACCACTGTGCTCCCGGTTGAAGTACTACTGCCCTTGAGTAGCTAGGCACTGACATCAGTGCCTACTCCACCCTTCAAAATACATATGGAACTCTTTTTCTGGAATGGCCATCAGAGTTGTCATTGTACAGAGGTCTGACAGTTAAGTTTATGAACTTTGGCTTGGTGCCCGTAGCTCATAGGGCACCATCCACATATGGTGGATGGCAGGTTCAAACTTGGTCCAGGTCTGCTAAACAACAATGACAACTACAACAAAAAAATAGCCAGGCATTGTGGTGGGCACCAGTAGTCCCAGCTACTTGGGAGGCTGAGGCAAGAGAATCACTTAAGCCCAAGAGTTTGAGGTTGCTGTGAGCTGTGATACC
>NW_003852584.1:2291322-2292880 GCF_000181295.1 Otolemur garnettii
CACAGGTGCCCACCACAATGCCTGGCTATTTTTTGGTTGCAGCTGTCATTGTTGTTTTGGTGGGCCCGGGCTGGATTCAAACCTGCTACCTCAGGTGTATATGGCTGACGCCTTAGCCACTTGAGCCACAGGCACAGAGCCTCATTAAAGATTCTTAGCTTTCTTTATTGCTCCCATAGATTCCAACGCTACTGTGAAACCTAAGCCTAGTTTTTTTGTGTATGTGTGGTTTTGTAACTTTATTTGATGTGTCTGACAATCACCAGTTAGTTGTCATGCATGTTCACTGTCTGTAGACTTTTGAAAGTGGTCACAGGTACATAGGTAATCAAAGTATAGAGCTTATTTGGTGAATCTAAGCATAGAGCTTATTTTCTGGACAACTGTACATGAATATGTTATGGCACATTCCTTATGCCTTTGGCCCCAGACAGGTTTGTTGAGCCTGGTATCAATGTACACATCTGGAGTCACCATCTTTTTTGCGGCAAATTTCCTGATCTCTCTGAGTGCCCAGGAGGCATGCTTCTTGAAGCCCATCCCATGAATGTGCTTTGTGAATGCTGATGGTGTATTCTCGAGTCACCACCTCGTCGATGGCAGACTGGCCCTTCTTCTTGCCACCCTTCTTTGTGGGAGCCACTCTGCCAGGCCCAAGTTGGAAAGAAAGCTCAGCCTAGTGTTTGAGATAACTTCTAGGCCCTGCATTCCAGTAGAATGGCTCACCCACCCAGACCAGTGGCCCATACCAAGGAACTGACTCAACTGGTCTTGCGACCCCCACCCAAGACCTGATTCAGCAAAGATGCCAATCTATACAGCCCTATGGTTCTGCCCTAAACCCAGGCAATCAGCTGACTCAACTCCCTAGCCCTTTGCTTGCCAAACAAACAGTTTTTTCCACATTATTGAGGAGATGGATTTGAGAACTTCCTCCCCTCTCCTTGCATGGCTGTAATATTAAACTCTTTCTCTGCTGTAAACCCTGCTGTCTCACTCACTCCTCTTCAGTCACGGTGGGCAATGAACCTGGTAAGGCTGTAACAGCAGTGGGGTCCTCACAGCACAAGTTCAATAACTTGAAAGCAACCTAACTTTTGGAGTCACTACTGTCTCTAGTCAGAACCTTTCCACTTGAGGTAAAGTCAAGCTTTCTAAATGCAAGCTCTTGACTAAACGAGTCTCTTAAAAGGGAGAAAATGAATCATGGTTTCTGACTGTTTCTCAGAATTCCTGTGGGGTCATGGAGTAAGCAAGATACACAGGCCTGCTGGCCTTCCTTGTCTCCTTCATCCCAGGCTGCCCTATCCCATGTCCTGCTGTGCTTGAATTCTCCCACGTATCCTTCCTTGTTGAGGTCCACCTGCCCATCCAGACTGTGCACCCCAATGAGGTAGAGCCTGCCTGGCCTCACTCATTGCTGTGCCCACCAGGAGGGCCTGGGCAATGGCTGGTGCTGAATTAGTGTTTGTGGATGGAATGGAGGGATGCTGATATCTTTTGTTTCTACCATTTTAAGACCAAGGAGTTCTCAACCAACGGATCTTGTCAGCTCCTG
>NW_003852584.1:2292903-2321270 GCF_000181295.1 Otolemur garnettii
GGTCAGGCTGTTGCTCATTACTAAGCAACAAATGGGGCTGATTGACTTCTGCTGTATTTAAATGATTTCTTTATAATAAAATATGGATGCCAATGCCATAATTTAATTCTTTGCATTGGTGGCTCTAACTACATTTAGAATCAAAGAAGTTTCTATTCTTAAGGCAGTATCTCTAGGCCAGCTGAACTCCAACACTCTGAAATCTGAAACTCTGGGTTTTAGGCCATAGCTGGAGTTTAGATTAGCAATTTCGTAAATGCCACTGAGTCTTTCAGGCACATGTTGCTAATGAGAAGGGTCAGAAGGCTGGAGGAACAGGAGCACTGACTCCAGGCAGGCGCACCCTGCGATTCCAAGACAGCAGGGCCTACGTTTGCAAGGGACCCAGAGTCCTGGCTAGCTGACTTGGTTTCTATGCCAGGGTCTGCCTGCTGCCAGAGCTTAGTGAGGGGCAGTGCAGGGCCAGCACAGACAATGAGGCTCATAGACTTTCTCAGGGCTGGAGATGATGTGTCACCCTGGGCTTTGGCTCTCTAAAGCCACATACTGAAAGACTGTCAGCGCTAAGTTTTGAATTGAGGACACTTCCCCAGTAGTTTTATCAATGACAAATGCTGCTGACACTACAGCTAATCTTTGTTGAGACCTTTTGTATGCTAGGTCCTGAGCTCCCACTTGATGTGGTCCTGGGATCCTCTGAGGTGGGTTTGCTGATTCCAGAGGACACAAACTGCAGGAGCTCAAGTCACTTACCCAAAGACACACCCTAATAAATAAACTGGCTGAGGTATGAAGCCGATGGACATGTGACCTTCACACCATCCTGAACAAGCTAACTGAAACCCAGCATTCTGGTCCTGTGGATGGGGTCAGAGAGATCTACCCTCATTTCTCTCAGAGCAGGATGCAACCCATCAGGGCTAGAAGTTGAGGGTGGGGATGCTGACTGGCTCTGGCAAGAAGACAGTCAAATGACATCAGCTTTCAATAGGTAGGCTCTGGACATTTGATCCCACGGAGGCCAAGGACCCAAAGCTAACTCTGTGTTCCTCGGCTGCCCTTGGCAAGGTTTCCCCTTTACCAAGCACTTGGTGGCCCCTTCCAGTGGCAGATATAGGTTCTTCTCTGGCTCTGGAAATACTGTCTCTTTCCCACCCTTGAGACTTTCTCTTCCTGGAATGCAGGGAGACTGATATTGGGTATATGCCCCTTGGGCTCTTTTCAGATGCTGGGATAGAGCAAGACAAGCAAAGCCCTGCCCTCATGGAGCCTCCAGACCAGAAGGATGGCAGCCCTTCTGAACTGTTGGATGCCCTAGGGATTAGTGTCTGTGGGATAAAGACGGTTATGTTTTGGCACAGAATAAAGCCAGAGACTTAAGGGAAACACCAACATAGCTTGCCTCCCTGATGACAGAATGCTGCTGAGGGGAGAAGCTGCCGCCAGCCAGGGCTGTACCACGAGGAGCGCTGGATGAGTCATGCCTTGCTGGGGGTCGGCAGGCAGGAGCAGGCCAGGAGCCAGGCAGCATGGGGAGGTCGATCAGCAGCCCAGCAGGAGGCGGCCATTCATTTCCCCGGTGTCACTTCTCCATCAAAGCCTACTACATGATGACAATGGTAGCCATTCTGTGGCATAAGAAAGTTGCTCACATCACATTTCCTTGGGAACTTGCTCACTTTGTGAAGGAAGCCTGTACAGATTCAAGTGTAACCCACAGAGCTGGAGTGACAAGGAACTGGGCCATAGTAAATTGCAGACCCACCAAAGCATGGAGAAGAGCCTTCTCTGAACAAAATCCAGACCTTCCTGAGCCTTAATTAACCTTGAGGGGGATTCCACACACCGCCCATGACACCCAGAAGCCAAAGACAGATAGAACTCCACAGTGGGTATGAAACAGCACGCTCAGTTAGGTTGGCTGCTTCTCCTGACAGTCAAATCAATCCTTTGAAGACAATTAAGTAACCATTTCTCTATCAACCCAGCAACAGCTTATGGGTTATTTGCTACAAGTAGCAATCAATTACTCTGTCTTCTTTGTAGCTCCCTAAAGTATCTCTTCCTAACCTGGGAAGGGGTAGCCATGAGGTATGATATTTACTGGGTAGAGAGTAGGCTTGGCATCTTTCTATCACCAAGCCCATAAGCTATGTCTCTCTAAGAATGCAAAGGGAATAAAATAGACAGGTGCTGTTCCTCAGATTTGCAAAGGGTACCAGCAATGAGGTATGCACACAGCGGGTAATTTATTGAAATCCAGTCACCCAGGGAACCCGTGACTTGGTACTTTTTTCTGAGAGTGAACTGTGACTGTTGGTGCAGCTGCCACACTGGTGTCCTGGCCTCGACCTCCTCCCCACCTACCTCTCTGCCCACAGTGCCAGAAGCAAGCCAGGGAGGCACTGCTGAGAGGCCTCTTTGCTTCCTAACACATTCCAACCCTTCTCTCCTTGCTAGAAGCACTGCTCCCACTATAGGGGATGCCTTGAGCCAGGCCTGGGGCTGACTGCCTGGAGATGAGTCTTAGCCCCACCACTTTCTAGCTGTGCTGACCCTGGGTATGTGGCTTTGCTTTAGTTGCACCTCTGTAGGCTGGGAGCAATACAATGGCTTTGTAACTCTACTTCAAGATACGCAAACTGGAGTATTTAGGGAGAAGGATACTGAGGCCTGCAATTTACTTTAAAATGAATTTTTTTAAAAAAGGACAAGTTGGGCATATTGGTGCACATCTGTAGTCCCAGCTACTTGGGATGCTGGTGCAGGAGGATTATTTGAGCCCAGGAATTTGAGGCTGTAGTGAGCTACGATTGTGACACTGCACCCCAACTTCAATACAACAAGTATGGTAAAGGCAGTGGTAAAATGCAGGTCGTGAGCAAATGGGTGTTTCTGGACAATTCTTTTTCAACCTCGTTGTACATTTAAAAGATTTCAAAATAAAACATTGGTGTGGGGGTGGGGATTGCCTACTAGGGTTGTTGTGAAGTAACTTTCAGACAAGTGACAACAGGTCTGACACAAGGTGTATGATCCATACACAGTACCTGCACTATAACTATTATTAGTTTTCTGGCCTTTTAAATCACTTCTGTGTGATTTATTACCAGAGAAGACCCTCACTGGGGAATTCCATTTGGTTCTCAAGTTTGAATAGCAGGGATTTAATTACGAAGAGTTTAAATTAAAGGGGGTATCTGTAGGGTCCTTTCTAGAATCTCTTAACTACAGAATCTTGCTTTTTCCCAGGTGATTCCAGCATCACTAAGGCCACTATATCAATGCTCACTTGGCAGATGTAGGTGGGTAGATCTGTCACTTGCTCACCGAGCAACTATTTGAGCAGTTCCTGGATGATGAGTCAGCTGCCTTGGTGACTGATAAATGGCTGGAGAGCAACAATCAACTGGAGGGAGGGGCACACGGGTGCCATTTTCAGACAAAGAGCCCAAGGCTTGGGGAGGCCAGGCATCTTGCCCCAGGGGCCCACAGGCTGGGGGTCATGCTGGCCTTGGGTTCAGCTCTCCCTGCTTCCAGAGGTGGGGCTTCCCACAGCTACTTCCTTTCTCTTAGTTTGCAATGCACACTCTGAGCCTAGTAAAATCAGGTGGCTGATTTTCACAAAGTGGCCAGGAAAACTGGCCACATGTCTTTATCTTTTTCCCTTAGTAAATTTCAAGAGACTCTCTTCTTGGGAGAACAAAGGATGAGAATTTTTTTTTTTTTTTTTTGCAGTTTTTGGCCGGGGGTGGGTTTGAGCCCGCCACCTTCAGCATATGGGGCCGGCCGGTGCCCTACTCCTTTGAGCCATAGGCACTGCCCAAATGATGAGAATTTTGCCATTCTCATTCCCACCTGTCCAAAAATGTGTGTGGGCAGCTTCCTCTGACTGCTCGAGTCTACATAAGGACAGGCAACTTGCAAAAGCTTTAATCCTCGTCCCCCTTCTTCACACTGTGCAGAGTTTACAGATAGGCAACGCTGTGAAAACAGAATTACCAGAAATAGAATCCCAGTGAACAGGAATTCCAAGTAGAGCATGGCATATCCCCTTATCAAGTGACACACAGCCCGCCAGAGGCACAGATCTGATCTTATAATGCAATGGTGACCACACTTATCTCTACACTGGCTCTCAGAACGCCACATTTGCATAGTACATTGCATAATTTCCTCTCTGGAAATGGCTCTGTTTAGCATGAGTAAATAAAGTTACCTAACTTTATGAGGCAGCTGAATGGAATGCTTGAGATTTCCAAGAAAAGATTTGAATACCTAAGCTCTTCACTGTGCAGCAAGATAGACTAAGGCAGACTCCACTTTCCTGCATGCCTCCTTCCTTCTTCTCAGCAGCCCAGGAGCAGGGAGCAAGGACACCCAGGTCTTCAGGAGCCCCCTCCCCCCATTTCTCTGTTCTGGCCCCTCCACAGGATGTGGTCAGGGACTCTCCACCCTGTATTGCCTGGTGGCTACTATGTGCCAGGCACCGGGGCTGCAGGGATGAAGGAGGCAGAGGACACATTCCTGCTTTAGATGACCTTTTGGAGGCTCAGTTTCCTTATCTGAAAAATGGAGATACCACTACTTTACATGAATGGAAACAAATGAGCTGAGGTACAGACAGGGCTTGTGATTTTTCTCCATGGGTCTACGTGGGCCCACCTTTCATTCCTCCTTCTGGATAGAAGGTTCTTAAAGATAGGGGCCACATCTTTTCTTTCCCTTGGATTTTCTATTAAGAAAAAGTGTACAAGGGTATTCCAGGGAGCAGATCCCGGCCCAGGGAGCAGATCCCGGCCCAGGGAGCAGATCCCGGCCCAGGGGAGTCTCCTTCTTTGGTGATAGTGATGGGGGCACCCAGGCCAAGCACACAGTCTGGAGAGTGTGTTAAAATCTCTGGGATCAGCATTGCTAACATTAGTAGAGAAGGCATACGTGGGTGCCACACATCTATCTGTGGGGGATCTGGCACCCATGGATACTGACCAGACTTCAGGGAGCTCCTTTGGTCAAATGGTTCTGATTTCAGCATTCAAGGCTCTTTTTAAATCGGGAGACAGTCTTTGATGCCAATATCCAACCTATACTCTTTCTGTGTGTTAGGCCAGCTGGGGAGAAGATGGCTTCACAGATGGAACCATGTACATCTACCTTCCCTCTTACCCTCTTTCAGAATTTTCATTCAAACATTTCTGGGATGCTTTCCTCCAAGATGGACTCTGTTCTTGGTAAAAAGGACCACAGAGATAGCAAGGCTCACCCCTCAGGGGTTCCTGTCTCGTAGGGGGAGCCCAAACAAATGACAGCTACATGCTGTGTGGTAAGAGCCACGGCAGGGAAAGACCAGGAGGTTGCAGAAGCTGGAAGCTGGAGGGGCACCACATAGCCCGCAGATCAGAGAAGACTTCCTTGTAGAAGGTGACATTTTAAATTGAATCTGAAAGCAGCCTAGAATCGGCCAAGCAGAGAACAGTGGACCTCTCTGACCCTTGCTGGCCCAGCACTAGCACCTCCATTTTCCACAGGTCCTTTGGAGTTTCAGGCTTTTTGCCTTGTTTTAGCCTGAATGTCTGGGGTGTCTGCTTGCACACTCCTTGAGCTCTCCCTCTGCATCTGTCCCTTCCCTGAATCTAAGCCTCCAGGGGCAACTCAGCCTCAGACTGAGTCCGCCACTTCCCAGTGTGGGACCTCAGCATGCTCCCACCTCCCCTGTGGTCCGCGGGTACCTCATCCAGTTAACAAACAGAATGGTAATACCGTTTCCCTCTAGGTTGCTATGAAGGCTCTATCGTACTTCTAACGTGCTAGACTAGGCCCTACCACTTGGGAATAACAGAAGCTCTCTATTTACTAGGCTGTATGGCCTCAGTCAAGCGTGGTCCTTAGGTTCCTTGTATCTCAAATGAAGAAGTTGGGACTGAACCACAAGCCGCTTTTCTGATGGGAAGGAACATCTAAATTTCATACCAGGGGACACATTTATAGCTATTTGGCAGAAATTAGTTCACAGAGTGAATGCTTACTGGCATAGCAGTCTGATTTTTAATTAGCTTGTGGGAATTCAGTGTACTTCAAACATTAACAGTAAAATATGGGAGACCTCTGGTGGGGATCAGCCATACCTTTAGACTTAAACAAAAGCTGTATACTTCACAAACCGAATCCCCTGCTCCATGCATTTAATCTTTAGTGTTCTGATTACCAATAAACTTTTGGCACTAGAGCAACACTTGCAAAAAGCATGTGATTTAAAGTAATGTGGTTAATGAGAAACTAAATCTTATCAGCTTAACTGTACAATACTATACACCCAATCAAATGGCTTTTTCTTTAAATTGTTAAACTATGTTTAAATAAGACAGAAATTAAGAATCTCAACCATCTTTCCAAGCTTTTTCTTCTTTTAAAAATGAACTTGTGTAGGAACTACTCCATTAAATTCATGAAGAGCAAAATAGGAAAAGGAGCTCCATTCACTCATTTTATTTTAGTCATTCAAGAAACTTTTATGGAGTATTTTCTAGAATGTTAGTTCCATGGGGGCAGGGATTTTTGTTTAGTGCTCATGGCCAGGCACAGAGTAGGTGCTCATTAAATACGCGTTGAAAGGTGAAATGCCTACTTTGGGTAAGGTGTGGATGAGACAGAGAGACCAGGCTCAGCCCTGCTCTCAAGGAGCTCTCAGAACAGGGAGTGAAAACAGCCTGAACCGGACACGCACAGTGTGAGGGATGTGAGAGCCAAGGACAGGCAGGGGCTGAGGCTCGAGGCTGGGTAAAAGGGTTGGGAGAGGAATATGAGGATCAAGGCAGCAAAGGTTGGTGGGAGGTGAGGCTGCAGAGGCTGGGGACCTATCAGTAAGGGTGGCTTCATTTAAGCCATGCTTAGAAAATGCCCTGGAACTGGGAATTACAGGAAGGTCATCATGGTAACTGGAAGTTTTTGCCCATGGTTATTCACTGAAATTTAATTCATGCCTTTAACTGGAAGTTCATAATTAAGACCTAGACTGGAGATTAGAATATACATGAAGAAAGTGTTTTACTAAAGATATACATATACATAAAAAATAACAAACATATTAGTCCCAGCTACTGGCAGGCTGAGGCAAGAGAATCACCTAAGCCTAGGAGTTAGAGGTTGCTGTGAGCCGTGTGACACCACGGCACTCTACTGAGGGCGATAAAGTGAGACTCTGTCTCTACAAACCTCCCCCACCCCCCAAAAAAACCAAGCATACTTCCCATTCATTCCAAAGATATACATATATATAAAAAATAACAACCATACTTCCCATTCATTCCTTTATCAATTCATCTAATATTTACCCGGTATCTGTTATAGGCCAAGCACAGCCTCAGGTCCTAGGGCTACAGACATGAAAATGAAGGTCTGTTCTCGGTGCAGTTTGCTGGGTGCAGACAGCCCATAAACCAGTAAAGGAAATACACCTGTTAGTATCTATTGTGCTAGCACAATGGCAAGGTAGAACTTAACTTGCTTATAGACTTTTTACAAAAGTCATTCACAAAGTCTACAAACAGACTTTTCGAAGTCTCCCCCATTTGCAAATGTATAATTAAGCTAATTTCAAATAATAACATTTATAGCGTATTGAGTATTTAGTAAGCATCTAACACTGTGCTAAGCATTCAAAACCAACCGGTGTGGGAGGTAGTTTCATGCACCTTACACATGAGAACACTGAGACATGACAGGGTCAATAACCCACCCAAGTTGTACTGCTAATACGATCTTCAGTAAGGTTAATTCCCAGGACCCTAGGCAGCAAATACCCATAGTGAGTCAAGCCCAAGTTCCTCCATATGCTTGAAACCAAAGTCCAATCCCATAAAAGATTCTGCAGGCCATACGGAGTTAGAGGAATCCTGAACAGCCAAACAAAATGACACTTGGCTGCCTATGTTAAGAAATCAGCTGCCTTCAGAGCAAGGGCAGGGGTAACTTCACTTTGGCCAGGCTGCATGCACACTGGTGCCTTCAGCTGCTCTTGCTGAATTCTTGGCAGAGGAAATCCATCAGCAGACAGAGAAAGGGAAAGGTTAAAGAGAGTCTGGAGATTTTGGTAGGATGGTAGGAGGGCACAATAGATGGTAAGAAAGCCTGGCCTCCAAGGTGCTGTGTGCCCCACAGACCTATCTCCTGGGCAACATGTGGCCAGCTCCAAAACCCCCATGCCTTGAACTTCCTGCAGGGCAAGTGAACAGAGGCAGGTTCACTGAGCTAGGGAGCCATGGATTCACATTCATTAGACAAAAGGAAAGGAAAGAGCTAGTGAGGTTGTCCACTAGTACATAAGTGTACATCATAGGCAGAGCTGCTGTAGTCAGCGCTTGGCTGGAGCCTGCCTGCTCGGTGAGCTAGTGAGCCAGGCATGCCCCTAACCCTCAGGTGCAACCCTGGTGAGCTTAGAATTATGATCCCCACTGTTGCTCCTTCCTGCCATGTGCTAGGCACTTAAACACAGTGTGGGCTCTGGGCCTCCACTTTCCAATCTGCAAATAGGGCTAACAGTGCCACTTGGCTGTCAGGCGATGAAGAACTCAGAGAAGCAGAGAGCAAACACCTGGCCAACATCACCACAGTCACTGTTATCACCCTTGCTTCACCCTCTCTTCACCACAACCACTGCCTCCAGGCCAAAGACACCTGTTGAAAACACGCCAGTAAGTGAAGGTGCTGAGGTTCTGCACTTCCCTGGTTTTATCCCCACATGCTGGGCAGTGCTGCTCTACAGGACTATCTGTGCTAATGGAAATGTGCTATAGCTGTGCTGTCTAGGAAGGAGCCACCACAAATGTGGCTACTTACATTTCAATGATTCTGCTATTCTGCCAAACCAACCACATTTTAAGGGCTCAGTAGTTACATGTGACTAGCAAGACAGTGGAACAAAATTTTCAATTTAATTTAAACTTTGATTTTCATTAAATTAAAGCCAGATGGCCACAGGTAGCTTGTGGCTACCATGTGGGACTAAGAAGGGCTAGAGGCAGCCACAGAGAAAAAAGAGACCAGGACCACCATGTGAGGCTGCAGGGAACAGCCCCGCTTCACTTCTGCCAACTCTGGAGTGAGAAAGATCCATCCCAGGAAACCAGGGTCACGCAGAAGCAGCCTGGCCCAGGGCCTTGGAGTTCCCTGACCTGGAAGGAATGGGAAGCTCTGGCCACACACACTTCTGGCTCTTGGCTCATTCAGCGTGGGAGCCTTCATTCTGTGTGTCACCTTAGCGGACATGCCCCCCTGGAGAGCTGACAGCCAGCACATTCCCACAAAGCTTTCCCTGTGTCACAAAGAAAGTAGGTACAATTGGTGGGCATGGGGAAGCCAGTAGCACTAGGAATAATGAGGCAGATGTGCACTGCACCGCTGGTCTCACTGTGAGTGGATTCCTCATGGGCCACCCCCGTCCATCCTTCCCAGCCTCTGAGATGAGTAAGGGTCTCACAGGCTCACTGCCTGCATATCTTTCTGTCCTGGCCCCATGTGGGGTGAGCACAGCAGAGGGGCAGGAAAAGCTCCTCGAATTAAGGAGTTGAAAAGTTCCTCCTGTGCCAGCACTTGGGTGGGAATGTGTAGCCGCCTGGAAAGCCTGAAGTTCACACACGGTGACTTGGGAGGTAGCCAGGATTCTTTGAAGTGAGGGCCACTGACAGCCTGGGGCACCGGCACTGGTTTAAAGTACAGACTTCAGGACTCTAGCCCTGCCAGGCTGACTTTTAGAGGCACAGCTCAGGAGAGTCCATGGACAAGAGACCTACCTGTTAGATTTCACATACCTTCACAGAATGACTGCACTGTGATAGATGGGGTGACAGGTGGTCACCAGTATGCTCTGCTCTTAGCGAGGAAACCATGGCTAGGACCTGGAGCTCCTTGTCAAGAAACCTGACAATTTTTTCAAGGAGGGGACTCAGTAGTGACACTACCTAGGACAGGACACAGAAATGCTTGGTGGCAGTTTAGAATAAAAGGTTAACCACCATTTGGCCCTTATCCCCTCCTATAACCTTAGCACACAGGCTCATACATTCTTTCCATGGAGATGGGGCTGAGTAGGATCTGATTTCTGTCTCCATCTTCTCCCTGAACTAGCTCTTTGTTAAGGGGAAGGCACCGAGAACTCATCCTGTTCTCCACTATGCTAGAGGGTGCTGCAGGGGCCTCAGTTCATCCTTAGAACAGTGGCTGTGGCATGACCCAGGGATCTTTAAAAACACAGACACTGATAAAACAAAAACAAAAACAAAACACAGATACTGGCTCCTGCCCCCAGGTGGTCTGATTTAGTTAATGTGGGGTTGACCTGGGCATTGGGTTGACTGAGCGTGTTCTAGTACACAACAAAGTATGCACACCACCTGGCCTTCCAATTTCTTCTGGGGAGGCAGACCTCCCTAGCCTATCTGCCATGGGGAGGTGAGGAGGCAGACTTGCCCAAGTCCCACCCTGAGCCAACATGGTACTCAGCTGAGTTTGATCATACTGCTTCTGCTTGTGCTATTACAACACACGGAGCCTGCAGTCCACGGATAATTAAAAACAAAGCAAAAAATCCTTGTCCTCATCTTACTCTGAAACACTGGGGCAAGATGTTTCAGGCCATTCATAAAAAAGACACCCAATGGGGCCAAAAAGCTGCTGAGGTTTTCAGGACAGAGAAAGCTCACTGAAAAGATGTCAGTAAACACAGAGGCTGTAATGCAATCCCAGGGCTGATGGATTGTATGGCATCCCCGGGAGTTAATTACAACAGCCCTGTGCTCAATCCCACGTCAGCACTCTTTGCTATTCATGATTCAGGTAAAGAAGGATGCAAACTAATAGGGCAGGGAATGAAATTAATTGAGCCAAGCCTTTTCAAAATATTTCTGATACATCAAATTGTAATGAAAGATTAACACACACAATGGAAATATTAAAAGGCACTTATAGAGGCCCCCAAAACAGGGAGAGTAAGAAATCAGTAACGGGTGAGGGAGCTGATTAAATCTTTCAGATAAGGGAACTGGTAACTGATGTGAGGTGTTTATTCATAGCCAAGAATTTAAATGGGGGGGGGATAGCCCCTGGTCACTCACTTGACTGCTCACACTGGTGAGGCCTTCCTGGAGGGCAACCTGGTGATACAGAAAGTCTTTCAGCTGGGCTTGCCCTTAAATTCACAAGTCCACTTCTGTAGTTTTAAACTATGGCCATCCTTGCGGATGGGTGCAGAGATTCAGCCACAGAGAAGTTTAAACTCATCGGTGAAGTGCCTCAAAAAGGCAAAAACTCAGGGAAGACCCCCTTGATAGATTATTATACAGTCAGTTTTTTAAAAAAACGCTGTTGAAATAGTGTTTTCTGAACTTTAATCATCTCTTTATCACCTTAAGGATTTTTTCATAGTTGTATCATCTGCACCATTTGATACTTTTTAAAAATTATGTTCTCTCCTTTTGTAATTAAAGTTATTTAAAAAAGAAACCTTGTATCAATTACACAAATGCAAAAAGTAGCATCATCTGTCAACAGAAGACATAACTGTTCACACAGACAAAATAGTCCTATATGTGCCAATGAAAAACTGTCTCAGGCTCCACCTCTCAAAAAGTCTGGCTGAGAACGTCTTGGCCGTTGACATAGCAAGGCATCCCACAGGGCCTGGAGAGAAAAATGAAGGTACCAAACAGCACGCGAAGGGTGATCTCATTTTGTAAAATGAACACAAGTGGCTATGGTATGGTTGTCAGTGTTTCATAAAACGTTTGTCTCTCTTTCTCAGTTTTCTACAGCAAATTTATAATACTTTTATAATCAAAAAATAAATTTAGAAAAATGTCAGTGGGTCTCCTATGGGTCCCTATGTACCTCTTGAGAGAGAGGTCTGGGAGGATCACACCCAACTGTTAACTCTGGTTATCTGGAAAAGTGAGAGGAAGGGGTAGGAACTACCTAGTTTTGTTTTCTCACAAAGATAAGGCATTTTGCACTGTATATGTGTAATTAAAAGTTAATGGCCAGGCATGGCAGTGCACACCTTTAGTCCCATCTACTTGGGAGGATGAAGTGGAAGGGGCTTGAGTCTAGGAATTCAAGCCAGCGTGAGTAGCATAGTGAGACCCATCTCTAAAGATAAAAATAAAAAAACTGGCCTCTGCCCCAAGGGTGGTTTTGTCCAACACATAGCTCACTTTCCCGAGAACAGACCTGGCCTGTGGACAGAAGGCCAGGAGAAGACCGGGGATGGGGGGAGCCCAGGAACATGACGTGCCAGGTGTGATGGGCCTTCCTAGCCTTGGTCTCTCCATAGGCTTTTTTCTTGTTCACTCTCTATTGTCTTTTCTTGTACTCGTTACCCTTCCTACCTTTCTTTTCTCCAGTTCTTGCTTTGAAAGCATGACCTAGAAAATGCAGGCTTTCCACGTTCCATAACATTACCGCCCACATTTTCCTGCTATTTACATCAAAGATCCCAAGCTCACACATTTGAAACAGACTGTCATTTAAAAGACCACCCACTTAAAAAAAAAGAAAAAGATTACCAACTGTTCAAAGAAGAAACAAGTCATGGAAAATGTGACTTTCATTCTGGTTCTGTTTGATCACACCTCCTAAGAAGAAGGCAGAAACTTCAAAGGCATCCCGGGTACTGAGGAAGCCCGGAGCTGCTGAAGGTTAGTTAAAGTGCTTTATCGTGGCTGATCCATGGGTGGACAACTTTTTCCATTATGTGCTTAAAAGGCCCATAGCCCACTTCTTCATAACAATGATAACTTGATTCATTCTACAGACTTTATTGATTTCAATGTAATTCATGTAAAATTCATGGCAACTATGCAAAGCTAATTTTTCATCTTTGAGTTCTATTATGAACTACATGACAGAGGCAGTAAGGAAATGAGAGATGCATGTTCTGGCAGTGGGGACAAGGCAGGCACACAGGGCCCCAAGCGAAAAAAGGGAGGGATATTTTTCTAAAGAACTCAGATTCAAGAGAGACACACAAGGTCAATTCTTAAGAAGGGAACTAACTGAGGTGGCCTGGAAAAAGTGATGGGGTGTTGGGGGGAGGTGCTGTCTGCAACTGTCTCCAATTTAAGAAGGCAAGGCCTCCTGAGGCTCCTAGCTGCCCCGTCTGAGCAGCTGGAGTGATGGGACCCGTTAAGCCACAGGAGCACTCCTGCCTCCTCCACAAACCTCACACCTGTACAGAAGCTGGCTCTGGCCTCTGAATGTTTACTGTAATCACATTTGAGGAGTGGAAACTTTTCAGGCCCAGCCTGCCAGGACTGGCGTGGGGTTTCTGGGTCAGCCTCTGGAACCCCTGAATCATGTCACCTTTTAGTTTCCTTTTGAGCCCCCAAAGCACGCATCTTCTGTCACCTAAAGATGACACAGCAAAGTGGTTCCTTAGGACTGACAGGGCTGGGAAGTGGCCCTACAGAGCTAGCAAGCACCCTGGGGGAAAAGAACAAGATCAGGCATCATTTAGAACAGCAGTTCTCAACCTGTGAGTCGAGACCCACAGAAACTGTATTAAAGGGTTGTGGCATTAGGAAGGTTGAGAACCACTGATTTAGAAGAATGTAGTCAGTCCTCTTTCCTAATGCTGCCATTACAAAGGAAGGTAGAAGCAAATTGCCACACCTCCACAGGGCACAAGACCTACCTGCCATCCAGAGGGCCCCATTGTTCTCACTCCAATAGGTTAGGAGGCTCTCCTAACCAATGTTGCACACTGCCCCCTCCCTGTAGTAGCTTTGGTCATTGTCCACTTGCTCTGGGTCTAATGAGAGGCGAGTTCCACCAACTGCCACCTCATCTTACTACGCTCACCCCTGCCATCCCCAAGCATGGTCGTGCCCTTTCTGGAGCTGTTTACAGCTCACTTGCCTTTCCTTCCAAGGGAGCCTTTCATTACACAGCCAGGCCCTTGGGCCCTCCCATCCACCTCCATTCCACCCTATCCTCTTCCCCCCCTGTGCTGTGCCTGAGGCCTGGTGTGCACCCATCCACCCTTGGACGTCTGGCTAATGTTTACTTCTTCAAAAATAAGTTAACTTGTTTCAAGAGATATTTATTTGGCAGCATCTCAGTGGCAGGCAGATGGACAGAGAGAGAAAGGTGGTCTGTCACCACCTGCCTTCCACCAAGGGAAGTGGGGGAGGAGACCACCGAATCTGGAAATGTCACTGAAGTGTCTGGTGGGGAGGCTCCATGGCCTCCCAGCACTTGGTCACAGCCAGCTGCCCTCAGCACTGGAAGCCGCCATTCCTTTGCCTGAGCACCACAGAAGAGTTGGCTGGTGTTTTGAGGCCTTGATGCATCCAAAATAGATGTTTTTGTGTCAGAACCTCACACTCACTGGGATGAGTGTGGCCACGGCAAGTGGACAGGCTGAGGACAAGTGGCTTTCATTCTCTAGATGCCCTGGCTTCACAGTCGAGGCAAGGACAGGCTGCTCCACCCTCACAAGGCCTCTCCTCTCTCCATTTGTTGTACTGAGCGAGTTAGGCTGAACTCTTAGGAAACAAACACATATACTCCACACAGTGCCCCAAAAACATCAGGAAAGGGGGACACATGGGCTGTGAAGGAGCAGGAGGCATGGGGGAGATTCAGGGGAAGAGGCTCCTAGGATGGGTCTACAGGGTTGCCTGCTCCATGAAGGCCTCAACACTCAGTGCCTGCCTCCTGACTATCTCTTACTGGCCTGGGGACAGTCATGATGATGAAGATGATAGCAGCCACCAGCACTGAGGATACATTATGAGCCAAACACTTCTCAGTATATTTAATTTACACCACCACCCTGTTTTACAGATAAGGAAACTGAGGCCCACAGCATCTCAGGAAGTTGCTCCAGATCAAACAGCAAACAGACAGCAGAGCCAGTACTCAAACTGCAATGGAGTCTGACTCCAGAGGCCTTAAGCTCACCATTACGCCAAGAAAGGTAGGGAGGAGTTGGAAGAGAGGAAAAATTTTGGAGATAAGAACTGATATCAGTCATGTTCAAATTTGTATTTGCAAAATAACTTTCAAGAAAACACTTGAAATGCCTGAAAACCAGGGATTGGTTTATGTGTTTTTTTTTTTTTTTTGTAGAGACAGTCTCACTCTATCACCCTCGGTAGAGTGCCGGCAGCGTCACAGCTCACAGCAACCTCTAACTCCTGGGCTTAGGTGATTCTCTTGTCTCAGCCTCCCGAGTAGCGGGGATTACAGGTGCCTACCACAAGGCCTGGCTATTTTTTTGTTGCAGTTTGGCCGGGGCCGGGTTTGAACCCACCACCCTTGGTATATGGGGCCAGCGCCCTACCCACTGAACCACAGGCACTGCCTGGTTTAGCATGTTTTAAAAGAGCTTATTTCAGTGGTGTTTGGTGGGCTCCTACAGTGAGGGTCTGACAAGCACCCCCCTGGCAGTTGGGGGTGCCATCACTCAGAACTATCTAGGGAATCAGAGCAGCCCTGCCAGGGACCTGTGACTTGAGTGTGCCTTTCCTGCAAAGAAAAGTGGGGTGATTTCAAAGGGGGAGCTCAGGACTCAGTTCAGCTACTAGTTTAGCAGATCATTGGTAGCCTCACTCAGGAAACTATATTTCATACCTATTAGAGGCCTGCTGTGTTTTAGGCCTTGTGCTCAAAGCTTTCCCAACAACTTTCCTCATTTTCCAGATAAAGGAAACCTCGGATTCAGGTTAAGTGATGTTCAGGAAGCTGCAGAGTTGGCTTAAATGCTGGCACTCGGACGCCACAGGACACCCATTTACACGTTGCCTCTACACCTGCCTTGCTACCAGCACCTTCCCTGTGCAATCAGTGCCAGCCCCTGTGATAACTCTCCAGAGCAGAGGGACACCCTGAGACTCCACAGATACAGACAGCTGCTGTGTATACAGTTCCAGCCACCAGGTAGTGAATCACAGCCTTGGCAGCACGAGATTTCCTCGTCACCCTGCTGCCTCTCACAGAGGCTGGGACCAGATCCTGGAGCACACACCACAATGTGGGGCTTCTTTATCAACTGGTTGCAAGTAAAAGCCTGAGAGCTTTCCCTCAAAGCCATATATAACTTCCTTAGAAATAAGTGATATCTTGCTCAACACCAGTTATCAGTGTCCTGTTTCTTTTCATAGAAGCAGTTCATGGTGTGAGGTGGGGTAGATACAAACACAAGAGGGAAGCTGCTTACCTCAGGTCTTTACTGAGAAAGAAGGTTGGGAGCTTTAAGAACAAGATCCACCAGAGCCTCCTATGAGGCCAGACTGCGGACTCTCTGAAGGTGGGTGGGAAATTACTGGAAGACACGCTGTAAGGAAGTGGCCCTCTGTGTAGGCCTGGAGGTTCCATGGCAGTATCCCAGATGCCCCCCAACATCACACTTTGCTTCCTAAGGGCATTCATCCTGTAGGCACTCCAGGGGTTGGGTTGCCCACAGTCACTTGTTTGTTCCCCACTCCTGTCAAAAATCATTCAATGAATCCACAAACACAAGAAAGGAAGGAACCATTTTCAAGCACTTTGTCAAGCCAAGAATTTCAAAGTGAACACCGGATGGGTCACCCTCATGACTTATGTAGCTCGGTTACAGGAGGCAGGTTGCCCTTCTGAGGAGCCAGAATGCAGGGGATGTATTCTTTTAATAATGGACTATTTGCCAGAGAACTAAATAACTAAGCAAGCATATTTCTGGGACTGTTTAAAATAAATAACTACCAAGCAGAGGGTGGGGAATGTCTAAACAGATATTTCAAGTATGAAGGATTGGTGGAGGTTTGAGAGAATGCAGCTGTGTGGACTCTAAATACACAGAAAGGAGGCAGGAAGTGTTTTCTGGCACCTCTTTGATGACCAAAGACAGGGATGGAAAAAGCAGAGCAGAACATAGGGTTGATTAGTTTGGAGGGGTTCCTGGTGGCCTCTGGGTGGGCTAGCCTGAGCTGCACACCATGCCCAGCACCACTCAGCGGGCTGCCTTGCTGTGCTTACCAAGGCTATGCTCTGAGTGGGGGTTCCCTCCCTGGCCACCTGGGGTACAGAAGGTGAAATTCCTGCAGCCACCTCTGACCATAACTGGTGGATATATAGATGTGCTTTTGTCTGTCACACCAACACAGATGACAAAGGCTGACAGTGGCCAGTGCAGGAGAGAAGTGAGGGAATGGGCATTCCCTAGCACTGTCAGCAGGAGGCTCAGAGGGACCAGCTTCTTTTTCAAGGGCAATTTGAGAAGAACTATAATAAATATCAAGAAATCTCTGAACCCAGCAAGTCCACAGGTAGGAGTCCCTCCTACCAAAGTACTGTGCTTGGGAACAGAGTTGCTCACAAGGCCGACACTCCTGGGTGCTCTGTGAGTGAACAACTGGACACAGCCCAGTGCTCATCAACAGCATGGACACACAAGAGACAGCCCTTTGGGTGCTTCTAATTACTGCAGTATTGTGTTGATAAGCTCCACCCTGATGTCCTGACACAGGAAAACCCCACTTTAAAGTGCCAAAAGCAAGTTGCAGAACAAGATATACATGATCCCATTTGTAGAAAAACTATAGTCATATTCATTCAGCAAAGATTTACTGAGTGCTTACCAAGTGCATAGGCCTGGGCTGGGGTGACAGTGGTGAACAAGGCAGGCCACAGCTCTCACTGCAGATGGATATGTAGGTGCACAGAGAGTGCCCTGGAAGGACACAGCCCCAAATGGAAGCTGTGGGGTGGGTGGGAGGAGCTGCGGGGTGGCTGGGGAGAGGCACTTTCACTTGTTACGCTATACGCCCTGCACTATTTGAATGTGTTTCTCTATTACTTGGTGGTGTAACAAGTACACTTTTAGACAGCAAAAGGAAAACCTGAATTACTGACTCAATGGTAGGAACCCAACCTTACTAGGCCCTGGACGGTACCTACTCCATGGGGTGAAGAGCTGAGATGGCATTAAGCGTGTGCCAATTTTCCAACCAATGCCAAGGTTTTGTTTTGGCATCTTTTCCAGGCCCTGTGAAAAGAACAGGTTTGCAGAATGTGGGCTCTGGCAGCCCATCATAGTCCAGGCACTGGTGTGGGGGCGTGGCACACCTTCAACCCAGGCTTATGCATCAGAGGGCACAAAATGTGACTCCCTGAGAGTACTCAGCTTCCTCAGCCTGCCTGCCCAGATCTTAAGCAGCTCTCCCTGGGGTGTGAAAAGCAGCCTAGGGTTTTTTCTAGCCTACCCACTCCTAACTGAAAGTGATACACGGTGAAGGGCCATAAGCACCAGCAGCCTGGAGCAGAAGCATTTCAGACCACTGGCTAGGGCAGTCTGACTCCACCAGGCAAGGCTGAGGACACAGCCCAGGCAGTGCAGAGGAGCAATAGGCCTTGGGGGCCAGGCAGCCTGGGACCCGAGGCTGATTCTCCCCCCCCCGCCCCCCACTCCCAGTCCTGATAGCTGAGCACCCTTGGGCTGTGACCTCTCAGAGACTTGGGTGACAAAGTCATAAAATGAAGTTGCTGCCTGCTTCAGAAGTGCAGGAGGATTCCATGGGGGGTTTCCCTCCTGACACATAAAGGGCCCAGCCAAGCATCTGGCACAGACCAGGGCCTACATGAGTTCCCCCTCCAAGGGGCAGGCCCCTTTAGGCATAGAGAACATCCAGATGACACAAAATCTAACAGGTTGCTCTGTAAGCAAACGGACTCTAAGCCAACAAGAGCCCCAAATCTCCTGGAGTATAGAGGATTAAAAGACCCTCAGAGTTGCCCCAAGGGGTCCTAGGGCAGCTGACCAGTTTTTTGGACCCTTCCCATCCCGAACTTCCTTCCTTCCCAGCTGTCCTGTGTAGGAACAGCACCTCCACCTGGCAGGTGGCCTGGGCCTCAGCGCACCCATAATAAAAGGAGACTGCTGAACTTGGTAACATGCAGATTCTGCACTGGTTTAGCTACAGTTGTGATTGTGATTAAAAAAACAAAAAACAAAAAACAAAAATAAAAAAAACTTGTTCGTATGTGATTCCCTGACTCCCTGGAAGAACTACTGATGAGACAGGTATATGAGAACTTTCTTGCAGGGGCCATAATAACCGAAGAGTGAATCCTACTATTACTCAAATACAGGCAGGGCTTAACCTAGCCTTCTAAAAGGATGTTCTACCAAGTAAAATCTGTCCACAGTTAATATCTATAGGCAGCCACAAAAAAATGTGAAATAGTTTAGGTCCATCTCATTAAAAATATTATATATTTTTTTAAATTGCCCACCCTCCCACTGCTGAATGATGAAAATCGCAGCCTGACCGCTGGGGAGGCAAGGCTTTCTCCTGGACATCACAGTGGGCCCTGCCCTCAGCACAGGCGAGGCTCTAAAGGCAGGCAGGAGTCCAGAGGTGCCCTAGTAAGTACACCTAACAAGCAAGGGGGACCTGTGAATGCTTTTAAATAGCACCTGTGAATGATTCTGAATTAACTTTAGCTTCATATGTTGTAGGGAAATATAGTTTATCAATCCCCTAATTTCATGGGTAGAGGTTAGAACTAGCTTTACCTACCCTACCTAAACTTGAGGGCAAGAAATTGCCAATAAATTCAAAGAAAGATATTAAATAATGGATCATATAGTTGGTTCTCTGACAGAGCAAATATCTCAAAGGTGGCACTCAAAGGCCTCTGCTTGGGGGTTACTGGTACCTACACACAGAGACATCTGCCAAGCTAAGATCACGTGAGTTGCATGGAAGGAGATGGGGCAGCACTGACCTAGAACATGGCACTAAGCCCTGAAAAGGCAAGGAATGGCTTGTCTCTTCTGGGCAATGGCATAAAATGTCTCAGCTCTCACCTCAACTATCTGAACTCAGGATAACTTGGCTATCTTTAACAGGGAAATTATTTGCCAGTGAATTACTACCCCAAGCCTTATGGCAAAACATCGTTAGTACAATAGAAACTGTCTCATTGAATTCTCATAATAACCTTAGTCAGGCAAAGAGTTAATAGCTTCACTCTACAGATGAGGTTAAATAACTTGCCCAGGTCACATAGATAGTAAACGGGGACCAGAGCCAGGTGAGGTGGCCTGGCCTGTCAGGTGGGGGCATGGGCCTAGGAACCCCCACCTGAGCCTTATCATTAGCTTTGGTTGCTTATGTGTATACCTCAGAAACCAAGGAAGATGAAGTTCCCTGGAAAGAATTCATCATAAAAAATAAGCATAACAACAACAATGGCAGAAATAGTAATAAAGCGCTTTCAACAAATGGAGGCCCTGTGCTTTACACGCATTGCCTTGCTTCATCTTCACAGCCTCCTTGTTGGGCAGGCATTACTTATAATTCTCTCTACTTCACAGAAGAGGAACTGAAAGCCTGAGAGGGAAATCACCTCCTACAGGCACACAGCCACCAAATGGCAGAGCTGGAACTGGGACCTAGGCCAGCCAGCACCCAAAAGCCCATGGTCATTCCCTCCATGCTCTGCAGCCTCCACCATGAAGGCTTCAGCCTTGCTACCCAGGTTGGTTCCCTCCTAAACCAGTTCTGAAGCCCTGTAAGGCAGTCAACTCAAGATGTGGTCACACTGTCCCAAGCTTCCTTCTCTGCTGGTACAGGGAGGGTAGACTATCAATGCCTGTAACCAGAGGGTCATTCTGGGGTTTCCCCTGGTGCCTGATGGTCAGCAGCAGCAGTGATGGTTTAGGCACATGATCATTTGCAAATCAACTCCCTTAATGGGTCTGCTCCATCTAGCCCAGTATTTGCCTAATGTCTTCAAATTGGTCAAGGACAAATTCACTGAGTCCTTTTCTTTTCCTTTCAGTTTTGTTCTTTGCTCCTTTGATTTCTGGTTAGTGTCCCAGATTTCCTCCTGCTTCTGTGTTAAGTGTTGGGTGCTCTAATGATCCCCCAAACACCCAAATGTTAGTGTTTGAAGTAAGAGGTTCCCAAGAGAAATGCAGGGTATATGTGTTCATCGGTGTGGCCAACACATTCACTGTTCCCCAAATAGTCATCCTCTCCTGTTTTTCTACCCCTGCCAGTATAGTGAGACCACCAGGGCAGTGAGCACAAAGTGACTCCTTTCTGGGCTAAAGCATTTAAGAACTGGCATGTGGCCCTCCAGATCACCCTCACCCCCTCCCCACCCCAAGGAGATGGGTATGTGCCAGGCAGTGGGTGCAGTGGTGGACAGTGCTGCCTACAATAGCCTTGTCTCTTTGAGTGGTACACAGTGCAAGGCTCTGCTGATCCATGTGGATGAGAAGAAATCAATCTCTGTTAAGCCACGGAGATTTCAAAGTAAATTTGTTACTGCAGCATAGCCTGGCCTGACCTGACCAATATGGCACAGGACATTTGGAGCCAGGGTTCTAGACACAATGAGACCCAAGACTGCCATGGGACCAGAGCACTTGCCAAGTGCTTATAACACACAGGGCCTGCAGTAATTTCACATGCATTTCCTCACTACATGCTTGATACGACACCATTGGGCCTCATCATCCCCATTTACATCTAAGGACACAGAGACTTGGAAAGCTGAAGATGGCATAACAAGCACTCCATGGGTACTCAGCCTGAGCAAGCCTGCCTCCTTCTCACTAAACCATTCCCATTTGTTTCCCATGAGCCACCAATGTGCCCTCTGACCATCCAATTAGGATCTCTGGGCTGAAAAGGGGGCTGTCACCTTATGATCTGACAGCCAGGCTAAAACCCTTCCCCCACCATGATCCTACCAAAACCCAGGACATGGGCTTCTCAGCCCTATCCATAATGGGTGCAGTGCTCTGTTCGAGAAGGGTGTCAGAGTATGCCAGAGGTGGCGGGTTCAAACCCAGCCCCAGCGGGTTCAAACCCTGTAAAAAAAAAAAAAAAAAAGGGTATCAGAGAGGTGTCTTTCAACCCCTCAGATGACAACAGACTACAGGGAAGGAGGGGTTTCTTCCTTCCCCCATCCCTGACAAAGGCTCCCACTCTCCCTCTGCAAAAGGGCTGCTGATTTATACTCAGGGCCAAGGAGAACCTCCCCAAACCTGGCGCCCACACCGGCTGTGAGTTATTCCAGCCTGTATGCAGCCATCTGGCTATGGGCCCTATCTGCCTTCAGGATTGATGGCCTGGTATTAATTTTCCTCGAGATAATCCCCACCCAGCCTGGATGCTTCTTTCTCAGCAGTGTCTTCAGGGTAGCTGAACAAGGGCAGGCTTTTCAAGGATTGGAAGGTTGCACCAGGTGGACTGTGTATGATTTACTAGTTATTCTGACGTACCGATTGACCTTTAGAGTTTAGAATTGCCTCCCTCCACATGAGATGACTCATGTAGCTGGGCCAGTTGAGAAGACAAATGCTGGGCCCTTGAATTAAGTCTTACTCTTATTCCAAATTCCCAGGGAAGAAAAGAGAACAACCCAAAGTGAGGAACTACATAAGATGTCTGTCAGACTGGAGGTTTACAGGCAGCCCGCAGGCCCTAGAATTATGGCCTGTTTTTGGAAAACAAGACTCATGTCCTCATTTATGAGCTTGGACTCCAATTTACTCTTTTATTTTCATTCACTTATATCTGGCAAATCTTCATGGAACACCTACTATCCTGGACCCCCAGCCCCAGCTTTAACCCAAACCATTGTTGGAGGAAGCTGGGAGATGTTCTTAAATGTGCTGAGGAAGGGTAAGACTGTAGGGTGGAAAATGACTGGATGATGCCAGGATGGAATGAAAGGGGATGGGACTTAGGGGAAGAAATGGAGGCTCTGGAGCTAATGGGCCAGGGGTCAAAGACTACTAGGCCTCTCCTGGCTGAGGGGGCATCAACATATAATCCTCAGACATGCCTCATACAAGGAGCTGCCACTGAGGGAGATTCTTATTACCCCACCCATCTGGTTGGTTTTGGGTCCACAGGACTTCTTAGATTCTTTGCTGGGCTCTCTAGAAGTCACTGCAGTTGCAGGGTCTGTGGCCACCAGCTGCTTGAAAGGAGGGCTGTATCTTGTCCTTTTCTGTCTCTGGCACTTAGTGCAGTTCTCACCATGTAGTGTATGATAGAAGAACAGGGGCAGGAGCCGGCAAGTGGGCGCATGGAGAAGTCCTACCCTGGAGTCAAGTGTGCGAATTCTGCAGTCAGAATCCTACATTTGCATTTTGGTTTTCTCACCTTCCAGTAGGGCTTGCCACTGGGCAAGTTATTTAATCTGTGCTTCAACATCCTCATCTGTAAAATGGGGGATAACAGCACCTATGCTGCCAGTTTATGAGGGTAGATGAGTTAAGCAGTGTTGGAGATACCTGTATCAGTGCTTGACCAGAAGAAATGGACCACTAGATGGTATCTATTATATTATCATTACTGTGCTGTCCAGCAGCGGACACCATGATAAGAAGGGAAACAGCTAAAGCCTGGGGCCCTGGTAGATCTCAAGAAGTGGCCACAAGGGCTGCATTCATCTAGTTGGACCTTCTGCTAGACACTGCTTGAGACCCACAGCATTTCCACCTCCAGTTTCCTCTGTAAGAGTCCATCAGTGGGGCCCACCAAGTGGAGCAGCAAAGGGAACAATAAAAGCTGCAGAATAGATTTTCATCAGTTTTACTGCTCTGGAGGATGCAAACCATAGCTGAGGCGAGTTTTATGAGAAACCAGTTAAAGGCTAAAGGTTAACCAGAGTCATGTAAATGACATGCATATTTCTTAGCTTTGCATAGCTCTGGAAAACCCCAATTGCATTTAGAAAAATGTAAAGCATATTATAAAATTCAATGGCCTAGGTATAGGTAATAAAAAAGGATAAATGCAAAAGATAATCTGGATGTGCCAAGTGGAAAAACCAGGAAGTTGCATGGGGCTTTTCTGCATGAGTTTGGCAGGAAGAGGAAAGAATGGTGTATCTCACCTTGAACCTCGTGTGAAACATGGTGGCCCTGAGTGGTCCGAGGGGTGGAGAGGAAGACAGGATGAGCATGTTTAGCTCTTCCTTATAAGCAAAGTCATAAGGACTGGGAGAGGCCAGCTTGGCCTGTCAACTTCTGAGCCTCTGTGGTCTAGCTGTCTGACTCCAGCCTGGATGATCTCTGCTCTTGAGGCATTTTTACAACTGTGTCTGAAAGAGAACAGACCATTTCCAGGACTGGCACTGGTTCAGGACGAGGAGAGTTAGGAATGGCTAGGGTTTCAGTGCAGCAAAGTTTGGAACTCTTCAAGGAAACCTCCCTCCTAGTCCAGCACATGGCAATTGATCACAAGACCACGCACAGGGCAGTTCATTCACTGCCTGAGCACACATGGGGCTGTGGGACCCTTCAGGAGGTGCTGCCTATCACTCAGGCCTGCCTCTCTAAGATCAGGAGCCCACAGCTCAAGAGATTAAGTCATATGTCTTCAACTCAGGTAGAGGCACACTGTGTGCAAGGTTAACTTACATAAACTCAATTACATGCATTCAGGAAAAGGGAAGGAGAGAGGGAGAAGAATAAAGGTTAAATAATACAGGCCTCTCTGTCCCCATAAAGGAGCCATGGGGAAGAAAGGTAGGGGTCTGGTTCCTTCTGCCTCTCCGCTGAGCAGCTCTCAGGACCCAGGTAAAGAAATTGGCATCTCAATGTGGCCAACCTCTTCCCTTGCAGAGCGTTCAAGACATGGGTCAACAGCAGGCCTGGGTTTATGACCAGCTATGTTGGAATTCTCCTTGAGGAATCTCACTCTCCTACAAGGGAACTCTGAGGATGACTTGGATGGTACTGACTTCACAATCCGGAGAGAGATGCGACTGCTGTCATGCTACCAAATACAGCCTCCATGTGGCCATCTGGCTAATTAAGAGGTGGGCAAGGAGAATTCCTAGAGAGAACTAGAATTCATGGACAGCAGCAAAGTAGAAACTTAATGTTGCGTTCCAAAATACTCCTCACTCTGTCTAACCCCAAGGTTCTCAAAACTGGCTATGCAATGTAATCATCTAGAAAGCATTTAAAAAAACAGATGGAGGTGCCTGCCTCAGAGCAAGTACCATAGAACCTTCTGGAATGGAGCCTGGGTACTGCAAGTTTCCTTTTTTTCTAATTTTAAGAAGTTTAAAAATTTAATACAATTCAAGTCAGCATGTCTGCTTCATTTCAGCTCTTTCACTGCCAAACCAGCAGGCAGAGACTGCTTCAGTTTCTCCGCCTTCTCTTTGTCTATGATGACCAAGGTATAAAGATATCTGCTGCATCAAACTTTTTTCTAAGCTCCTAGAGTGACTGTGCACTGCAGCCCTCCCTGGCACAGAGGGCCCCAGGGAGGGGACCCTCCAACACAGCCCTTCCTGGGCAGAGGTGCCAATTAGGTGAGCCTGGAGCAGTTCCTCTGCTGTGTAGCCACATGTAGGGCAGTGTGGCAAACTGATTTTCACTTCTATTTCCAGGCAGGTCAAAATGGAAGTGACAATTCAAGCTTTTAAATGTCTCAAGCTCAGTATTCTGTACATTTCTTAAAAGCTTAGAAGAGTGAACATTTGACATTCATTTGAAGTATCAGTCCAGACTGACTGTGGCGCCACACAGCAGGCCAGCCACCAGGAACATGCTGATCCCACATGGGAGTTCTTAAGTGTTAAACCAGGGCATTTGTCCTTTGGTTGTTTCTTTGTTTTTGGAGATAGGGTCTCATTCTGTCACCCATGCTAGGCTAGAGTGCACTGGGCAGTTGCAATCACAGCTCACTGCAACCTCAAGCTCTGAGCTCAAGGGATCCTCCCACATCAGCCTGAGCTGCTGGGACTAAAGGCATTTACCATAGCCAGCTAATTTTAATTTTTTTTGGGGGGGGGGACAGGGTCTCATTATGGTGTCCAGACTGGTCTTGAATTCCTGGCTTCAAGTGATCCTCCTACTTTGGCCTCCCAAAGTGCTGGGATTATCGGTGTGACCCACTGCACATAACCAACTCTGCATTTTAAGGAAGAGATTTTAATAGTCAGTCCACATTATTCCAAGGGCTTCTTGTGCTTTGACGTGTATTTAGGAGTGTAGGTGACAACGCTTCTAAGCACTTCTGCCTACCCTGAACAGACCCATCCCCCTCCTCAGAGAAAGTAGGAGGAAGGTGTTGGCCCACCCGCCCCCATGCCTGTTCTCTCCCATTTCTCAGTTGTAGAGCAGAACTTAGCTGAATGACCCTAACCCTAACCCCAACCCTAACTGGGATGGGCCGGAGGTGAGAACTGGCTGAAAGCAGAGAGGAGTCAGTCAGCAGGCTAGGCCCACTCCCTGGACTGCAAGAGCTGGTGTGTAGGGGGGCAGCCGTCTCCTGACTTAGGCCTTCTGTAAAGGTCATACCGCCTGCAGATGGTTCAGTTTCCCCAGAGATTTGTTTTGGGTGTTCTGTGGTTGATCAGATATGAGGGACAGAAGGCAACCCTTCCCTCTGAAGGGCTGAGCAGTCACTGCATCCTGTATAATCCCTGCAGGCTGGGCTGGGTGGTAGAGGTGGGTGGGTGGAGTCATGTGTAGGCAGAGCCCCAGACAGCTCACCGAGTGGACTTAGCAAGGGACTGCTTGAAACTCAATATTAATACTCCCACGAATTCCTGTTTTCTGTGGCGGCTCTCACTGCCCACCCCCCAGATGTTGTCAAGGAGCCTGGCTTCAGCAGCCCTGGTGGGAGAAGAGTAGGGATAGTGGGTACCATGAGGCCAACGGCCCAGGTTAGAAATCTCCCTGTGTGACTGGGGTAGCAGTGTGAGGGACAGTTTGGGAGACGGCAGGTAGGACTCTGGATTTGACCCTGAGATGGGAAGCCTGTGCTGTTGAAGAGTCTGATGACTGTATGAAGGATGCCACCAGCTGTTGTAAGGGTGGAGGCAGTGGTGACAGCTG
Source organism: Otolemur garnettii (assembly GCF_000181295.1). Taxonomy (NCBI): domain Eukaryota; kingdom Metazoa; phylum Chordata; class Mammalia; order Primates; family Galagidae; genus Otolemur; species Otolemur garnettii. The sequence goes on from NW_003852584.1 coordinate 2,319,761, forward strand.
GCCCCCAGTCAAAGGGCTATTTCCAGAGTCCTTGCCAGGGGCTGGAGGCTATGAGAAGGGGGCAGGATCATCTATTTGATCTACTGAGAACTTTATTACAGGGATGCAAGGAAATGAGCAGACAAACACATGCCAAGGTTTTTGGCTTAAGTGACCAGAAAGACAGAATGATTATTTCTTGACTATAGAGGAATGGGGTTTGGAAACTCAAAGCAAGCTTTCCAGCTGCTCCAATGCCAGCCTTTGCTGCTTGGGCTCACAGAGGTTCACCAGGCACTGTGCTCACCACCCACAAGCAGCTGTCTCATCTTTCCAATAGCCCCATGAAGTACAGTTGGTGTGGGTGGGGTGGAGGGTGGGAGTCTGGGGTTAAGGAGGTCAAGACACATGCCCAGCTCATGGTGCTGAGAGTGCTATCCCAGACTTGACCACCAGCAGGAACCCCCTCCCTTCCCCTGGCAGCCCTGAGACAGCTGTACCCAGAACCTGTCCCCATTCCCAGAGCTGCGATGTCCCTCAGAAAACAATGCTCTGGGGCAAATCTAAGCCACCAGGATCCCTCCTATATAAGAAATCAAAGCCATAGTTCCATTTTCAAATGTATGAGAAGGACTGGGGTTTGGAAAAAAATATTTAATTATAGTATGTCTTAAGGAAAAGCAATAACTTTATTGGGCAAAGAAAGGAAAATCTCAAAACGGTCTCTACTACTCAAATGCCTCCTTTCCCCAAAGCCTAGAATGGAATCTAGAAATCTGCTGTATAGAGGAAAAAATAATACTTTTTTTGTTGGTGGTGGTTTTTTTTTTCCAGAACTATCCTAGAGCCACTTCAATACATCACCAACAAAAGAGGGCACAGTCATTAGGTGACCTTGTGATCTCAGCAGAACATGTCTCTCTAATGTGGCTCAATTATTATTGTAAGTTTATAAAACAGGGAAAGATTACAGGAATATACATTAAACCACATCAATGAGTGCTACTAAGAAAAAAACAGTAGGTCCAGCAGACAGGTACCAATCAAATAATCAATACACAGGAAACAGCTACATCACCCTGCTTTAAAAGAACCAAATAATGCTGCAATTGGATTTACTTAAAAATTTTCCACTTGAACAAAACTGACAGCTGTATTATAATCACATTTCCAGTCAGTTTATATGATATAAATTTCATTTCTCCATATTTCTACTTCATTTCTGAAAAGTGGCCAGCAACATTATTCATCAAGGGCGCAGAGAAGAAGTCTAATTCATAGAGAGAGGGAAAATGTTGTTAATTCTATGTTTTCCATTTCCTTAGAGAATTGATGTTTTAATTCAAACGCGAGTTTTTTCTGATGGGTCTAGTTCAGGGTCACAGTTTCCAAGCGGAGTAAGGGGAAAAAAAGGAAAAACAAGAGAGGCATTTTAGCTATTGGAGAGGTCAAATAAGTTGGGGTAACTCAACTGATGAAATCTAAACAATCTACATTTTTAGAAATCTGCCAAGGTAGGTATAAGATTCTT
>NW_003852584.1:2321520-2323480 GCF_000181295.1 Otolemur garnettii
GTCATTGTTGTTTGGCGGGTCCGGGCTGGATTTGAACCCGCCACCTTAGGTGTATGTGGCTGGCGCCTTACCCACTTGAGCCACAGGCGCCAAGCCAAGCATCATTCTTCTAACTCAACCCAAATGCCTCAAATCACTCAAGAGGACATTAAGAAATGCTATTTGCATGTTAATGAAAGTCCTTGAAGATTTATGAATAATTAAAGTGATTGATAAAGCTTTAATCAGGTCAATCCCAGAAGGTTTTTTGAGTGCCTACTATGTGCCAGGCACTGAGGATAGGCAAAGTGATCAGAGCATGTGTGACATGCAGACAGGAGAGCGGGGCAAGGGGAGGATGCTAGAACTAGAGCCTGGGACAGCAATCTAGGCAGAGGCCACAAGGCAGACACAGCTGTGTCCAGGAGCCTGCAGTGCTGGTCCGGGGAGTGTAGACGCAACACGAGGCACAGCACAGAAGGGCACTTGAGACAGGCTGGGGCACTGCCAGGGGCACTCTGAAGTTTACAAGTAGAGATGTGATGTAGTACAGAACGCCTCTGAATTACTGGGCATTAGGTGGATGGATCAGTGTGGGGCATGATCATGCTGGAGTACCATGTAGGAGATGCTGGGTAGGGGAAAGCCTGCAGAGGCTGAATTAGGGAGGGGTTGGAGCTGCAGAGGCCAGGTGACTGGTGACTCCCTGGATCCTGAGGCTGGATAGTGGTCAGGAGTGGTTCCAAGCCTGCAGGTCAGATGAAGGGTGGGTCAGTGGGGCCCCCAGGGTGCTCTACCAAGTGTTTGCATGGAGAGGGATGCCAAGAGGACTATGCTCCTTTTAAAGACAAAACATGGATGAGAGAGCATAGGCAAAGAGCCACAAAACCACACTTGCCCCGTGATCCAACTCTTGGATGCCATATACATTCCTGCCTCTTTGGTTTCACATTAACACCATCAGTCCACTTTGGAGTCAGCACTAAACAACCCATTTCTCAAAGGGCCTCATGCCTAGATGCTTGAACTAAATTGCCCCCAAGGAACCATCTGGGTTTGATTCAAGCCCCCATCCTGTGGTTTCAGTTCTTCTCCAATCAACTGGCACCCACTTTCCTGAAAGTCATCTTTCCAAGAAGCTTATCATATAATTAACAAGCCTATGTAACCTCCCCTACTCACTTTTCAATGAGTCCCCTGGACAGAAACGGTCACGAGGCTTTGCTTTTTCAGAACTCCTACAAAGAACCTTCCAGTGAGAAAAATATTTCAGTGTCCAAAGTGCAGTCAAGATGATGAATGCTAATGACTGTTTTTATCATGAAAAGCCTGTGAATCTGATGCTCATTATTTCTGATTTACTCTTTCTTTTAATCTATAGACTAGCACTGAAGCAGGCATATTAGCCCCACTTAAAAGCTCAGAGAGGTTAATTTGACCCCCAAGGTCACATAGCTGGAATTCGAACTCAGGCTTTTCTGAATCTTTTCTTAAAATTATTTTTTATTAAATCAGAACTTTATAAATTGATGCATTTATAGGGTTCAGGGTACTGCTTCAATATACACAGTGTGAAATGTTTACACTGAACTAAGGCTTTTCTGAATCTGAGGCTCCATTTTTTACATATTACACTCCTTAGTTATTAAATGTTGAATTTTCAAGGACTTGATCTCTCTCTTGGCCGGTCCTTAAGTTTTTAATTTGAAAAACTTCAAGTTTCCAGAAAAGTTTAAAGAATAGTAAACACAGATAAGCCCTTCACTTCAATTCATCACTTGTTAATCACATTTGCTTCCTCTCTCATTATACCCACATACTCACACATTTTTATTTCTGAGTCAGTCCAACATTACAGACATCAGGCGCTTTATTTTTATTTATTTATTTATTTATTTATTTATTTATTTTTTCGAGACAGAGCCTCAAGCTGTCCCCTGGGTAGAGTGCCATGGCATCACAACTCACAGCAACCTTCAAC
>NW_003852584.1:2323650-2326330 GCF_000181295.1 Otolemur garnettii
CCTTAGCCACTTAAGCCACAGGCACCGAGCCTGTCAGGCCCTTTATATCTAAACTCTTCATCCCATACTTCTTAAGAACAAAGACATACTACCACAGAACCACAAAGCCATTATTACATCCAAGAAATGCAATACTGACCTCAAGTATATTATCTAATCACAATCCGCACACAAATAAACCCAGTTTGCAGAAAAAAGTCCTTTAAAGCTACTTTTCTCCCTCAATCCAAGATTCAGTCTAGACTGACAGCTGCCATGTCCTTTTGTTTCTATAATTTAAGAACAATACTCCTGCCCCTCCTCCCCTTTGTCTTCTAAAAACAATCACATTTATAGAAAGCTCAGGTCAGCCATCCTCTAGAATGTTTCACATTGTAAATTTGGTTTTGTCTTTATTATTTATGCTAGTTTCTAATTTTCACCAGGATAAGGCACATGAGAATGATTGGGCCATGAGCAAAATAAACTAACATAGAGAATTTTCCAGAACTGACAGGCTGGACCATAAAACTATCATTGGATTTGCCAGAGAAGCAAATCAATGAGCTTACATTTTCATGGACTTACAGTCAAACCACATAACTTGCTTGGGGAGCTTCATAATACTTTTGCTGGAAACGGAATTGCTAGGCAATCAGATGAATATGGCCAGGGACTTCCACTCTACCTAAGAGCTCCCGGCTGCAAGGGGGGCTGGGGAGAGCACCAGGAAGCTAGGAATGGGGAGGCATGGAGGGACACTGCAGAGTCTTCCCCATCTTTCTCATTCCTGTTCATCAGATAACAAAACATAATAAAAGGGGAGACGTGGTGGGATTTTAAACATGGATCAAGAATTCTGCAAAGACCCTGGGGTGGGAACATCCCAAGTATGTCTGAAAAGAGCAAGGAAGCAGGAAGAGGGAGTGGGTGCCAGATAATATTCACAGTTCACCTGAAAGGCTTCTGTTTTCTATTCAGAATGGCATGGGAGCCCACTTTGAACAAAAGCATATGATCTGACTCATACTTTAAAAGGATGATACTGCATGCTGTTGAGAATGAGCGGTAGGGGTCAAGGCAGAAGCAAGTGACTGAGTAAGAGGCTGTTGCAATAATCCAGGTGAAAGATAACAGCAACTCAAGCAAGATGCTAGGTGTAGCTGGGAAAGATGGTTAGATCCTGGATATACAGTTATCCCTTGTCAGATTGGTTCCAGGACACCCCCATCAATAACAAAATTCTCAGATGCTCAAGTCCCTCATGAAACATGGCACATGTAGTATTTGCACATGACCTATGCACATCCTCCTGTATAATTTAAACCACCTCTAGGTGACTTATAATACCCACATAATGTAAATGGCATGTAAATAATTGTTATACTGAACTGAGTTTTTTAATTTTTATTTATTTATTTATTTTAGAGACAGAGTCTCACTTTGTCACCCTCAGTAGAGTGCCATGGGATCACAGCTCACAGCAACCTCCAGCTCTTGGGCTTAGACAATTCTCTTGCCTCAGTCTCCTGAGTAGCTGGTACTACAGGCGCCTGCCACAACGCCCAGCTATTCTTTTGTTGCAGTTTGGCTGGGGCCAGGTTTGAACCCACTACCTTGGGTATGTGGGGTCAGCACCCTACTCACTGAGCTACAGGTGCCACCTGAGTTTTTTATTGTTGTGGGTTTTTTGTTTGTTTGTTTTGTTTTGTTTTTGGCTGGGTTGGGCTCGAACCCACCACCCTTGGCATATGGGGCCAGCGCCCTACTCCTTGAGCCACAGGCGCTGCCCTGTTGTGTTTCTTTGTTCTTTTTCCCCCCAGATATTTTCAATCTGTGGTGGTTTGGATCCAAGGATGCAGAACCCAGAGGTTTAGAGGACCAGCTGCATGGAAGAACTAAATAGGTGTGTTAACCAATTGGAAGTCAAATTTGAGAAAAAGAGAGGAGCCACGTACAAGCCCAAGGTTTTTGCAACCAGGATGGAACTGCTACCAACTGAGATGCGAGGCTGCAGGGAGGCAGGTTTTGTGGGAAAGATCAAGTTCTGTTGTGTTCCTGGGAAGCATGAGATGCTGAGCAGGGAGTCGAACACACAGCTCTAGAGTTAACCAGAGGCTCACAGATGGAGACAGAGCAAGCTGGTGAGAAGGGCTCAGCCCCATGAAAAGGGGAAGCTCACTGCTGTCTGGGGTATGCAGCCCTATGTGGCCAGATCATTTCACTTTCAAAGTGATAGATTAAAAAGAAAATGAATAAATAAAAATTAAAAAACCCAAAGTGATAGATAGCTGGATTTTTACAATAAAATGCGTGATTTTAAAATGTTAGCAACTAACATAAAATTTACTCTCAAATGTTCTCCTGGCTATTAAACAAACTACGCCTGTGAGCCAGTAGTTCATAACTTCTATGTCCACCTTATTGTCCTGTCTTATAATAATCCTGGAAAGGTGGACACTGCTGCTCTCATTTTATCAATGAGAAGCTCAGAGAGGGTCACACAGCCAGGAGGAAGCACAACTAGGATTCAGGCTAAATTTTTCTGGGACCCAAGACTTCCCCCTACCCTCAGCTACCTCTCTGAAATAGGTCCTAGGCTGGAAACAGCCAGAAGGAAAGGAAAGGGAAGATCCACAGTAGCCTGTCTTTGACGGGAAGTGAACACATCTGAAATAGTTTTTTTTTTTTTTTTTTTTTT
>NW_003852584.1:2326702-2347355 GCF_000181295.1 Otolemur garnettii
AAGAGCCTCTGCACCCATGCCAAGCTGCAGAAGAGAGCAGTAGTCAAGAACAATTCCCTGGGGCAAACCAGAGTGTGCAAGCCACGTGTGGATACCACCTTACAGACACTTCTGTAAAACAGGCCTTTTGGGTTTGGCCTCCTAAGAGGGCTCCCTGACCTAGATAATGCTGCCTTGAACCAGAAATCTACCCTTCACACTGAGGCCAGACAGAGCCTTTTAAATCCAAATATGACTACATCAGCTACTCACTGTTCTTAGGATAAGACCTGAATCCTAGATGTGCCCTCAGGCCCTATAAGGCTTCCTCCCAGCCTCACCTCACAATCACCTTTATTGTCCCCGTGCCAAGCCCTTTGGCCATGCTTCCATCAGTCCACATCCACATCTAGACTTCAGATGGGTCGTTGCTCCTTCACTGGCCTCCTTGACCTCTGGCCAGGTCAACCCCCTTCCTTGCTCTCAGAGCAATAGCACAATGGCCATCTGACTGTGGCCCATGGGATACTGTTAATCAGTGTCTGCCTCCCCCATAAGACTGTGAGCTTGAAGAGACCATGAGTTTTGCTCTTGTAATTCGTTTGCCTCCTAAGAGTGCTAGGATTACAGGCATAAGCCACTTCCTCTGGCCTCTTAGGCCCATTTTAAAGATAAAGCCACTGAGCCTCACAGGCATTAGGACTCTGGGGAAGGTCAGAAAGCTGACTACGTCCAACTTCACCAACAGGTGCAAAATCAAACATCAGTCGATGAGGCTGGGCTGGCGCTGCCTCAGTCCCACATGTGCAGCCCAAAGCAGCACCCAGGGCTAGGGGGGTACTCAGTTTGCAAATAGTGGCAACCAATTTGAGAAGAACAATGCAAAGTCCTTATCTATTAGAAATATTTATAGATGTAATAATATGTATGACATCTTCCTTTTGTTTTAATACACTGCATGGGTAGGAAGAGTATTTTTTAAAATGAAATGATGGGGTAGATCAAATAAAACTTAGCAAACTGGTAATAACTGTTGAAGCTGAGGGCTGGGTGTATGGAGATTCATGATGCTATCTGCTCTAAAACGCTAATCTGTTTTATTGAGTCCTCCCTCCCTCCCTCCCCTCCCCCATCCCAGCACAAACAGCCCACCTAGCTGCCAGTCTGTGACTCCGACCCACGCCACTCTCCTGTATACCAAAAAACAAAACGGGCTTTGCTTTAAGCATGGTCAGTTTGCCTCCTTACCAAATGGTGATCACATCTTTGATGTTCTTTGTCAAAAGTCCCTTTTGTGCCAGGGCTTGCCTGTTACACTCTGCCCAGAGACCTGCTGCTAGGCAGCAAACACTTGAGATGGCTTCTGGGGAACTCTCCTTACAGTTGTGGCTTTTTATCAAAGTGTGATGAGCTCAGTAAACACACTTTACGTCACCTCTTCCTACCATGAGGAGATGGCATTCCTTTAAGCCTATCAGACAGATCAAGTTAGATAAAGGGTGACCAGTCCCAACCATCTCTCACTGAGTCAGCTTCTTCAAGGTCACCAGGGAGACAAAAACATGCCTAGCTTCAATCATTCAGCAAATATAAATGCTTTCACCTACATTTTATATATACAGAAGGCATTTGTCTAATGTAGAATATGGTAACTTTTTCCCTCAATGGCAGGTGAGAAGCTCCAGCATTTGCAATTGAAAAGAAAAAACAGCCAACCATCCTCAGAGACATATCTTATTCTAGTACCATATGCTCTTAAAATCCATAAATCCTAGTATTTTCTGAATATCACCCTCTTCAGCAAAAGACATAATTTGCAATCAGGCTAGGTAAAGACAGACAGCCATTACATTCTTAATGGCCAACTACCCAAAAGGGCTCAGTTCAGTGATCTCAACTAGCAATCTAATCAATTAAAATTGATAAGTGAAATACTTTTAACCTTTATTTCAGCGAGCTGTTCCTAGGGGGATGGGGAAAGAATTCCCAGCATTAAATTTAATTCCATTTCACGGATGCAAACATTCTTGCTGCCCTGATAGAGTGGCCCCCTCTAAACCAGCTGTTTCCCTTTCTCTCCTTGAATCAAATCAGATAAAGACTGGTTTATGATTCTCTCCAGCCAACTCAATCAATTTAAACTCTTACAGAAATCTCTGTGGCCATTTCTCAAGGGTGAAAGGGCTAGAGGACAGGAGCATGGAACTGAGAGGGGACATAGCTTCTTTGTTCTTCTAACAAAGGGAGAGATGAAACAGCACAAACAAGACGAAGGCCATGGGAAGTAGACAACCAGGTAAGACTCACCATACTCACTCACTGAGAACCATCTCTGTGTCAGGCAGTGTGCTGTGCTCTTTCCATATATCACCTTTTTAAATTAGCAGGTGATACTGACTGTGGCTTGCTAAGCACAGTTATATGTGAGGCATTATCCTTGATCACATGGCATTTCATATCCTATTTCATTCAATCCTCAAAATAACCTTGTAAAGTAAGGAAGATATCCCATTTTGTAGGCAAGGTAATGGAGGTTGTGCAGCTTTCAGTCGTTGCTCAGGGGGATACTAAGTAGTGCAGGGATGTCTGGCTCAAAAGCCAAACTCAATGGTCTATGTCACAACTTAATAGCTGATCAAAATGCACTGAATTTAGACACTAAAGGTTGGTGAGCTTTACTACATGTAAGTTATACCTCAATAAAGCTGGCTTAGAACAACAATACTGCAGAGAGTAGCCATGTGTTGTTTCTGCCTGCCCAGACTCCACCCTTTCTTTGTGATTTTACTCCTTCCTTTCTCTCAGGTGACCAGGGTTCAACAGGAACTGATCCTTCTTCCAGCTTCAGGGCTGGCCATGTGACCCTGGTTTAGCTAACCAGTGGATCACATTTCTCTGACCACTGGCTGTTTAGGGATGTCACATGACCCAAACCAGGACAATATGAGCTCTACCCTAGATTTTTATGTAAGTTGAAAAGAAAGAGCAGTTCTCAGCTGCCTTTCCGTTGGGGCTGCTTATCGGGCTCAACAGACCCTTGGGCTGTGGACAGCCATCTTGCCATGAGCTGGTGAGGGCCTCCTGAGGATGAAGCTGGCACAGAGGAAAGCAGAGCGAAGAGAGGGAGAAGGGCAACTTCCCGATGATACTGAGTATCTAGATCCAGACATGTCCAAGGCAGCACTGGACTTCCAGTGACATCAGCCAATTCCCTTTTCTTTCTCTTTAAAGTCTTATCTGAGTTTTCTGTCTCTGATAACCAGACTCCTGATATACCACAATGCCTTAAGAAAGGTCCATGCCCCAGTGCAAAGGGAGGAAAGAGAAAGCTACACAAGAACAAGGGTTCTGGAACATGACTAGGCTTCACACTCACTGTCTCACTTAAATCCCAGTCTTGTGTTGCAGATGAGAACATTAAGGCAATGCAGGATTCAACAGCTAACCCAAGGATACACTCTGAGCACACGGTTCTCTGGCCTCTAAAACTCTCATCTTTAATAAACACTGGTGATTTGTTTTTGCCAAGTTTCTTTCTTTAGCAGAAGAATCCTCTTATTATTAGAATCATATAGAAAATTGTTAACACATAAAACCCAGTCAAACTAGTACTGCTGTAATACAAAGTGCAAGTTGCATATTGACTGTCCCAGTGGTGCAAGTGTCAGTAGGGCACTGTTCTGTGAACCCCGCCTCCTGCCAACTCAAGGTGGCCAACTTACTCAGATCCAAGACATCATCTGTTTTGATCAGATCCTCCTCCCGAGTCAGTGGCAACTGGGTCTCAGGCTCTCCTCGCAGCTGCAGTGACAGGGAACGCAGCATGAAGAATACCCGGATGGCCTAAAGCAATAGTCAAAGGGCAGAGAGGAATGGAATCGCAGTCATTTCAGCGAGATGCCCCATCAGGAAATTACTCAATGACTCTTGATTTTTAAAAAAGAAACAAACACAATGAAGCCTACTTCTTCTAATATTTTGGATAAAAAAAATTAAAGGTGGGGGGCTGCCTGTTTTCAGTTATCCACAGGTTCATGTTTGGGTCACTTTACCTGATCCAAGCACCTGTTACCTGCTAGACTTTGTCCTCACATGTCAAAGACATTTGCTGTGCCCCTGCCCAGCAGTTACTCCCATTTCACAGACCAAGCAACTGAAATCTAAGGAAGTGAAGTGACCTATCCAAGGCTATGCTTCTAAGGAGAGCTAGAACTCAGGTCTGTTTCAACTAAACCAGCATGGACTTTGGAAATCCAAATCACTAGTTGAAGGGTTTTAAGGTCCCACCTACTGGGGGTAGGAGAGACAAATGAGGGTGAGATGTCTGTGGACTTCAGAGCCAGAGAGACATGATGAAAAGCCTACCTCTCAGGGATGTCCAACCTTTTGGCTTCTCTATGCCACATTGGAAAAAGGAGAGTTGTCATAGGCCACACATTAAATATACAAACACTAAAGAAAGCTAATGAGCACAAAAACCCCAAGGTCCATGCGTACTTTTTGTAATATCCACTACCACAGATAAGCAAAAAAGTCCTCACGTAATCTGCCTGCAGCCTGTGGGCCACAGGTTAGACACACCTGTGAGTCTGGGTGACTCTCTTCACCTCTCAGCCCCTCAGCCTTATGATGGGTAGTGTGCTGCTGATGGGGCAGAGGTGGCTCTGTCAGCACAGAGGTTCCTGTGGTCAGAATCACACAGCCATCAGGCATTTCCAGAGAAAAGAAAAAAAGCAGATTCTTCAGAAGGCAGAGAAGTTTGTGCAGAAAGCAGCCTTCAGCCCCAGAATAGGCTGCTGACCAACCAGAGTCAGGAAGCAGAGGGGTGGTTCCATGAGAAGGTACCTCAGACCTCCCTCCTTGCATATAGCTGATAGGCCTGCCTGAGAGGGCAGCATTCCAGGGAAAACAGCTCCAGAGCCAGTTGGACAGGTTTGCAGTGGATGCCCAGCTCTGCTGCTATGGGCAAGCCCCTAACCCAGCAGTTCTCAACCTGTGGATTGTGACCTCTTTTGGGGGTCAAACGACCCTTTCACAGGGGTTGCCTAAGACCATACTGCATATCAGATATTTACATTACGATTCATAACATTAGCAAAGTTACAGTTATGAAGTAGCAACGAAAATAATTTTATGGTTGGAGGTAACCACAACATGAGGAACTAGTGGGTCAGGGCATTAGGAAGGTTGAGAACCACTGCCCTAACCCCTGCAATCTTTATTTTCCTCATCTGTGAAATGGGCAGCTAGGAGGTTCTGAGATAATGCTGGAAGGAAGCAACTAGCACAGTGTTGTACAGTAGGGTGGCCACCCAGACATTTAATAAGCACCTGTCACCACCAGTGTGAGCTGTGCACAGGTGAATTCCAGTACACTCTGGGTCTTCTTGTTTGTACTTCTGAGGGCTACAGTCCAGGCCTATGTGAGAGGAGGGGCCCTTTGTACAGCAAGTGTCTCCCCAAAGAAGAAAGCGGACAAATTAGTGCCTGTGAAGAGCTGGTCCTACCTCTATGCAGGCAACAGGTACATTGACCAGCATGCTTGAACCCTAACCCTGGCACAGCCCCACCTCCTACCCTAGAAACTAGAAGAGCAATTCTACCTCCTTGTCCTATTGTGGGGAATGTAGTCTTCTTTGTAAACTACAAAGCACTAGAGAAAGATAAGCTTTTATACTGTAATGAAGGTGATGGTGGTGGTAGCCTCAGTATCTGATCATTCTTTTTTTTCTTTAAAGGAATGCTCTGTTTCCTAGGCTGGAGTGCAGTGGCATCAGCATAGCTCACTGCAGCCTCAAACTCCAGGGCTCAAGTGATCCTCCCACCTCAGCCTCCAGAGTAGCTGGGACTACAGGCATGTACCACCATGCCTACTTATTTTTTAATTTTTTGTAGAGATGAAGTCTCATTGGGTGCCAGCCTCACCATCCCAGGCTGGTCTCAAACATGTGGCCTCAAGAGATCTTCTCAAAGTGCTGGAATTCTAGGTATTAACCTATACCTGGCCCTGATTATTTTTAACAGTTTTTAAAGAGGCACAGTTCTATTAAAAAAGCCAAAAGAGTTTCTATTTATTAAGTACTTACTGTATACCTATTAAAACTGTGGATACCTCATTGCAACTTTAATATTTTATGGAGGAATAAATGGAGCTGAGAGGAGCAGAGCAATTTCAGTTCAAACAGCTGTTAAGTGGCTGAGTTGGAGTTTGAAGCCAGGAATGTCTGGTACTTATGTTACTTAACCAAGTGCACTAGAGAACACCTATGCCAGCCCAAGTGCAGAAAACCCAAAATGTGAAAATTTACCCAAAATATCTGTGGGTAAATATATACAAAAAAATATCTGGCAGCTTTAGCTCTCAAAGAGTTAGGACCTCAGGCACAACAGGGGGTGGGGGAGGCCTAACCCAATCAGGTCCAAGTTGAAAGGATGTTTCATTTCTGTGTCAAAACCTCCATTTCTCTTGGGGTTCTGAAGGAAAAGAACCAAAGAAGGACCCCAGCTACTAGAGAGAAAACAAACACGTATGGCTTTCTATAGCCCATCACTCCGAAAACCTGGAGCCTTCTAATAAACAAAAAAGGAGTTCAGAATTGGGCTACTTTTTGATAAAACATCTGCTTTGCTTGGTAAACAGCAAATAAATACCAAAAAAAAAAAAAAAAAAACCCCACAAAAAACCAACAACATGAAATAGAATATAAAACATATACAGCCAGCACTCTGTATCCATGGGTTCTGCATTGGTGAATTCAACCAACTACAGATTGAAAATATTTAAGAAGGGCAGCACCTGTGGCTCAGTGGATAGGGTGCCAGCCCCATATACCAAGGGTAGCGGGTTCAAACTCGGCCCCAGTCAAACTGCAACAAAAAAATAGCCAGGTGTTGTGGCAGGCGCCTGCAGTCCTAGCTACTGGGAGACTGAGGCAAGAGAATCACCTAAGCCCAGGAGTTGGAGGTTGCTATGTGCTGTGTGACACCATGGCACTCTACCAATGGTGATAAAGTGAGACTCTGTCTCTACAAAAAAAGAAAAAGAAAATACTTAAGAAAAAAAATGGATGGTTATGTCTACACTAATAAACACATACAGACTTTATTCCCTAACAATACTGTATAACAACAGTTATACACTCTGTATTTTACATTGTATCTACATAAAGCGTAGAGAGGATGTGTGTAGGTTAAATGTAAATTTATACTATCTATGCCCCATTATATAACGGACTCAAGTATCTGTGGATTTTGGGATCCCTGACAGATATGGAGGGATGACTGTAAAATAAAATCCACCAAGATTTTTCCTGGTTCTTCCTCCAGCTCCTAAGAGAAGGAAGCGTGCAGGAGAAGCCCATGCCCAGAAATGGGAGGAGAGCTGATTTCCACAGGGCAAGATGCTCCACTTGGGCTATAATGGTCTGGCAGGCACATCAACCAGCCCCACACTTTAATAATTCATAAAAGAAAGTTAAAATACCAGGATTAGTGTCATAAAATTCATCCTACCACCTGCCAAAACAATAACTACTCCCTTTGATCACCCATTCCCTGAGTAGTGTCATCTCATTCAAGCCTCTTAATAATACTGTGTGGTTCCCGCCTTACAGATGAGGAAATCAAAGCCCTGGGAGACAGGCAGACCCCCCAAGGTCATTCAATAAATAACTGGATTGCACTCCTTGGATCACACTCCTTGGCCTTTAAAAGATTTAAGGCTTGGGACCCAGGGTTTTATAAAGTGCTTTCCATTTCTTTGCTAAATAAAGATGCAAATTTACTAAAAAGGAAAAGAAATTGTTATTCTTTCAAATTCTTCCATAGAACACCAGGAAGACTGACCCTAGAAGAATAGATTTTGAAATGGGTGATAGCTGACCAAGATTAAATATAACATAAAGAGACTTTTCCAGTTTCTTTGCTTCAGTGGATCTGGGAACAAACTCCGGCAAACTCAATGTACCCCGGATATCAGTCCAATGAGCATGGCAAGAAGAGGGCTCTGGAGTCAGACTATGGTTCAAGATGGGGGTTAGGTAAGTACATGAATTCCTGGAGCCCAGGCTTATGCTCTGGAAACGGGATGCCCATAGGGTATGCACTGTGAAGGTGCAATAAGTGGCACAGGTGATGCACTGAGCCTTGAGCTGGCCCTGAGGCAACCTTGCAGTCCTCTCCCTCCTGCTTCCTTGCTGCATTTGCAAGCTCAGGTTAGGTGACAGTCACATAGGTTAGAAGTCTCCCAAGACCAGGGAAATAGCTGTGAAAGTCAGTCATTGTTAAGAGTGCTGAAGCACATTAACACGGGCAAAACCCACTTCTGGGAACTTATCCTAAAGAAATAATTCAAAAGAAAGAAAACTCTGTATTCATGAAGTTGCTCATTATAGTTGAAAATAATATAATCAACCAAAATGTCTACTAGCAGGAAAATGCCAGACAAACTTTTTTACAGCCACAAAAAATCAGATTTATTAACTACATCATAACATAAAAGACTTCTCACGCTACAATAAAAAGAAAAAAGGAGGGGGGATGAGAGCAAGACCACAGTATATTCTAAGAGTATCCCCGTCTTTTTTTCTTTTCATTGTAGCATTAGAAGTTTTTTTTTTTCATGTTATGATGTAGTTTTCTTGTGGCTGCAAAAAATTTATCTGGCATTTTCCTGCTGGTAGACATTTTAGTTGATTATGTGGTAGCTCACAACTGTAATCCTAGCACTCTGGGAGGCCAAGGCAGGTGGACCGCCCAGAGCTCACGGGTTTGAGACCAGCAAGAGCAAGAGCAAGACCCCATCTCTAAAAATAGCCAAGTGTTGTGGCAGGTGCTTGTGGTCCCAGCTACTTGGGAGGCTGTGGCAAGAGAATCGCTTGAGCCTAAGAGTTTGAGGTTGCTGTGAGCTCTGACACACCTAAGAGTTTGGGGTTGCTGAGAGCTCAGCACTCTACTGAGGGTGGCAAAATGAAACTCTGTTTCCAAAAAGAAAAAAAAAAAGATGTGTCTGCAAACCAAGATAGGGAAGAGACACAAAAGATGTTGTTTGTTTAGGGTGAAGAAATCATGGGAAATTCTTTTTCTTTTACTTCTGAAATTTTATGAGATATTATTGTATTTTCTTTAAGATACAATACACATTCAAAAAGTAAAGCAAAATATCCTGCTTCCTCAAGGTCAATTGCAACAAACACAAAAACTGCTTGTGGTTTTACAAGAGAACAGGGAAACAGAAAGCAGGAATAAATAAAACCTCATGCAGGCTCAGAGCCTGTGGCTCAGGTGGCTAAGGCACCAGCCACATACACCTAGGGTGGTGGGTCCAAATGTAGCCCGGGCCCACCAAAACAACAATGACAGCTGCAACCAAAAAATAGTCAGGCACTGTGGCGGGTGCCTGTGGTCCCAGCTACTTGGGAGGCTGAGCCCAGGAGTTAGAAGTTGCTGTGAGCTGTGATGCCACAGCACTCTACCCAGGGGGACAGCTTGAGGCTCTGTCTCAAATAAATAAATAAATAAAACCTCATGCAAATACACTGATTTCATAATAGCTTCTAAGATTACTATATACAGATGGCTAGTAGCTTAGATTTGGATGTTGATTTTACAGAAAATGCTATCCCTAACACTTATCTCTAGAATCATTTTCAGCAGATTTAAATCATTAAAGACCCTATTTCATTCCCACCTAAGATGCTAGAACAATGCCTCACTATTCAGCCAATACTTCCTGAGCCCTTACTCTCTGCCAAACACTGGGTTCGTCACTTCACAGCCTCTCTTTCACCTTGCTGTGGGCAACAGCTGAGAGGTAGGACCAGGAACCTGAGGCTCAAGGTCACACAACTAGAGCTGGGGCTTGACCTGCGGTTGGGTTGGTCAGACTCATGAACTCATGTTCTTTCTTTACTATGTCTCTCAACAGCCTCTATAAGTGGGATGGGTCTGGCCCACATCATCGGACCCTATAGCTCCGGTGACCTTCATTTCAACATGAACCTTCCTTCTCAGCCAGCGTGGCTCAGTGGCACCCTTGTTATTTTGGTCTCATATTATTTGTTGACTGTTCTATTCTTCATCTTAGGCAATGCCTGACACCTAGGAAATGCTCTATATATGTCAATTGAAGGAATAAAATGGTGTTACCTACACAATGCAAGAGGGGAAGCAACGTTATAGCGAGATCCCTCCCCATGGGCTGCAAAGTGCTGCCACCCTCCTCCCCTTCACTTGCTCTGCTCCATAAACACACCACACTCTGTGGCATCTTGAAAACTTGGCACATGCTGTTCCCCTCCTTTAACTCTCTTTTCTGGCTCCTTCTCATCCTCTAGGTTTCAGCTCAGATGTCCCCTTTGCAGAGTAGCTTTTACTAATCACTCATCTACAGGAAGGCCCCCTAACTCCACAAGCCCCCGGCCACATCATGCCATTTCTTTCCTCTACGTGTCGACTGCAGTCTGATCTCAAACCTGCTACTCTCTATGTGTTAATAAACTTTACCTGTCTAGGTAAAGACAGAGAGAGGTTGAGAAAACAGGGACACAGTCACTTTTACACCCCCAGGCTCTGCACAGTGTGTGGCATATAAGAGGAATCCAGTGGCTCTGAATGAATGTATGAATGAGTATTTCAGAAGTTAGGGATGATTTACCAGTAATGAATGTTTGAACTTCTCTGACAAGTCCTGAAGGAAAATAAAGTGTGGAATTCAGAGAAGGACAAGCCTCCCAAAAGTTAAAAAAGTCTTAATAAGAAAAAAAAAAAAATGGATAACCCCCCCACACCCCTTGGAATCCAAAGGGATAAAATGGAATGTTCTTTGGATATAAGCAAAAAGGCTTGAAACAAACCACATAAGTCTTCAATTGCTTACCAAACCGTATAACTTCCTTTAGCTCAAAGTCAAAGCACACTGCTGTGCTGATTTTTTAAATAAGCTTGAGGAGTGAAGCTTCTAGATGATTCTAGCCATTTGCCTTGTAACAGGAACTGGCCTGGATGAATGGCCAAATCCCCCTTCAGATATTAATTCCTAAAGTCACAAAAGGAAGCTTTTGAAAAGTAGATGACTTTGTTTGGGGGTGGCTTGTCTTATTTTAGATCATTCTGCCCAGGGCGTCTAGAATTTGAGTTACTTTTATACACTAGCCAGACAGACTAAGGCCCAGTAAGAAACCCCAGGCAAGTCCCGACATTCCAGGGGCTCTGTCTGTGCTTCGGTAGCCATCTGGGCTACACATCCCACCCAGGGCAAGAGAGGCGGGCAGCACAGCCCTGGGAACCCCCAACTACGTGATCAGTGAGGGGCAAAGGGAAGAGACTATGACAGTGAAGGACTTAGTGTCAGCCTCTTGTGTTGAGGCCTCCACCACGCCTCACAATGACTCTGGAAAGGCAGGTGCATTCCACCAACAGATGAAGAGAGATGGGGGCTCACAGCGGACAGGTGCCTCACCCCTGCATTTCTCATCTGTGGATCAAAACTGTCTGCCCCAACCAGCAAGCAGGATGTCACGAAACAGAGTTATGAGGTGATGGGCAAGACCCTCTCCAGGCTCCAGTGATCTGACTCCTGCCAGGTCCACCGACCCCAGTGCTACCCACTCTGGGTCTTAGCTGCAATCATCTCCTTGGAAGTGCCAGAATGTGCTACATTCTGTGCTACCTCCCTTTCCAGGAAGGCTTAGGAACCTGACCTAATGCTGCTTTACTGATGGCCCTGGCCATATGACCTGCTGCTGTCTTTTCCCATCTTGCCCTCTAGACCTGGATTCCTTGAGGATTGGGGCTGTGTTTTTGATGTCCCCATGTCCAGCCTGACTAGGGCTAATAGATATGATGAAGGCAACAGAGGGAAGCAGTGGATGGAAGTGCTTAAGAGTCTAGACTCTGCAGGCCACACTGCCTGGGTTCAAATACTTACTAGCTGGGTGGCCTTGGGGACAGTGATAGTGCCAATCTTCTAGAGTGGTTATAGAATTAAATGAGAAAATCCACTTAAAGAACTGAAATGAATGGTCCACTTCCTAACAAAGGCTACAGGTTTGTACAGGATGTAAGAAATATTTTGACGAACCATGAACCTAAAGAAGGCAGAGTGTAACTTGGGAGCAACAGTGTCAATGTTGAGTTCTCTGGGCTTTCTGGCTCATGGGCTAGGGCAACCCTCTGAGGCAGGGCGCTCTTAGCATGGGGATTTGCGTCTCTGGCTGGAGGAGCACATCAAAGGCCAACTGAAGGCTAAGGGTGAGCGTGTCAGCATCCAGGAGTTGCCAGCATGATATATATTTGTTGGCACCAGTCCTCCAGTGAAAGCTGATGCCAAGGACACCCACTGCAACACTACCACCCACAAACAAAATTGTGTGCCTGGCCAGCAGGGTTACAGCACCGGCTGGGACCAACGGAAAGAAGGAGTCAGTGGCTTGGACAGGGTGGGTCCTGTGGTGAGGTCTGTGGGTTTGGTCAGACAGCTGGGAATGTGATTGACTCAAGACACATGGCTCCCACTTCCTCTGTACCCCCAGGCCTCCAAAGCAAATCTTTAGGCTGCTATAGGAGGATCGCAGACTCCTCTTTCCTGAGGTGCACGTGGCAGGTCATTCCTATTTTGCAGAATCCAAAAGTGAAACACCTCTGCTGCTCTGGTCACACATAGATTAACTTAGAAGACTCAGAAGGCTGACAATAGGAGCATGCAGTGAACGCCTCTAAATTATCCACTAATATTCAAGTCTCCAGGGAATGATTTTCTAGGAAAAGGTTATGGTGCTTTCTAAGAAAGAAACTATGATATTATGTGGGAGATAAAATACTGTGAACAGCCTTGCCGAGACCGCTTCCTAGAGTGCCTGCTTCAGAAAAAAAGTGCTGATAACAGAAGTACACACTCCAGCTGGTTCTGAGAACTAATCTGCTCTTCACATACATTCCTCCCACAGCCTGGCAAGAATCACGTTCATATGTGTGTGCCTAGTCCCAAGATCAGTCAGATAACTAAACATCACACTATCTCTGAGACTCCTGAGATCGCTGGGCTAAGATTTCACACCAACCTCACTTGCACTGGATGTACCACGCTCCTCCCCCTCCTGCCCTGCTTCCACTCTCTGAGCTCAGGAGTTGGAGCTGTGCTCTCTACCAGGGAAGGCAACCTGCCTTCAGCCAACACCAATGCCAGATGTAACGGAATTCCAATCCTCACTGTTCAAAGGGCAGCATGACTTGGAAAGGCACACCTAGCAGCAGACGCTTTCCACTTGCTAGCTAAGCTATATTCCAGGCAGACTCTGCCTTTGACCCAGAGACCCTATGCTCCCTGACCCGGGACAAGTTCTAGTGAATAGCTGTTCAGGAAAGGACAGGTCCAGCGCTCACTCACCCGCCGGGTCTTCTCCACGTCACCACATGGCAGCCGCTTCACAAAGTCAATGCCTGTTAGCGGCGTGCCTGTTGGAGGAAGCAGGATGGAGGCGTCCATCATGAGATATTCCACATTCATGGGCTTCATCTACAAGAGACATCATAGGAATCCTCAAAGCAGGTCCCTCACCTGCGGGGAGGAAGGGGTTGGGGATGGCTGCACAGGCCTCTGGCCTTCACTTGCATGTAGTTAATGAATGATGTCAACCCTGGATTTAGACTGAGGTGAAGCCCAAAGGCAGCCAGAGAGATAAGCAATACACTTTGTTTTCCAAGCTACAGATTTTTCTTTTCATAATTTTTTTTAAATTTCAGATTATATGGGTATAGATTTTTGGTTACATGAATTGCTTTTGTACAGTTTGAGGGTAGTCTATGCCCATTGGTGAGTCTCTTTCCCTTGGTTCTCCCAGGGATGATGACAACAGCTGCAGAAGATAGCAGCTTCTACCTAATGAGAACTGACCACAGGACAGACTGTGACCTAAAGGCTTTAGAGGGGATGTTTCCCAAGTTGCTGATGAGAGAACAGATTTTCAGAGAAGTGAAGGAATGGATTTGGGGTCACTGGAGTTTAGCCCTGCCTTGCTCCAGGGCTGTGATTCCCACCCCCAGAACCAATGTTCCCCCTTCCTTTCCTGTTTCTTTCACATCTCACCCAGAACAAGAGAACAAAGTCACTTATGGAGCATTTATTTTATTAAGTGCCAGGCCCCTGCGTGGCTCATGCCCTGCTGGGTGGCAGGTGTTGTGCCCATATCACAGTGGGGCACACTGAGCTCAGAGGAATAGAGGCAGAGCTGTTGGTCTTTTATACCATCTCCATGAACACTTCTTGAAGTACCAGGACACCAGGTTATAGCACTGCCCTACCTCCCCTCGTAGAACTTTGCTGCATCAGTACTGACCACTTTCAGCATGTGGTCTGCTGAACACTAACACTTCATTTGGTTGGCATCATAAAGCAATGGTATTTCACAAAGCTAAGATCTCTATAGAATTAATTTAATTTTTTTTTTTTTTTTTTTTAGAGACAGAATCTCACTTTGTTGCCCTCAGTAGAGTGCTATAACATCACAGCTCACAGCAACCTCCAGCTCTTGGACTTAAGTGATTCTCTTGCCTCAGCCTCCTGAGTAGCTGGGACTACAGGTGCCCGCCACACCCCCCAGCTATTTTTTTGTTGTTGCAGTTTGGCTGGGCCGGGTTTGAACCCCCCACTCTCGGCACATGGGGCCAGTGCCCTACTCACTGAGCCACAGGCAACGCCCTATAGAATTAATTTTATTCTTTTACACACCTTTCTTTTACAAAGCTTTCTCTTTGTCTTCTCTTTAGGAAGTGAGCTTCAAATATTACTTTCCCCACCGCTGCTCCTGCATAGAAAGATGACTAACCAAACAGGGCAAGGACGTGGGGAAGGCCAGCTGTCCAGACACTCAGTGCTGTTTTGGATGTGCCCCCCAAAGTTCGTGTGTTGGTAACTTAACCCCAATGCAACAGTGTCAGGAGGTAGGCCTACAATCCTAGCACTCTGGGAGGCTGAGGTGAGTGGATGTCTGAGCTCACAGGTTAGAGACCAGCCTGAGTCAAAGGGAGACCTTGTCTCTAAAAACAGCCAGGCATTGTGGTGGGCACCTGTAATCCCAGCTTGAGCCCAAGAGTTTGAGGTTGCTGTGAGCTGTGACGCCATAGCACTCTACCAAGGGTGACAAAGTGAGACTGTCTCAAAAAAAAAAAAGAGGTAGGCCTAATAAGAGGTGATGATGTCATGGGGGCTCTGCCTTCCTGAATGGGTGAATGTCACTATCACAGGAGCGGGTCTGTTCCCTTGGGTTCAGCCCCTTCTTGATCTCTTGCTTTTTCACCTTCCATTATGGGGTGATGCAGCAAGAGGGCCTTTGCCAGATGCTAGTACCTTGATATTAGACTTCTCAGCCTCCAGATGAATAAGAATATTGCTTTTTTTTAAAGATTATCCAGTCTGTGGTGCTCTGTTACAGTGGCACAAAATACAACTAGACACACAATGAATGAGCTGGGGGCCAGCGAGTGCACGCTACCTGCCTTTTCCGCATTTCTTCCAGGCCTGAGGTGCCCCACCCCAAATCTGTTTACCTCAGCTGGGTGGCAGAGCAGCCTCTAGCTCGATCCCTCCATAACTAACTGACGCCCCAGGGAGCCCCTGGAGCCTGCTGAGGGCAAAGCTAGATTGCTAGCTCATTACCCCTCTGCTAAAGCAGGGACAACAAAGGAAATGAGGGTAGGGGCGCAAGCCATGGCCTGCCTTCAGGGCAGTGGCTTCCACTCAGCAGCACACAAGGGCCTCAGTCCACGCAAGCTGGGGTCCTGAAGGCTGAGGTGAGGACTGACTTTCAGATGCAGGGCCAGGGCTGTGTCACCTTTGTATTTCTCTAGAACGCCTGGCATTGTGAAGGACACACAATAAACATTTGATGAAAACAAAGAAACAAAACCCAGGAAGCTCCCTACAGTGGGAAGCAGAGGAAATATGTATTTTTTTGCACAAGGATTCTGCACAAGGATATTTCACATCCAGCTCTGTGGTACAGGTCCCATCTTACAGATGAGAAAAAGAACCAAAGCTCAGAACTTAAGCAACCCATCCAAGCTTGAATGGTAAACAACAAAAGCCAAGCTTTTCCACATTGTCCAATGACACAGGAGCTTACATTTCCAAACAGGAAACCAAACTATGGGGAATTCCACCACACGAGGGGATGTCAGGGGGTGTAAAATGGTAAATGACCACTGAATCCACTCCAGTTTAATTAATGGTCCAAAGAGTAGAAGACTGTGCCCCTTTCTAAGGGACAAGATGTGAGCAGGAGTAAGGGCCAGGCAGGGGCAGCCCACGGATCATATGTAGGCCTGGGCACTGGGGCTACTGGGGCATTCTAGAGAGGAATTATGCCAGTTTAAACTTTTCCCTTGAAAAGGCTCCCACAGAGGCCTCAGACATGCAGTGACCCGAGGATGTGGTAGGGGCTCAGCTGCCCAGATACCCAGGGAAAGGCACAGCAAGCCAGACAGCCACTTAGCAGCCACTGCCTGCCTTTTCCTTTTTGACACTTTAAACACTTAGGTTTATTGTAAACTCCCCCAATCACTTTATGGTTTGGTGGGTAATATTTGGAGGGAAGAGTCCTCTATCATCTATTTTTTGAAAGCCTCCTAACAGGCAGGTGCTAGGGCTGTAGACATAAACAAGCACAGCAGAGAGAACTGTTACTTTGTGGACTCTGTCTGTTGGAGGGAAAGCAAAGCCCTTGTGCTGGGGCTGCAGATTTAGGGAAGAGCCGTGTGCTGGAACATTCTGGTGGAGCAGCCAACATAACATACGGAGAAGCACAGGGATTGGGAGGTAAAGTGTTTTGCTTTGCAAGCCTGGCTCTGCCACTCACTGGCCAAGCAGATTTGGGGGCATCACTTGACCTTTCTGACTCTCAGTTTCCTCACTGGAAAAAAGGGGACAATGACAGAACTGCTCCCATTGGCTGATACAAGGATAAAGAGATTTTATACAACATGCTATAAACATCTGCCATGGAATAAGTCTCTAATAAAAAGACACCCCTGCCCACCAAATACTATTTATATCAAAGTGAATCTTTCTGACCAATTTTACTGATGTGGCTCAAGTTAGGGGGAGTGAATGTAATGTGACAATCAAAAGGCACCATTTTAAATTTACTTCCCCATCAATCTTTGCCATTTGGTCAAAAAGCCCCCAAGTCAGAGAGTCCTCCCCAGGTCTGGCAGGCGAGCCTGGCCGGGGTAGGGCTGCAGGCCAGCGCAGGTGTTTTCTGAACCCCACTTACTGTCATGCTCCGGTACTCATCTTCAAACATGTCCAAAAAGATTTCTTCTCCCTAAAAAGGGAGGGAAGAAAAGATTATTCATTTTTTTTCCATAAACAAGAGAGTATTATAAACTTTAGTTCGCGGCTTTTGAGGCCATCTGTTTCTCATTAGTGAGTTCTCGTAAATCACCAGGAAGTAAAATACACATGTGAACATGAACATGCATGCTCAAATGACAGACCAAATCTCAAATTGCACTATGCAACATTTTCCTCCTTTTTAAAGTATATGGAGTTAAGAGTTCTTCTGTCAAAGCAGTTAATTAAAAAACAACAGAATACTATATATATTTAAAATATAGGAAAGGTTAATATTTCCGCTGTTTAAAATCATCTATTCATGGAGAATGGCTGGAGAAGTGGAAAAACCTGGGTAAGTTGCCATGTTAAAAATATGAGGTGCCACACCTCCAAAGGGATAAGTATAATTAAATAAACTCAACACTAAAATTCTATTGCTTATTCCATTTGGTTTTTTGTTTTGTTTTCATTTTTGTGGGTTTTTTTTTTTTTTTGGTGCATCTTACAGATACACTTCCTCATGCCATGAAGCTCACTGTACTTATAAAAGCGCACAGTGACGTTCCATGTTGCCATATAACACAGCTTACTTATATTTACTGGCAGACTGATGTTTCATGTCTGGCACCCTCCAAGTAAGGCTGCTCAATGGTGAGCACAAGCAGGAGGGGTAGTTTCAAAGCTTCTCTTCTTTATTAGCACTCGTGATTTTATAAACAATCAGGATCATCAACCCTGTTCCCACCCCAATAGCCTGGAAACCCTGGGTTTAGCAGGGCTTCAGAGGGATCCACACCTTTTTAATAATGCTTTTAAGTACCTTAGTGCAGGACCAACGGCTCAGGCAGTACCAGAGCCCCACAGTCAAAAAATTAGTAACCATCTGTTTCTCGAGGATGGCCTTTGGGGTTTTATAGTTCCTTAGAGTCCTGGCTGTGCCCAGGAGGCCTCCTTCAGGACAGGGCAAGAACTCGGCTCTGAGACATGTAAACCAGGAGCCAAAGCCAAGCTTTACCATTCAAAGACCCTTTGTTCTGCTTCAAGAATGGGGTGACAGCTCTTGCCTCTGCCAGTTGTTGTGGAGTGAAATGAGTCTCACGGTGCATAGAACAGGCCTATCACTGGCCTGTCACTTATACCTGGGTAAATGTTAGCACTCATTGTCACTGTAACCTCTACTGAACAAAGTCTGCTAGAGCCATCCTGTCTCTCTCATTGGTCCTGAAGGAGACACACACACACACACACATACATACATGGAGTGGGAAAGGGAAAAACTCTTTTTTATATTTTTTCAGTTTTCAGATAAACTTGAACACCTTTGTGTGATATTAGCACCACCAAAAGAAATGACAATCCTTAAAAATATCCAAAAGCTTCTGAAACATTATACGTAGGGTATAAATGTTATAGGATAAAAGCAAGAGAGAAAAATCTGGATAGGAATTCATTAAGAAAAAAGAATAACCCTCTGAAAAAATGTCCACCTGTATGTCTTTTTGTTTTTACAATCCAAAACCTTTTGAGGTCCTTACAAGATTTTTAGAGCAATTGTACAGGCAAGAGATTCAAAGATGATTAGTGCAACTGTGAGTGTTCTGCTTTCTTTCAAGCTTTGCTAGAAGGGTATATCCTCACTGAGAGGTCAAGGGTGCCTGGAATAGGAAGGGGAGCTGGGATTCCCCTCAGTGTGGCCACAGTGGTACCGCCCTTGTCTGGCACTGCTGCAGCTAGATGGTGCCATCTGAACCTGGAGAGGTGGGCTTCTAGATTACATGAGCTCATTTTATCTCAGCACACACTGACAATAATAGATATAGTGGCTTAAAAAGATTTCTGCAAAGAATCAGCCACAATATACAAATAACAAAAGTGAATAATAAATAATAAATAATTTTTATTTATAATAAATAATAATAAATAATAATAAATAATAAATAATAATAAATAATAAATAATAATAAATAATAATAAATAATAAATAAAAGGCCACAAATAACAAAAGTGAATAATAAAAAAATGGCAATGCTGACACCTTTCCTCCTCCTAGGAAGATCTTCATCAGCCATGTTAAGAGGCAAAACAATCAGTGATAGGAACTGCACAGGTATGGCAGCTGAAAATATTAGAAAATTAATAAGACTATTTGACATATGGATTAATCCACAATAACTAACAAGTGATGAGCCTTATCTAAGGGATATTACACAGGTAAGGTCAGAATGTTTTCATCCTCTCCAGTTCATATGTTGAAATCCTAACCTCTAAGGTGGTGGTATCAGGAGAAGGGGCAGGGCCTTTCAGAGGTGATTAGGTCATGAGGGTGAAGCCCTCATGAATGGGATTAGTGGCCTTATAAAGAGGCCCCAGAAGGACTGCTTGCTTCTTCCACCATGTCAGAACACAGCAAGAAGGGACCATTCATAGGAAAGCAGGCCCTAACTAGATACCAAATTTCCCTTGAATTTCTCAGCCCTCAGAATTGTGAGCAATAAATTTCTACTGTTCACAAACTACTCAGTTCACAATATTTTTTTACAGCAGCCTAAATGGACTAAAATGTATTTCTTAAGATTAGAGCTAAACAAACCATCATAATTAGACAAAGACAAAAAGACAAAGCTGTACGAATTTTTCAGATATTTATGACTATTCAGATATGACCAGTCAGTCATGATAGTACGTTACAAAATCTCACTAAACTTAATAAGTTTAGAAGCCTGTATGAACTTTCTTAGTATATATGTATATAAATAATCTGCATGTATATCATAAATTAATAGGTAATTCATATGTATAAGTAATTCATAAGTAATTTCATATGTATAAGCGTATATAGCTCATGAATATAAGTTCACCATGTATAATTTAGTCATATGTAATTCACAATTTACATATAAATTCCTAAATAAATCCACAGATAACTGATAAGCAAATTGTCATACGGTAGGGCTGAGTCCTCAAAAATTTTAATGATAAGAGAACATGGGGAGAAAAGTTCAGAGATTGCTGCTCTGAGATGATGAAATTGAACATTTTTGCTCAGGTACAAAAAATAACTTAAGACATAACCTTTACATGTATAGGACTAGACACCACAATCCTGTTTCTATAAGATACACCACGCTGCTGTCCACCTGTGCTCTGCCAATTACCTTATAAAAATGTCGAACAAGGTGAACGCTCTCTTCTCTTGCACCCTGTTAAAAGAGAGAGAGGGTGTGAAGGAGGAAGGTTTCATGGAGGCGAGTGGTTGGGCAAACTAATTCTAAAGTCTGCATGTATATAACACAGATGCTGGGCTAATATCCTTCATATAAAATGGGTCTTTTTTTTTTTTTTTTT
>NW_003852584.1:2347697-2390117 GCF_000181295.1 Otolemur garnettii
TTTTTTTTTTTTTTTTTTTTTGAGACAGAGCCTCAAGCTATCCCCCTGGGTAGAGTGCTATGGCATCACAGCTCACAGCAACCTCCAACTCCCGGGCTCAAGAGAGTCTCCTGCCTCAGCCTCCCAAGTAGCTGGACCACAGGTGCCCGCCACAACACCCAGCTATCTTGTGGTTGCAGCTGTCATTGTTTTGGCGGGCCCGGGCTGGATTCGAACCCACCACCTTAGTTGTATGTGGCTGGTGCTTTAGCCACTTGAGCCACGGGCACTGAGCCCAGGAAAATTGTTAATATACAGTTAAGTGGGAGGAAATGGGTTTTAAACTATGGCTCTTTTGACTCCAATTTTATACAACAATTTATCTAATAAATGTGTGTCTACATATGCATATGTGAGTGTGAATGTCTGCATAAACACACACCAAAGTCAACTATAGCTGTACTTTTTTTCTCTCTTTGCACTTCCTAAATTTTCTAAAATAAACAAGGAAAATAAAGGTGAGTAGCCCAAAACGCTATTGAAGACTTAATAAACATACAATTTAGCACAAAACTATAAATGTATACATATGTATGTGTATAGGTTTGTATATGTATAAAACTTTTGTAATACAAAAGGAAAAATTTAAAAATCCTGGAAACAAATACAGAAGCAAATAACTGCAACAGAAACTGATAAAATTCATAGCTGAGTGAAATTTCAACAAGTCTGAACTGAATCAAAGTTCCTTCTGACCAAGTGGGTGGGAGTAGGATCTCAGGGGACCAACCTCACTTCTTCCAGCTACTGAGTGGGGACACTGTGGATGAGGGCCCATATCTGGAGGCTGCAGGGAGAAGGAGGGAAGAGAGGCCTCACCTCCAGGCAGGCCAGGTGCACGTCTTTGATGATGCAGCCGGAGCTGGTCAGGACTTGCTGCTTCAGGAGCAAGCAGCTGAGCTCCAGGGTCGCCAGCCGGATCTTTCCATCTGCCGAGCACACCAAGGTGAGCCTCGCACAGCCAGGGCAGACTGCCACTGAGTCTTACCTACTTTGAAGCTAACAGGTCAGCTGACTGGCTGACTGCTCAAGGTCCACAACATCTAATGGGGACACTGAGGGAGACCCTACATGCCAATCTCCTTCTCAATAAGTTACAATTCAATGTCCCCCCTCAAAACTACCTAAACCAAAGACATCCTGAAGTCCCTTTAATGGGGTGGGGGATGACTAAGCATTACTGAAGGCTTAGGAAGTGGCCCTCTGTGGCTGTTTGGCTTGTTCAGCGTTCTTTTCCCTTTCTCAAAGGGAAAGCATGAGCACCTATGCTTTCCTTTGGAGAAACACCAGCCCCAGTCTGGGTCATGTGATTGGGGTATAGCAGTATTCAGGTCAGGGTGTTCCATTCTCCTGGTCATAGTGATTGGGTAAGGGACAGGCAAGGGAGCTAGTCAGAGCAAGTAAGGCTCAATCCCACAATCTGCTGAACTGTATGAGAATTCCTCCTGTGCTAAGTTGTGGAGAGGACAGCAACAATAATGGCGCCATGAATGGCACAAGCATAACCGACATCTGCTACCTCTCCACCCTTGCCAGCATTTTCAATCTTTGTAAAGCACTCTGTAAAGAGAGCTTGAAGATCTCCCTTCCATCTGGACTGCACAAACCTAAACATACCCCCTTCAAGCAAGTCTAGAGGGTCAGTGTTAAAGGGACTGCTAAAGGTGCTGGAAATGGTCTTGCTAACCCTGGAGGCAGCAGAGTCCAAAGGTAGTGAGTCTTGAAAATACTATTTGAGCCCTTGGATCCAGCTGTGCCTGAAGCCAGACCCAACAAATTTTACAAGCCAACACAGTTTTATTTGTTTCTGTTGGTATTGTTTAAGCCAGTCTGAATAGTGTTTCTGTCAACTACAACCAAATTCTGACTAAAACAGCCTGCTACACTATCCTACCATGAGCCAGGTGCTATCCATATGCCCCTCAAGGAGTCTCTATAAACATCTACCACAATGCAACGGGTCCTTTCAAGACCAAGGTTTAAAAAAGTGAAGTGACTCGTCCAGGGTCTCACAGTTAAGCAGTGGTGAACTCCAGGTGCTCCAGGTGCCAAAACCCCCATCTGGCATCTGTTAATGGCTTGACTGAAGGACAATTGCTCTTATGCCAGCTCCTTTGTGGGTCTGTAAGCTTATTTCTGGGGAAGGGTCCTATTGTGGAGGGAGGGCCCAGGAAAGGAGGAAGTCTCTAGGCCATGCCCCTAAGGCAGAAACATGAGGGCGGGCACTGGGGAAAACTCCAAGCACATTCGCCCTGGCACACCTCCCTGCCTGTGCCTTTGTTAATACCCCTGTGTGTCAGGTAGAAACAGATGAGAATGGGGAATTTGTTTGTTTAAAACATAAGAAAAGCATATCATACAAAATAGTTCTTCCAAAGCATGACACAAACCCTGGGGACCTCCATGGAGAAAGGCTGGGTAGCCTCAGCTCCATCGGTTCTTCCACCCCAGCACTAACAGACGTCTCTTCAGCTGCCTCCTCCTGGTCAGTCTGTCTCCCCAGGGACAGTCCCACTGCTGCCTGCCTCATCCCGCCCCCACTGCTCCCTGTTGGAAGACTGTCTTGCACCTGCTGTCCTTGCAAATACTCCTACTGCCTCAAGGGAAGTGAAATGTGGCCTTCCACCCAAAGAAGTATGACTTTCTACATCTGGGAGCCCCTGCCAAGAAACTGAGCCCTATTCCCACCCACCCTGATTCTTGAGGTAAATAGAGGGGTCAGAAAGACCCTTCCTTCTCAAAGAAGCTTCTAGGCCATGCCACTGAGTCACCTCCACATCTTCTCTTCTAAGGTATGGCTGTCCTTCCTGATCCTGAGTGTTGGACCAGGGTACCTTCTCCACTTGCCTTACCTGCCTTGGCCCCATCCAGCTCATGTAGCACCTGCCAAAGACCCCCCCAGCACTGCCATCAGAGACATGCTGGGCCTCTCAGATGGGACCTCTCAGTAGATGCTAAATCCATGGAGCACCTCTCTGTCTTGAGTTCACCACCCAAGACCCCACATCCTCCCCCACTTCTCTCCCCACATGGGTCCTGCCTCAGGCTCCAGTGCTGGCTCTTTCTCTTCCTCGACTCTGGAAATGGGCCCAGTCAACAGCCCTTCCTTCTCTCCTGGGGCTTCACAAGCCACCCATGTGTCTCTGGGTCCCACAGTGCTGCCTCTGGCCCTGGCCTCACCTCTGAGCTCTTGAGCCCTCTCCACATAAAGCCCACAGTCTTCTAGAACTTCACAGACTACCAGGAGCCTCCTCCATCCCAAACCACCTTTGCCCTCATCCCTCACACTCTGTAGCCAGCACACAGGAGGCACCGGTGAACATCTGTTGAGTGAATAAACGCCTCTGAGGCCACTGACCAGTCCCCTCCAAGTCCCTCCGCTCACCAGCACAACCACATTCTGTCTGTTTCCAGCCACCACCTAAACCCCACCCTCCGTGACTTCAAAAGCTCCCCTGAGCAGTCACCACCTCCCCACCCCTGCCCCAGTCCAGACGGCTGGGCTGCTCCAGACCCACGACCTGTTGGCTCTCTCTCCACCAGGTCAGCAGCTCAGTCGGGCCTCTACCCTGCACCCACTTGCCCTGGTGGCCTCTCTCCCTGCCTTTGCAATCAGGGGTTTCCAACCTCAGCACTGCTGGTGGATAATCCCATATGGTAGGGCTGGCCTGTGCCTTGCATGGCATTCAGCAGCACCTTGGCCTTTAGATGTTACATGCCAATAACACCCGCTCCCTGAGTTGTAATGGCCCCCAAACTCTCCAGACATTGTTGATGTCTCTATGGGGGAGGGGAGCAAAATCACCTCCAGTTGAGAAGCACTGTGCCAGGTCACTGCACCTGTTCTTTCTAGCCCTCCCCCAGGTGCAAACTGGTGCTGGCCAAACCTCAGAGTAGGTTGACCAGTGCAGATACTGGGCACATCACATAGTACCAAGAACATCTGATCCAAACCTTCCAATCTTCTTTCCTTGCTCTCCCAAGATAGCCTTGGGCCACCTGGAGGGAGGGGGAGGAGACCCAGAGCTGAAGGCCCAGCTGCAGCAGGCAGGAGAGTGTTGGTGGCCCAGGACACAGGGGCTGAGGGGTAGAGAGAGTGGCTGAGATTTGTCTGGATTCTCAGAAGGGCCATAGCCAGATGCCAAGGCCCTCTGACCCCAGCCCTGTAAGCAGCTGCCCCGGGCACCTGGCTGGGCAGCGTTGTTCATGATCCTGATGAGTCTCTCAGCCAGGAGGTGGTTATAAGTGGTCTTCTCGGCTGCATTCGGCACTGGGAGCTGGATTCGCTCTAATTTCTCAGGATCTATGCCTAGGACAGAGAAGGAGGAAAGCTGTGAGTGGAGCTGCCTTACTCCGAGAACTCTCATTCTGAAAGGGCCCACAGCGGGGTTTCCTCAGCTTCAGCCTCCTACATTCCACCTTTGTGATTTCCATCA
This sequence comes from Otolemur garnettii, assembly GCF_000181295.1. NCBI lineage: Eukaryota > Metazoa > Chordata > Mammalia > Primates > Galagidae > Otolemur > Otolemur garnettii. The sequence goes on from NW_003852584.1 coordinate 2,352,173, forward strand.
TTATGGGTTGCTGCTGATACTATACCTTACCTCAGAGTTCTCGGTAAATTGAACTCATGTAAATGTATTAAAATATACATTTTCTTTCTTTTTTGTTATCTTTTTCATTGAGATAGGGTCTCACTCTGTCATCAAGCCTGAAGTGCAGCAGTGTAATCATAGCTTACTGTAACCTTGAACTCCTAGGCTTAAGTGATCCTCCTGTTTTAGCCTCTCAAGTAGTTGGGACTATGGGTGTGCACCACCATGCTCAGCTAAAATTTTATTTTTTGTGTAGATGGGTCTCACTATGTTGCCCAGGCTCATCTTGGCCTCAAGCAATCCTCCTATCTCAATCTATCAAAGTGATAGGATTACTCATAGGTATGAGTCCTACACCCAGCCTAATACATTTTCTGTCACTACTCATAAATAGGAAGTCAGCACTGATACAATGAAAAATTGACAATAACCATTAAAAAAATCTAAAAGTACCTTTACATTCTAGCCAATGACTGTAGACTGTCTACTCATTGTGGCCCAAGGCCTGATTTTCATTTAAAAGGGAGGATAACAAGTACTTAATAGTGTTGACTGATCCAAGTGGTAACATTCTCCTAGACATGAGCACAGGGAATGGAAAAAAGAGTAATTTTCACCCAGTGTGATCACTAATGTTTTGTGCCAGGTCTGTGTGCCACCTGAAGCCACTCCTACACGAGGAACATTCCACATGTGGGGAAACACAGGTCTAGAGAAAGAGTCCAGACACAAAGGAAGCTACAGTCATCTCCAACAATCATAGCTTCAAGCTCTTAACAACGAACTCAATGAGCTGGGCCTGACTGAGGCCCACTCAACAAACACACTGGGTAGCAGGCTGTGAGCTAGGCAAGGCAGATGCTAATGTGGCCCGAGGGCATGGCATTAGCAGAAAGAGACTAAGCTAAACCTTTATTATGGAAAGGTGCACAAATAATAAAACCAATAAAGGAGATCTATCAAGAGGCAAAGGAATTACTTTTCCTTCAGTGAAAATTCTGCAGTTCCCTGTGTAAAAACTAACAACATTTGATAGATAAAAGATGAGATAGGAGTAGGACAGGTGAGTGGGAAGAGGAAAGAGGAAACGACCTAAGTTGATAACTACGAGCCATGTTATCATTTTTCCTAAAGCAGTACCTAGTTGCTGGGGTAACTGGAGACCTATTAGGGCTGCTACAACAGTCCAGGCCTCGAATAAGAGGTCTTCAAACTGCTTACTTGCTCATCTAGCATGGCTCTTAAAAATACACTTGTAGAAACAAACATTTGCTTGATCCATCCAAGCTCAGAGAAACAAATGGATTGTTTATGCTTGAAGCACATCCTTTCCTGTTATTCTACAATAAGAGGGTAAGGTGGCACTTCTCGGAACTCTTGAAATACGGCCTCTTGAGTACCAGATGATGCTTCATTTAGAACCTTGACAAAACAGTGGAAGATAGCATTGAAGAGCTGAGTGTTTGGATTCTAAGTAACTCCTACACACACGTTGATGTAATAAACCATAACAATATATTTTACTTTATTGAATTCTGTCCAACTTCTAGCGAGAGGCTAAGTCATACCAAAGACATGATGAGTGAGGGACAGCTTGAGAGCTCAAATTTGGTACTATTCTCTCTCATGCCCCACAAATGTGGCTTCATTCAATAATTTGATTGCAGTAAAAATTTAATTTGTAATTTCTGTATCCTATTTTGATGCTAAATGTCTAACTCTGAAGCATTCTGGCTTATAAAATGGCAAAAAGAACATCAACATCAACTGAATCTTTCTAGCATTTTTTTCTCTAAAGATGTCAGTACCATCTCAAAATCTCTCTAGCCTTTAATTCCTGGCCCTCTGCAAACTTCTAGTCAGTGGTTCTGGGGGAAAAAAGGCTCCTCTGCCTCCCAGGCATATCAACCAACTGTCCAGCCTGACCATCCATTGCCCTACATCAGAGGTCAGAGAAGGCTGCAGAAAAAGCCCAGCTGCCAGCTACCTCTGGGACATAGTGGTAGCCAGAGAATCACAGAAAGAGGAAACTAGTGTTGAAATTCCATGGAGAGGTCCATTTTGTTTTTTTCCAATTATTGCCATCTTCTCTACCCCCATGTAGAATTTCTGGAAAATGAGGAAATCTGTGGCAAAATCAGGGAATGGTTCTCCTGACCACCCCCCACTGGCAGATCCATTCTCCAAGGGGAGGGCCCCAGAGAGAATGCAGTGCTTCTATCTGCACCAGATGCTAAGTTCAACCTCTTCCTTTGGTGAGGAAGTTAAGGCCCAAAGACATTAAGCTGCTTCCCCAAGCATAATGTGAACTACCTTCAGATGATTCCAAAGGAGGGTGCAGGTAGGAAGGGTGGCAACCACCCACACAGAGAGCCCCTGGCCTCTCATGCTGACAACAGCTACCACTTCCAAGGTAGGCTTCTCTGTCCTTTGGCTTACTCTCTCCCAGGGAAAGAGTCGTGTGGGAGGAATTTTGTTTTTGGACTTGACCTATTTCAGACTTAGTCCTCACCTGGGAAATGGGAATAATTATAGTAACGACCCTCATCAGGATCATTGTCAGGATTGGATGAGGAAAAGAACACTGTCACAGGTCAATGACTGCTACCTCCTGCCATTACACATGGATGGGAATTCATGGTACAGAAGGCCCAAAGAAGGCATGCTGAGCTGTTGGGGGCCCCTGTCAGGAGAGAGCTGCTCAGGCTGCTGGGTTCTGAGGATGAATTAGGAATTTGCCTTAAGCTGGACAGAGAGTGCCAGGACTTGCCAGGCCAAGGAGGGACTGCAGGTAGTAGAGCAGAGCTGGGTGGAGCTGTGAGGTGGAGGATGGTGAGGAATGGGCAAAGCTCGGTGGGTGATGGACCCCTGGTGGGTGATGCAGTGGAGGGACCCATGAGAGGCATTTAGTGGCAGGGGTGTGACCTGGTTGTGCTATGGCTGACTCTGGGGTGGTTTCTATGCTCTGGCCCTTCCCTAATAGGCCCAGTACTGCCATACATTCTGCGTGAGGTGCATTTCACCAACCACGGACGACAGAGAGCAGAGGAGATTCCACATAACTTATGGCAAAACTGTATCAAAAAAAAAAAAAAAAACAACCAAAAAACCCTTTAACCATCTCCTTATCTGCCTCTGGGCCATGTGCTTTTATCTCCTCTCCCGAGTCTCTTCCTTGCCTCTGTCACTCTGAATCAATCCACACTGACTCTCAGTTTTCAAGGCCTGTGCAGCAATTCGAAGGCTCCTGATATTCCTCTAACTCCAGAAGCCTTAGAAAGTGGCTGATAGCTACTGACTACCAAGTCTTTCTCAAACAGGCCTCATCAGTCACCAAAGTACTCAGTGGAAGTAAGCAAACAACAAAAACGCCAGGTCTCTTTGGGTAAAGTCAGGGTGCCTTTGGGTGGAAGGAAGGGAGGATTCTGCTAAGATCTCCTTCATACAGTAAGCACTGAAGAAATGGTGACCACAAGCCAGGCATGTTACTTATAATGCCTCATCTACTCCGTATGACATTCTATATAGGACATAAAATTATTCCCATTTTGTAGATGAGGAAATGGAGGCTCAAAGAAGACAAGAAGCTTGCCTGAGGTCCCATAGATAGTGGGAAAGCCCAGAACTAAATATGGCCCTCTGAGTCCGGGCCACCTTCCACCCTCCCTGCTGTGCCCCATGACACCTGCTTATTAATTCTTCTCTGTCCCTCCACCTGCCCAAGCTACATGTGTCCCTGTATCTAGTAGTGTTCTTGGCACAAAGACAATAGTCCACAAACGTTTGCTGAATCAAATTTAGTTTTAAAGGAGTTAATTAATTTTGATCAAATTTAACCCACTACAAAAAAGAGAGGATCAGACATATCTCAAAATTAAGGGAAACAGCCACAAATTAGAAGCTACAACATGACAACTGAGCAGAACAGGTCAACTATCACCCTATGTACAAAAGAGACTAGAAAGAAAGAAGCAGAACTGTTAGCAAATGGTTCCTGTGAGGTGGTAAAATCATAGGCAATTGAGAAAAATCATATTCTCATTTTTGTTTTCTATAACAAGCATTACATCTTCGTCACTATTCTTAGGAAGGTATTTTATTTGCAGAAGAGCATTTGATTTGGGCTTCAACCACCTTCCTGAAGCAAAATGATGGCTGACAATTCTGAATGAATAAGGTCAACATCACAGTATATATGAAAGGGACATATATATGAAAGGTAAGATAGCACATGTGTGCAAGGACACATATACACACACACTATAAATTTTAGTCATAGAAAGGCAGGTTTTGCAGCAAACCAAAACAGCTTTTCTTTGCTAGTCATTTCCCTCTTTTTGAAACAAACACTGTAGATAATATATTATTTTATTTACTTCAACCATTAAGTACCCAGTGACAGACAAATTCCAAAGAAACCCTGGATGTGCCTCCCCCAGGAATACTAGCTCACTGACTTCCCACAGACCAAGTAAGTGTTTCTTGCCTTCTCCCTCAGACCTGCCTTAGGGGCCAAAGCCTGCTTGCCCAAATGAGTCAGAAAGGGTATCCCCTTCTCTACAGAACTGGGGGGTGGAGCTCTCAACTAACTCATTCAAAGAATCCAAACCAGAAGGGAAGGGCGCAGCTCTGCAATATAAGCTTCCTGCTCAGTTGTGATTTCTGGATTCTTTCCCCTTAAGTGGTGGCCCCCCATTCAAGGCAGGAGTGACAAAGATCCAGACCAAAGCTGCCCTGAATCAACTTAGAGAGACAAACCTGGACACAGAGACCATGAGAATATCAGGTAAATAATGTTTAAACTTTTAACATTTCTTTTGACCACGCATGGTCTCTTTGGCAAGTCATGGCAAGTGTTGCCAGCTTTGGAAAACTATATGCCAGCTATTTCAAAAGCTAACCAGATGTTGGGTTAATTTCCAATGTATTTCCAGTTCTGATTATGAGTCAGTCAAGATCCAAAATGATATTTTGCCAGTTTTCTGCATAACCAATGACCCCCTTTATCCTATTACCTTTCAAACGTACCCCTATCTCTCATCTTGTTACTTAGTGAAACAAACACAACACAAAAGCCCAAGGCTCCTCCGGGGTAAACAAAAATGAAAGGAAGGGGCAGGAGCAGAGGGCAGTGGGTGGACCCGGACCGGACCGGGGAAGTGTTAAGAACACAAAAGCTGCAAAACTCATCCCCCACCTCTGCCTGCCCTTGGACTTGACAAAAGAGCAAAGGCTGCATTTTCTTTTACAGATACGAACCAGAATTCATTATGTGGCCCAACTGAATCACAACAAGCGCCTTCTGCCAACTGGTCAACCCTTTCCACCGTGGGATATTTATTTCAGTGCAGCATCTCATCTATTATGATTTACTGGAAGGCCTGCGCTCACATTTGGTTTTCATTAACATTGCTTTTATGTTAAAATTGTCTATGAGGAAAAATCTATCAGAAAGAAACTATCTCATTTGGGGGCATGCTTAGGCGTAAGGATCTGGAAGAGACTAAAGATGAAAGAAGCTAACCTCCTGTTGCCTAACCCAAACCAGCCAGCAGCAAGCCCCCACCCAAACCCACCAGTGCACAGCCTGGGCCCACAGACCAGGACTAGCACTCTTGCCAGCTGGCAGCTCTCTGAGGCACCTGGGCCTCAGGGCACCAAACTTGAACTCTCCAGTTTCTTCTCCAAAACTGCTCTGTGGCAGCCTATGCTCACTGGTTCTGGAAATGGCACCATCTGTCATGCAGAGATAGGAGCCAGGAACTTGGGCCTCACTCAAACTCTTCCCTTGGTGCCCCCCACCCTCATTCAAATCTAGCCCAAGTCCATCTCCACCCCTGTGCCTCTTCTCATCTCCCCATCTTAGTAAATGGCCACCGATGGTTGATAAGGCCAAATCACAAGAGTCATTCTTAATGCATCCCTTTCACGTCACTGCACACCTCCCCGCATCCAATTCATCAGCACGCCCTGGCCTTAGCTCCAAAGTTGTCATGAACCCTTTCAGTTTCCCCCATTTCTCCAGCCAACACCCTAATCCAATCCACATTATTTCTTGCTGAGACTACTGCAGCAGCTTCCTAACAAGGCTCCCAGCATTCCCCTCTGAGACTCATTCCCACACCCCTATGAATCCACTTTGCATCTAGTAGCCAGAAGTTTCTTTTAAAAACTTCCATCTGGGTTCGGCGCCCATAGCTCAGTGGTTAGGGTGCTGGCCACATATACTGAGGCTGGTGGGTTTGAACCTGGCCCAGGTCTGCTAAACAACAATGACAACTACAACAAAAAAATAGCCAGGCATTGTGGCAGGCACGTGTAGTCCCAGCTACTTGGGAGGCTGAGGCAAGAGAATCGCTTAAGCCCAAGAGTTTGAGGTTGCTGTGAGCTGTGACACCACAGCACTCTATTGAGGGCAACACGGTGAAGCTCTATATCAAAAATAAATAAATAAATAAATAAATAAATAAAACAAAACAAAAATAACAACAAAAAACTTCCATCTGATCACATCACCGTCCTACTTAAAAATCCTGTAGGGGTTTCCCATTGCAACTGGAATAAAATTTAAATCTCTTTTCACAGCTTTCGAGGCCCTATGTGATCTGGTCCCTGCCTACATGGCCAGTCTCACCTTGGCTGCTTTCTGCACCTTAGATGTGTAAGTTTATTCCCACCTCAAGGCTTTGCATATGCACCTTTGCCTGGAGCACTCTTGCCCCAGATCTTCCCCCAGCTGGCTCCTTCCCCCTCTTCAGGCATCAGCTCTGATGTTCCTTCCTCACAGAAGACTTCTCTGACCACCCTGGCTGGTAAATTCGTGACCCCTGCATCACAACCATCCATTACTTATCGTTCCACTCTATTCATTTTCTTCTATGGTTTGTCACAATCACAATTTATCTTGCTGTTCACTTGAATAAGACTCATGAGATTTGTTCTAGTTCCTACAACAGTACCTTATCCATTGCAAGAGCCCAGCAAACACTTGTTAGATGATAAGAAAGTCTGTCAGCTTCCCTCCTTGCCAGCGCTCACATCTCTCCATCCCTCCTATCTTCCAGCTGAAATTACCATGAACCCATGGAGGAGTGTAGAGTAGATCAGATCCCTTCCTGGACCCACCGCCCTCTAGCAGCCCCCACACATTTGAAGGAATACAGGACCCACACCCTGCCTGTACCATAGCCTGCAAACTGGCTCCAGCCTGCCTGCCTGCCTCTCAGGGCACCCTGCCACGAGGGACAGGTTGCTGCTCACCCTGAAGCACAAGTAGTGATCCTATAGATGTGTCCCAGGCTCTATGTCCTGTTTTGCTCAGCCTTCTCCCTGCTACCCTTCCCACCCTCTGGCTGCTTCTTTCCAGTTCCCTGACCCCACAGTTAGGTGTCCTCAGGAAGTGGGCCCTCATTCCTACAGGCTAAGCAGGAAGTTGAGAAGGTATGTCTCCAGGCCACATTACTGGATGAAGGCAGGCCACAGCACACATGGTAAGCACCACATTCCCACTGTCCCCACAGGTCAGAGTTCAAGGGAGGAAGACCATCGAGAAAGCCAGTCACCCAAGAAATGAAGAGTTTGCTCACTGTACCTAGAAGCCTGGCATCTCTACCTCACAGACAGCAGCTCCCCTACTGAGGCCCTGAGCACAGGATGCCAGGGAGACAGCAGCCTTGGGGAGTTGCCACATGGTGGAGAGGTGACGCATCAACAAACTTTGGCTGAGCACTGATGGACTACCAGGGGCTAGGCTGGGAACTACATGGGGCACCAGGAAAGCCATGGTTTCTGCCTTTCAAGGCCTGCAGTCCAGAATGGGGAGAATGTGCCCCACACAAAAGGGCCATAAGAACTTCACAGAAATTAAAAATGTTTACTCTTTCCGTGATGCTGTCATGAAAATGAAAACACACTGCAGAGACTGGGAGGAAATCTTTGCGAAATACATCTGATGAAGAACTTATACCCAGAATATATAAAGAACTCTCAAAACTCAACAATAAGAAAAAAGACAATCCAATAAAAAATGGGCAAAGGAATACGATTGTAAGAGGGACTTTACCTAACAAATGCAATCAGTGTAACTTGATTTCTTGTACCCTCAATGAATCCCCAACAATTTAAAAAAATGGGCAAAGGATTTGAAAAGACTTTTTACCAAAGAAGGTATCAGTACATGATAGGTGTTGATATCTTCTTTGGTAAAAAGTACATACCTATTAGAATGGCTAATATTAAAAAGGTGACCATACCAAGTCCTATTGAGGATAGGAAGAAACTAACTTTCATATATTGATGCTGGGATGTTAAATTATATGGGCACTTTAGGAAATAGTCTGTCGTTTCTTTAATTAAACAAACAAACAAACATACACTTGCATATGATTCAGCTGCTCCATTCCTAGGTATATACTAAAGAGAAAGAAAATGTATGTCCATACAAAGACTTCTACATAAACAATATGCCCATAGAAAGACTTGTATACAAACACTCATAGCAGCTTTACTTGCAATGGTTAAAAACTGGAAACAACCCAAAGTCCATAAACAGATGACTGGATAAACAAATTATGGACGTTCATACAATGGAATACTCTCAACAATAAGAAGAAAAGAACTACTGATACATACAAAAACATGGATGAATCTTGAAATCATTATGTGGACTGAAAGAAGCCACGCAAAAAGAGGACACATTATGTGATTCTGTTTACACAGAATTCTGGAAAATGCTCACTAATCTACAGTGACAGGAAGCAGATGGGTGTTGCTTGGGAAGCAGGGTGTGGAAGAGAGAGAGGGGCATAAGAAAACTTTTGAGAGGGTGGATATGTACATTATCTTGTCCATGGTGATTGTTCCATGGATGTTTACATATGTTAAAGTTTGTCAAATTGTATACTTTAAATACATGTAGGTTATTGTATACCAATTATACTGCAATAAAACTTTCTTTTAAAAAAGGTCCCATAGGGTGGCTCCTGTGGCTCAATGAGTAGGGTGCCAGCCCCATATACTGAGGGTGGCAGGTTCAAACCCAGCTCCGGCCAAACTGCAACCAAAAACTAGCTGGGTGTTGTAGTGGGCGCCTGTAATCCCAGCTACTCAGGAGACTGAGGCAAGAGAATCGCCTAAGACCAGGAGTGGGAGGGTGTTGTGAGCTGTGATGCCACAGCACTCTACCAAGGGTAACAAAGTGAGACTCTGTCTCTACAAAAAAAAAAAAATAATAATAATAAAAATTAAAAAGGTGGTATAGTACTGGCCAAGATGATTGAATTTACCTTCCTGATTCAAGCAACTTAGAAAACTAGAACAAATATATAAAACAATGGTTCTCAGACAAGGCAGCATAGGAGAGTAACCCCTGAGAGAAAGAAGGAGCAAAGCAGGTGGCCCAGGGACGGCTCCAGCTCACTGGGGAGAGTACCCAGATCTCAGCACAGGGAGAGGAAACACAAACAAAGCCTACAGTCTCTCTGAGATGAGAAGAAAGAGTCTGGAGTCTGAGGAAGTCAAGTGGCTGAAATGTGTGGGAGAGAGTACTGAAGAGGAGGGACTAAAGAGAGCTCCAGAGACATGCAGAGTGTTCCTTCTGAGGCTTCTGCTACATTCCGATCCTGCACGTGAGTGAGGGAAGACCTGCTGCCCTAGAGCTCGCACACGGCTGGCCAGTGTGGACCATGGGATATTATACACAGTCTCTGAAGGGCATCACCTCTGTGGACTAAAGGCTGTCTGGACTAGCTCTAACAAAGCTTGAAAGCAAGCCTCAAAAAAGTATCAAACCAATTCCAAGTAAGAGAACCATAAGTCCCAAAATATTTTTTAAAAGAATCCATCACTCGACGATATAAAGTTTATAGTAACTGTCAAACAATCAAAAATTATCAGCCATACAAAAATAAAAAAGTGATATACAAAAGCAGGAGAGAAATCCATGAGAGACAAACAGCTAGAAATTACACAAATGACAGAATAGAGGAAATCAAAAGGGAAAGTATAAAATATTTTAAACTAATAAAAACAAACAGCATACATCAAAATTTATTGGACACGTCCAAAGCAGCACTTAGAGGGAAATTTATAATATTAGACACAAAATAAAAAAAAAAAGATTTAAAAATCAGAGACTGGTATAGAGAAGGTATGAGGAAGTTTTTAAAACATTGAAACTGTAATGTGTTGATACTTGTGCCAAATTTTACAAAAGTAAACATGAAGAAGAGTGAATTTTACTGTATGTTAATTAAAAAAATATATTAACTAGCTTTAAAAAATCAGTGATTTAAGCTTCCATCCTAAGAAACTATAAAAAAGAATAAATTAAATTGCAAGTAAGCAGCAGAAGGTAAGAAATAAACATAAGAACAGAAGTGAATGAAATAAAAAACAAGAAAAACAATTATAGACAGTGGCAATAAAGTTGATATAATCCTTGAGCCAAATTGGTCATGAAAAAAAGTTAAGACCCAAATTATTGAGATCATGAATTAGAGAGAGAACATCACTACAGATTTTATAGACATTCATTAAAATGATAACAAAAGATTATGAACAAATTTATGCCAACAAATTTGACATGTGAGACAAAATGACACATTCCTGAAAGACACAAAATACCAAAGCTCACTCAAGAAGAAACAGAAAACCTTGAAAAGCTCTATACCTACCAAAGAAAATGAGTGGTTAAAAACCTTCCTTCAAAAGAAAACTCCAGGCCCAGATGTCTTCACTGGTTTAAGGAACATTTAAGGAAAAAAACAACTTCAGTTCCACAAAAACTCCTCCAGAAAATTGAGGAGTAAGGAATATTAGCTAATTGATCCCATAAGTTAAGCATCACCCTGGTAGCAATACAGACAAGAGAATTACCAGCTACAGAACAGTATTACTCATGAACATAGACGTAAAAACCCTTAACAAAATTTTAACAGATCAAATGAAGCTACACACATAAATAAATGGCCACACTAGGTGGTGCTAGCTCCAGTGACCATCACCTGAAAGGATCAAAGAGAGCCTCCTGGAGTGGTGACTTCTGGGTAGAACCTTGACAGACGAGCAGAATTTCAATAGGTGGTGATGTTGGGAAAGAAAAAAATAGAACAGAAGAAACACAAATATGAAGCTGGCAGAAGATTCAGGAGCAGACAGGAGTGTTGGCACTGACTGGGTGCCCCTTCCAAAGGTGCAGCCCGCCTTCCAAAGGTGCCCCTTTTCCTAAGAACAGTCCCAAATCCCGGGCTGAGCTTCCTGAGACCCAGTTTGTGCTATGTCACCCTGCCCCCCACCACAGCTGACTATTCCAGAGTTAGACACACCACCAAGCTAAACATATTTCTTGCCCAGGGATTTGGAACTTGAATGAAGCCAGACTCCCAGCCTGGGAATTGCTGGGACCAACTCAGAGTCCTTTTGCTGGTTGGTTCCTGTCCTTTCCTAGGATTTGCAGCAATCTCGGGTTCTGTGAGCTGCCCCAGCGGCCTTACTACAGACTTGCCATTTTAGTTTAAGTTAACAAGAGGCAGTTTCTGTTGCTTGCAACTGAGAGAACATTAAAGAGTTGAGTGAGTACCATGACAGCAGCTACCAGTTTATCTCTACAGCAGTGGCTCACGCCTGTAATTCTAGCACTCTGGGAGACCAAGGTGGGTGGCTTGCCTTCCAGCCTGAGCAAAAGCAAGACTCCATCTCTAATGAAAACAGAACAACTACCTGGGCATCATGGCATGTGCCTGTAGTCCAAGCTACTTGGGAAGCCGAAGCAAGAGCATCATCTGAGCCCAAGAGTTTGAGGTTGCTGTAAGCTAAGATGCCATGACCCTTTATGCAGGGCAACAGAGTAAGACTTGTCTCAAACAAACAAACAAACAAACAAACAAAAAAAAAAAAAAAGGAAGATTTCTGTGACTACATAAAAATTTGAAGACTCCTGGGCTAGAGCCAGGAGTCTGTCAAGGGAAATCTGGGAATCAGATCAAGCCCACCTGATACAACTGGGATATAATTGGGATACCTCGATGACAGGTATGGGAGGGTGGAATTTAAGGGAGCAAGGCAGGTGCTACAGGTTTCTGATGGGGAAAGGATATGGTCGAAACAGTCTTAGAAGATTTTCTTGCAGTATGCAATAGAGGAAAGATTATAGCAATATGTCTGACCCCTCAGGGAGGCCACTAGTTAGTCCACACGTGAGATACTAGCTACTGGAGTGACATGCCCAGACTTCTCTTGTTTCCATGCCTTTGGCTATCACCTCCAGCATATAGCTTGGAGCCAGGCACTGAGTAGGCACTCCGTTGAAGTCTGCTGATCTCATAGGCTGAGAAGGAAAAAATGACAAACTTGATGACTAAATACTGGGATCAAAAGAGGGAAAGAGCTAAAGGTCATGGCAGTTTCAACCTTGGTTGGCAACTTCAAGTAAAACAGAAATGATAGGAAGTATGACCAGGTTGGGGTATATTTGTGGGATATGAGTGTAATGGTAGACAGACTGTTTCAACCTATTGCTGAAACACCTGGGTAGGAGTCTCCAGCATGTAATCAGGAGCTGTAATTGCAGAGATAAAAGGAGGAGGGCATGGAGCATGGAGGCCAGGGTAGAGACGGGCCTCATGGAGTTTGGTTTACCCTTAGTAACGGAGGGCTCCTACGTGCCAGGTACCAAGTCAGGGGCTGGAAGGGACAGGACGGTGGGGAAAATGTCAGCAGGTTTTGGAACCTACTACCCTTCTTTTTAAAGTCTTAGGCTGGATCTACAGACTTGCACCTGAGTGGAGTCAGCATGGTTAGGCTTATCTACAATAGGAAAAGCCTGGAGACAGTCTCACTGACATTCAGTAAGGGATGACAAAATAGATGATGGCACAGTTATACACAGTCAAAAAGAATAAGGCAGTTCTGTGTGGACATAAACCCATGGACTGACACATGATGATGTGAGGAGAGACCTCCATTTATAGTCAGGCCAACAGTCACAGAAATAAAAGCATATATACTCCCACTTGAGTTTTCTCAGCTGTCCTTAAAAAGACACACAAGAATCTGGCTGTGTGAACTGCCTTTGAAGAGAAGAGCTGGGACCAAAGGTAGGAGGGGATACTCTTTTTACCATATATTCTCTGTCACCAATTGACCTATTTGTCGTGATTAATGATTTAAGAATAAATAACTATAGTAGAACCTTTTTAAGTTGACCACCCAAAGGACTGTAACAAACTGTTCAACATATGGAGGTGGTCAACATAAGGAACTAGGCCTACGGTACTAATACGCACAGGTGGTGCATGTCTGGTCTATGAAAATTAGGTCAAATTAAGGAGGTGGTCAACTAAGGAGGTTTTACTATAGTTTGCTGTGTACACTTTAATATCTCTAGCCATAGGCTGTCTTAGTAGAATTAAGTCTGCCCATTCCCCAACAAGCTTATGAAAAACCTGCTGAAACATCCCTGGATTTGGTGTCCTTGGCAGGGGCTAGAAGGAATATTCCTACATTCCTCTTTGGAGAGATTATGATGAGGTCTCAGAATATGCCTGCATCAAGACAGGGGGTGGGAGGTAAACATTAGTGATTATTCCCAGGACTTGGCAGTAAGAGGTGAGTGAATGAATCTTAATGCAACCTCACACCTCCACAGGAGCTGAATCCTGGTCACACAGACTCGACAGTGGAAGCCAGAGAACCACACCTTTCTTCAGAAAGGAAACCTACACTTCCACAAAATCCACCCAGGGTCTATTTTAGTTCTGAACCCAGAGAAAGAACGTCAAATATTATAAATAGTAAAACCAAGATTACAGTTTGACTGATTTCAGTTCTGATGTTAGGAAAGAGGTCAGATGCTAAGTTGGTTGTAAATCAAGGGGTCGAATGAAAACCACGGTGTGAACACAGTCATACAAGGTTAGGCAGTCAAAACTTTCACCTCCCTACCTTCCCCCATATTGCCTGAGTAACCAGTCCCTGTGGCTTCAATTAGTAGAAAAACACCTCAGAAATTCTTTTTTTCTTTTGAGACAGAGCCTCAAGCTATCGCCCTGGGTAGAGTGCTGTGGAGTCACAGCTCACAGCAACCTCAAACTCCCAGGCTTAAGCAATTCTCTTGCCTCGGCCTCCCGAGTAGCCAGGACTACAGGTGCCTGCCTCAACACCCAGCTGTTTTTTGGTTGTAGTTATCATTGTTTGGCAGGCCCATATTGGATTTGAACCTACTAGCTCTGGCTTATGTGGCTGGTGCCTTAGTCACTTGAGTTACAGGCGCCACCCAACACCTGAGAAATTCTAACAAGGCTGAGGAGGAGTTCTCTGAGAGTCCACTGAAGAGAGAAAGGAAATCCTGCAGGAAAGGCGCCTTTCTCATCCCAAATACCCAAGGCAGGGCCGGGGAGATAGGCAAGGTACACGTGCTTACCTTTATTATGAGACATGGCGTACAGGAGGCAGAGCACAAAGAGAGCGTGGTAATCATCATCTGGGCTGTCCAGGGCATGGTACACCATATCCAGGAAGGGTCTGCAAAAGAGGAGGGGCATATGTGAACCCTGAGGTGCACATAGGTGAACACCTTCCCTCTCTCACCTGCACATGGGGCACCATCTGCTCTTGCCTCTCACATCTTTGCACTCATTCAGGCCACCTATGTATAGAGAGTCTACTGTGTGCACAGATTAGGCACCACAGCCGCAAAGACAAATGAGAGGGAAGCTCCTTCTACACAACGCTGCTAGTTAGAGGGGAAAATGACCAAGGAGCAGATCACTTAGTCACTCAACAATCACCCACCACTGTCCCAGACACTGGGAATAATTGATACAAAGTCCCTGCTCTTTGGCACTGCCATGCCAGTTGGCAGAAACAGAGAACAGACAGACAGCAATTCAAAATGACGTGTGTCACAAGAGAATGAAGAAAATGAGCAATGTGATAGACTGACAACACCAGACAAGGAACAATATGAACAAGTTCAAGAGCATGGGCCATGCAACCAGACTGTCTAGGTTCAAATTCTGATTTTGCCTCTTCTTTACTGCAAACCTTTAGGCAAGTTACTCAAAACCTCTCCATTTCCCCACCCCTAGGACTAGAATTAGAACCTTGTGGGGTTAATTTAAAAATTCAAGGGCAATAATGTTTGAGAAGCATTTAGCACAGGCCCAGATGCTGTGGAAGGTGCCAGTACTTGGGAGCTGCTATTTGATTTCTATGTTTAATATTGCAAGGGCACTTCTCCATGATTTCATGTTGGCAGGGTCCTGCCCTAGTGATTTTTTGGACTGGCTTGCCCTGACTGGTAAGAATTGATAACAAGGTCTCTCACCCCTGACACTTTGTTGACGAGATCTATAGAGTGGCTGCACTATCAGAAACCACACATCCCAAATGCTGCCCTTCCAACTGAAGAGCCTGGTCAGCAAGGGTTCCTCAACACCAAGATAATAGAACATGCACAGATCTGGCTCGTAGGCAGGAGGTCTGGTCCTGTAACCATCTGCAGCTGCCCCCTATGGATGCCAGGTTGAGGCCAAGAGAACAGAGTATGTCAATGGTTGACCAAGGGTGCATTTAGTCCCTGGAAGGACACACAAGTTACTATCAACATCAGATGCCTATGAGGAGTGAAACTGGGCAGGGTGGAGACACAGGGAGACTCTTCACTATAGAACCTTTGAACAGAAAATTTTTTTGAATTTTTAACTCTAAGTATCATGAATATAAAACATTAAATTGAAAATGCAAAAGTAGTAAAAAGGTACTTGTCTTAATGTTTCAAATAAACATTTGACACACAAAATTTTAAAAAAGAAACCCGGCTTGGCGCCTACAGCTCAAGTGGCTAAAGCGCCAGCCACATACACCAGAGCTGGTGGGTTCGAATCCAGCCTGAGCCTGCCAAACAATAATGATGGCTGCAACCAAAAAAAAAAAAGAAAAAAATTGTCAGTTGTGTTGGGTACCTGTAGTCCCAGCTACTTGGGAGGCTGAGGCAAGAGAATCGCTTAAACCCAGGAGTTGGAGGTTGCTGTGAGCTGTGATGGCACAGCACCCTACCCAGGGAGATAGCTTGAGGCTCTGTCTCAAGAAAAAAAAAAGAAAGAAAGAAAGAAACCAAAACCTTAAAAAGGACATTTATGTTTGATCAAATGTGTTAATAGTTTTGCCATGTGTAGGTCTAGTTTTCTGAAAGCCTTCAGCAATAATGCTTTCAAACTTAAGAGCAAGATAAAGTATAAAACATTTTATTGTAAACCAGCTGCTTGAGATGTGGGTTATAGTTTCATTCAAGAATAATGTTAATAACCAGTGCCAGTAGCAGTGGGAGGGCTGGGTGAATGCATCATCTTTATAAGATGAAGTGTTATATAACTATTAAGCATTCTGTTTACTAAGAATATAACAAAGTGAAAAAGATACTAGGGGTTTGATATTAGATTGGAAAAAAGAAAGAGTAAGAACAGATAGATGTGGAATGATCCAAGCTACTAGGGGAAGAGAGGGCAGAATTTCCAGAAAAGTTGACACACAAGGAAAAAAAAAAAAACTGGTAAGAAATAACTAAAATGGAAGTAACTTCATACTTTTCAAGAGTTTCATTTTTTAAATGGGTATTTTCATAATATTTAAAAGTGTTTTTAAGAATAGTTATTTTAAAAACCACCATTTTGAATGTTTCTCATTTCCTAGGCTTCATTTAACCCTAAAGATAGATGCTGGCCATAATACACATCTGGGGAACAGAAGAAGAGTCTGCTTTTTCCTAAACTGTTTCTCTTCAGGTAACAGACCAATGTCACAATCCAATCCACATCCTAGAGAACAAATGGTCACCTTCTATCATCTTCAGCACCCTCCTGCCAGGAAGTCAGAGGACAGAGGGGTAGCACTTTCTCAAAAACAGCAACTCTCCACCCAGGTCTTTCCCCTGGCATTCAGCCTCAGAGAAGAGCAGAGATCTGGCCCAGAGGTTCCAGGCCTACAAGTGGCCTAATTCAAGGCACCTGAATAAACTTCTATTATAAGCCATGTGGTTGAAGATGTCCTAAGTTAAGAAACCATCCCAATCAACTCTAAGAGAACCCCTTTCTTTCCCAAAATTCAGAAAAAAAGAAGTCATTAACCCTGATCTTCAAACACAACACTTTGTTCTATTTTTTTCCTGCTTTGGGAGGGTGCTGAAATACATGGGTGTTTTTCTTCCTTTAGCAAAGCTACAGTATTACCATACTATGTGAAATAGACTCTCTGCTTCCATGTATTGATCTAAGAAACTGAACACATCATGACAGTATTCACCTAAAAGCAATACCCAATGTTCTATAAAGCAGATACACCTGCGGTTGCTTAAGCATCCTCCACTGCTAGTTACCTGTGGCTTTTCCAATTATTCATATTCTAACTAATGCTACGCCAAGGTTTGCCCCAGATTTGTGTTTAGAATGACTTCCTTAATTTTCAGAGCTTGAGAAGTAGTTACATTTTTTGCTGCCAAGCAAAATCAAAAAGTCTTTATAATTTATAACAACTGATAGCTCACATCATACTCCAATGGATATTTTACTTAACAAAAACTAAAAATGGCCCCTTGGACATCTGATAAAAAATTCTTTTAGATGTCTGAAGTAAACAGGATAAACAGGATGCAGAAGGAAAATTAGTGGGCTTCAACTCTTCACTTCAAGGTGGATTAATCAATAGAATGGGCTGTGTGTATATTTCCACCACACCACTCGAAGGGTTCAGAAAGTGAATGCCTCGTAGGCTGACAGAGAAACCGTGTCATGCATTTGTTAACTAACACTGAGGCAGTGCTAACAAGGAAGCTGCTGTAAGAGTCTGTGCAGTGGGGCCACCTGATAAGGAAGTAACTCCGGGACGAGGAAGCCCTCCTAACAGATGCAGGCATACTGTGGAAGTGGCCTTCCACTCATTCCTATTGTGGAGAAGCTGGTGCTATGCAAAGTTTCAGGAATGTGGAGTTGCCAAGGTTTAAGAGGAGGTAGCTACAGCAGGCTGTCACCAAAATGAACAATTAGGCACAAAGGTGACAGCAAATAGCAGCATTAAATGGTGCCAGCTGACTCATGAGGGCAGGGCCTGTTGACGGGAGAATACGTGGCAGTGAATGAACCAGGCAGGGCGATCCAAGCCTGGCTCCTGCGGGGATCCTTCCTGGGAGAAGCAGAGCATTTCTAGCAGCAGCCAGTGGGAAGTATGGTCACGTCCTTAAGATGCAGCACAAATACAAAGTGCTTGGGGGTGGCACTGTCTTGTCCCGGCAATCTCTTTCCAAGGGGCAAGCACTACAGTGTGGAGAAACGGCTCTGTCCAAGTGCCTCTTGAGAGGAGCCATATCTCGGAGTGGCCAGAGATTAAAGAAGCAGGGAAAGGAAAGGGGGCAGCACAATTTGGCTGGGAGTCCAGGCAGGGCGGCAGCTACCTGCTCCACTGCGCACTCTCGTAGCTGGTGGCTGCAGCACTCTTCTCCTCGTCAGTGGTGTTCTGCTCCTGTACAGAGGTGCAGGCGGCCAGCTCCGAGAGCTTGCTGCGTTCCATGATCACCATCTCAATCTCTGGAAGCCAACAAGGAGACCGAGATGAGCCCAGAGAGCTTTACAGACCTAGACTCATACACATGCTCATATTCGAGAATAATTATGCATAAATCACTCCTAACATGTCACGCAAATGTCCAAGAATGATGATCTAAACACCAGTAACACTGGGGGAGCAGTAAGACAGAAGCCAGAACCTCTCTTTCCGTTCATCTCAGCAATACCAAGAAACCTGTCCCTGATTTTGATGACAAAACACACGCTGCAATCATTTATCCTACTTGAAGATATTAAGGAGATATGTATTTTACTCTATTGATACCACATCCCCTTCCCAAGGGATTTGAGTCAGCTGAGAAGATACACGGTTAGTGAATACAACCAAACTCACTGATGACACACACTTCAGAAAAGGCTCTGATGTCACTGAAGCCTCCTTTTCCATGCACAACTTTTGGGTTGAGTGAGAAATTAGAAATCTCGTTTTATTTTTTTGCTATTTAAACAAGGGCAACTTGTGCCAAACAACGTAAGCATGGCGTACATTTTTAATTTTCAGAAAAGTTATGAACCACCAAAGAAAAAGATCTTGAATTAAATATGGATGGTAGTTGAGTTTCACGGTGCCTCCATCACAGAGGTCTCTGCCATGTGGGCACGGACTTTCAGTCAGTCAGTTCTTGGAACAGGACTGGTCATTATTTAGGTCATTTCCCCCATCTTTGGGGGAACATAATGGTAAAAAAGAAAAAGGTGATGGAATGTGAACCTACATTTCTGTTTCTGAAAAAATGAGAATGTGTAACTTGGGCTCAGACATGGCCTCTACCAGGTCTTACCCCTGGACTCATGCCAAGGCCTCCTAACTGGCCTTTGCTTACTATCTTACAGCCCTCATTTGTTCTCTGCACAATCCCAAAGTGATTTGGAAGAAATTAGCTCATGTCACACTTCTGTTTAAAACTCCCAGTGCCTTCCCATCACACTCAGGATGGAATCCAGATGCCTTTCCACCTGGCCACCACCCTGGCCTCCATCTACCTCTGACCTCACCTCTTGGTTCTCTCTGCCTTGCTGGGCTTCTCACTAGCTCTTCAACAACCCAAGATAGTTTCTACCCCAGGGCCTTTACATAGCATTTGCCTCTGCCCGGAAGGCTCCCACCCAGGTCCTTCCTACCCAGGGTGACTTCCTATCCATGTGGAGATGTCCCATTCAAGGCTCAGCTCAAATGTCTCCTCTTTGGAGACATCTTAGATACCCTCTCCACCTGTTTTTTTCTCTACTTCTTTTAAAATTATTCTAATTAAAGCTCCACACTCACTCATATTTCATTTCTTTAATACTTCACCAGCTAACACTAATCAGCTGTCTCTACTGAAAAGTTACTTTTTCTCCTCCTTCCACACCAAACTCTGGAAGAACGTCAGTTAGCACAGGTTACATTAAAGAATGGAGAATTCTACCTAAAGTACCTACACAAATTATTTGGAATGAAAGATTTGTTCTCCTTCCCCCTTTACCTTGATTTTACTTCACAGCATTTACAACTACTTGGATTTTAAATTTTCTATTGTGGGCTTGGTGCCCGTAGCTTAGTGGGTAGGGTGCCAGCCACATACACCGAGGCTGGTGGGTTTGAAACTGGCCCGAGCCTGCTAAACAACAATGACAACTGCAACAACAAAAAAATAGCCGGGTGTTGTAGTGGGCCCCTGTGGTCCCAGCTACTTGGGAGGATGAGGCAAGAGAAGTGAGCTATGATGCCACAGCACTCTACCGAGGGCAATATAGTAAGACTCTGTCTAAAATAAAATAAAACAAAATAAATACATAAATAAACAAATAAATTCTGTTGTGCTGCTTATTTACTGTCTGGCTTCCTCCACTACAATGGGGGCTTCATAAAAGTAGCTGCCTTACCTGTCTTGTTCTCCACTGGCTAATCCAGGTTCTGGCACAGAGAAGGTGCGTAATAGATATCATTTTAACAGATGAATGAATGACTCATTGGTCTAGCCCAATGAGGGAAGTCTTGGCAGTCCAATACAGTCTTGTGTTGGTGTTATGGACAGTATAAAACAAAACAGAATTTTAAAAGATTAGAGGAATTAATGGATTTATGGTGGTTGCGATGTGAGGCAAGGGTGGGCCACAGCCCAACAGCATCTGTGACTGACATGTGTAGAAAGCATTACTAAGTAGAGATGTCCCATCTCCCCTACCCTCCCCAGACTATTAGGCATGACTTCTCTTACAGTCGCCCCCTGGCATAGAGAAATGCACCCTCTACGTCCACATGGGCCCTGGCCCTCTGCAAAGCTCACTCACTGGCCCTCTTCCCTCCCAATCTGATCAGATGGGAGTCTCCCACAGGGTAGGATCCTATCACAAGGTGGGAGCCAGCAGACGCCTCCTATGTGGTACACAGACAAATGTTTTGTTTGCATAGTTGTATATTCATTTCACTGTGCTTTAGAAGAAAAATTATAGCTGCACAGAATACCTTTTATGGATATCACTGCATAAAATAAGATTAAATTTCAGGAGAAAAAACAAGTGAGTCAGTTCAAAGAAACCTGCTGAGTAAATGGCAGTTCAGGTAGTACCCTGTTAGAGCAGAGCAGGAAGACAGTGTGGACAGCTGTTAGGAACCATCATTCTTTTGTTGCATTTTCTCTCACCAACCTCTTCCAGGTGCCCATTTGCCCTTCCAGCTTTCCTCGTCTTCCCCAAGGTAGATACAGACACCTCACTGGATATGCAAGATGCAGTAGGACTTTTACTTTTAACTCCTCTCATTTTTTTTTTAAAATCTATTTTGTTTTATACTGTCCATAACACTAGCACAACACAAATATGTATAATTTATAATAAATAAATGTGTATGTATTTGGGAGAGACATGCTTCAAATTTGCATGTATTTGCTTATTTGTGTTTGCTGATGAGTTGTACCATCAAAGACACCAAAGATCCCTGATCAAGACTATGAAGTCAGCCTCCCCTTTGCCTCCTAGTCTCGGGCCTCTGCCCTGTTATCACAGGTCCACCTCCCCTGCGGCTGCTAGTTCCCCTTTCCAGGCATGGCTATGTCCCTGCCTGGATGAGAGGGAATTCATCTCTGAGACTCCCTAAAGTTACAGGGCCAAGCCCTAGCACCTCAGCCTGCAGGCCAAGTCTACGGAGACAAGGTTGTCTCCTTTCTGGTTTTTTTTGACCAGGCTGGGTTTGAACCCACCACCTCCGGCATATGGGGCTTGTGCCCTACTCCTTTGAGCTACTGGCGCTGCCCCTCCTTTCTGGCTTTTTAATATCCCTGGACACTATCGGAATTCTGGAGCAAAGAAGTAGTTACAGATAATCCAGTCAAGTGCTCATCTAATGTTTTAAGCAACTGATTTTCTTTCTTCCTTCCTTTCCCTTCCTTCCCTTCTCCTCCCCTCTTCTTCCTCCCTTCCCGTCCCCTTCTCTTCTCTGCTCTCTCTCTCTCTCTTTCAGATCCAGGATCTTGCTCTATTGCCCAGGCAATAGCAGCATCATTAAAGCTCACAGCAACCTAAAAGTCCTGGGCTCAAGTGGTCTTCTTGATTCATCCTCCTAATATCTAGGACTATAGGTGTATAGGTGCCTGGCTAATTTTTCCATTTTTTATAGAAATGGGGTATTGTTTTTCCTCAGGCTGGTCTTGAACTCCTGACCTCAAGCAATCTCCCTGTCTTGGTCTCCCAGAGTGCTAGGATTACAAGCACTAGCCACCGCAGCCAGTGGGCCTGAATATTAATTTTGAATGACAACTGTTTGGGTACCCTACGCAGTAAACACATAAGACCAGAGCTGCTCTAGGTAAAGGATGGTGGGTACCAAATATCTCTGACTACTCAGCAGAGCTCCTTTCTGGAATTCTGGGCCTTCTCACAAAACTACCTGAAAGCCACTGGTTTGGTCTACCCTGGGATACTGTGTATGAGAAAATAGAAACCGTGAAGTACAGGAATTCTCAATACAGCTGGGAATGCAGCACGAAACCAGCACTATTCCCCTTGCCTACCCCCATGTCCTGTCCTGGTGTAGGACCAGGCCCACAGGGCCTCTCTACACAGAATGAAGTTTACCGACTTTACTCATCTAGCCAGCACATTGTGGGATGAGCTGTTTCACTTAATTTTCTAGATGGATGCAGATCAACTCTTCAAATGTCAAAACACAAATAGTCCTTAAAAGTACTGCTTCTTACCTAGAGTCTGGCAACTCCCTGGAACTGTATGTAAAACGCTCATGGGCCTGGGTGTAATGGGGGGTAGGTTTCTAGGGAAAAGTTCTCCCATGATTCTCACCACACTCAAATGGATTTTACAGCAATCTGTAAAAGCTGATGCTAAAGAGGATTTGACCTTTCCTGATGACTCAGAGTCACAGTGAACCCCTCCTTTGTGCTATACCAGCACACTGGCATTCTGTGCTGCTTCTAGGCCTCAGCTCCCATTTGTCCCTACTGACACTGTGCGTCCTCAGTGTGGCCTACCTTCCCTACCAGGGTACATGAACCATGCTGCAGCCACCAGGGAGGGAAGCTCAGAGGGCTCACATGGACACTGGTGGTGACTGAGGCTGGGACTCAGGCTCTGATGATGGGGATTCCTGGGGGCTTCCTCTGAACCTCAGTTGTTATACTATCAGCCACTTCCCCATACCAATCAGATCTCCATTTTGGAGTTTAAAAGGACTGTGGCAATCATTTAGCCTTGTTTTGCTCAAACTTCACTCATTTGACTTTATGATTTTTGTCATGTCTGTTGTTGCTAGTACTGATTGTTATTTATTTAATCATTTTATTTAAACCATTTCACTTTTGTGCCCACTTAAATACAGCTTAAAAGAAAAGTTTAAATCACTATCATGCCCTTCAACCTAGCAGTCCACTTGTAGGTACTTATCTGGAAGATAAAAGTACATGCATGAGGATATTCACTGCAGTGCTATCTATAACCGCAAAATACTGGAAACTACCTAAATGTCCAAGCATAAGAGATCGGTTGAATGAACCATGGTGCATACACAGTGCAGCTATAAAAAGCAATGAAGAAGATCTCTGATTATGGAGTAATTTCCAGAGATACTGCTAAGTGAAAGAGCAAGATGCCAAATAACATGTACACTATGCTACCCTGGGTACAAGAAAGAAAGGAAAAGAAAATACATGTGAATCTGATTGTTTTTATAAAAAGAAACAAGGAAAGATATTCCCAAAGACAATCAGGCTGATAATCTATGCGATGGTGGGAATGAGGTGGAAGGGATTGAGGTGGGTGCTTCTTTGAACACATCTTTTATATAGTTTTAAGTCTGATAAATAGCTTATGAACACAACATAGCAGGTCATCTAATAACATCATTTCATTCAATGTCATTTCATTATAACACTGATGAGGGGAAAAAATTCAATTCTTGGCTGAGCCCAATGTCTGCGTGGAGTTTGCACATTCTTCCCCATCTCTGTAGGGTTCCTCCCACAGCCTACAGCTGTGCACATCGGGTTAGCTGGTGTGTCTACACAGTTCCAGTCTGAGAATGGGTATGTCTGAGTGTGCCCAGTGCTGGAATGGCATCCAGTCCAGAGCTGGTTCCTGCCTGGCACCCTGAGCTGCCAGAATAGACTCTGGCCATGAAAGCACCTGAACTGGAATAAATGGGTTGGAAAATGAATGAATACAAATGATGGCCAAATAAAAATTCATAAAGTAGAAAATAATCTTACAAATGCATGACAATAGACAATGCAGTATCAATGTACTCAAGAGCCCACCATATTTACAATTGTTTTTAAACTACGTGGTGGTAGGAGATGCTCCAGACGATTTTCCCTTTGCAAACATTTATTTGTTGATTTAATCCACCTTCACTCTGACCGCTGTTGTTGACTGATTCAACAAAAATTGGGTAAATAATTACCTTACTTGTTCTTACTAATCTTTCTTAAATGTATATACAGTTCACATGTATTTCCAGTGTTTAATATTAGGTCTTTACTTAGAAGTTTAGTGATGTTGGTTTGGCACCTGTGGCTCAAGTGGCTAAGGCGCCAGCCACGTACACCTAAGGTGGCAGGTTCAAATCCAGCCTGGGCCCACCAAACAACAATGATGGCTGCAACCAAAAAATAGCTGGGTGTTGTGGTGGGCGCCTGTGGTCCCAGCTACTTGGGAGGCTGAGGCAGGAGACTCGCTTGAGCCCAGGAGTTGGAGGTTGCTGTGAGCTGTGATGCCATAGCACTCTACCCAGGGGGATAGCTTGAGGCTCCTGTCCCAAAAAAAAAAAAAAAAAAAAAAAAAGTTTAGGGATGTTTTTGTGACCAGAATATGCCGTAGGAACTTAATTCCTCTTTATATCAATTAGCCTGTGGTAAAATTGGTTTCTTTATACATTGTTTCCCTTAAGTTGTACTTTCCAAGAGCCCACTGATGATATCAAAGAAGGACTTATTATACTTGACTATATTCCCTCAGTTTGGGGACAGGTAAAGTATTGGGGTGGATATGGGGGGAGGAAGAACTGCAAATATATCTTGAACTCTTTGTTTACTAATAATAAACAATTCTAAGTAGAACAATTCTGAAGCTCTTTTAGTTGTATTGTAGGGTTGAGCAAATATTAATAAATGTGTTGATGCTCTTAGGAACTAGGGCTCTTACGTGGCAAAGGAGACATATAAATCTGGATTGGAGAGGACAAGGAAAAACTCTGTATAAATTGGCTGGAATCAGAGGTACTGGTATGAACTTATCATTTCTAAAATATACATATGTATGCATGTGTAATATGTACTTCGTGTATGTATACACATATTTCCACCTTTATCCACTGAATGGACTGAACAGCAGACATTCCAATAGCAACAGCACATTCAGTGCCCAGATCTTGGTTTCTAATGCCATTGCCCATAAAAAGGAACCAGAGCTTTGCAGAGAAATGGCTAATTCCAGAGACTGGTAGAGCAGGTGTGAGATAAATATAGAATACCCTGTTATATCAGAAAGTAAGCATAACAGACAGCTTGAAAAAATGGCGGAGGCTTATCACAAGGATAGAACAGTCAGCTTACAAGGGTTCCCAAAGGCCAACTCTGAGACAATTTGACCACCAAAATAATTAAATACAGCAATTAAAAAACTGCAATCCATGAGTCCATGTCAATAAGATAAATAAATAAGTGAAAAGAAAGGAGGGATTGCACTCAGAAAGCTGAGGTCTGACTTTTAACCATGAAGAGAGCACTAACGTTGGAAAGTCAGCAGTCTGTGACCATCACGGCAAAGCCCTTCAGGCTGGGCTCTTCAGTGAACGCCAAACTGAACGGGGGATTTCAGTGAGGCACAGGGTATCTGCATGATCTCAAAGTGTCTATCTTCCCATGCACTCCTTAGTAGTTGTGAAGAGTGAAAAAAAGTAGTTACACAGAGGAGAAACTGACCAAATGAACATCACTGGGTTGGGACAGAAGGACATCATGTGCCTTCCAAGTGTGACACCCTGAGAAGGACATGACATCACCCATATTCTAGCCAAGAATGAACAAACTCAGTCTAATCTTCACGTCAGACAGAGACAAAATGGGGAACATTTTATTATAACAAAGGTGAAGGAGGTTCCGTATTCTTTAAAAAAAGAGTCAACATCATAAAAGAGAAAGCAAGGCTGTGGAAATGTTCCAAAGTAAAGGAAGCTGGAGACGTGACAATTTAAGTTTCCATCCAAACCTGGACTGGCTCTTGCACTGGAGGGGAGAAGGTGCTAGAAAGGACATTATTAGGCCAATAAGGACAACTGGAACACGAAGAGCAGGAAAGTAGTACACACATGAGACAGTATCCTGCACTGTGGCCACAAATGAGGACACTGACTCTTAGCAAATACACACTGGAGCGTTAGAAGGAGAGGGGGTGATGGAAGTGGCTTGCCTTACTCCTCCCCAAAGTGTGTATGTAGGTGGGAGTTGTGTGTGTAGAGAGAGAAAACACACATAGGAAAGCAAAAGGCATAAAATGTTATAGGGACAGGGTGTAAACAGGTAAAGGGATAAATGGGTGTGCTTTATACTATTTTTGTTTATGCAACTTTCTGTAAATTCGAAATTATTTCCAAGTAAAAAGTTCAAAAAATACTACTATAAGCATCAAACCAGTATAAGTAGAAAGCAATTATTCATTTGTTTTGATGAATAAACAAAAAGGTGCCAATGCCTGTAGCATCCATTTACAAAGGGAGACTGACAAATATCAGGGAGGTATTTAAAGACCTGCCACACCAAATATGCAGCCCCCTGCCCACCCCCACCTGGAGATAATCACTCCAAATAAGAGCTTCCTTATTACATCCTTCAAGGCCCTCTCTGCACTACCTAAAACCATCTCCATATCCTGCATTGGGGGACATGATGACCACAGAGGGACTGGGTGGGAGGCCCTGTCCCAGGGTGCCCTGGGCTCTTCTCCCCGCACTGCCGGTTTGCTGCCTCATGGAAACAAGCACCTACACCCCGGTTCCCATGCTGGGTGCCATGGCCCCTAATCTCCCATATTCCAGCACCTAGCCTGCACCCTGCTACACAACCAGAGTCTCCAGCCTCTGGGAGTCAAGTAATATGCTCATAATCTCGCAGCCTATGATGCTGCAAGACTGGGATCAGGAACCCAAATCTCCAAATGTTCTTGTTTCAGTGGGCCCCACCCAGGCCCTCCCATAGCCTCTATCATTTCTGCAAGGGCCTCAAAGGTGGGAAAGGATTTGTACATCCATGTTCATAGCAACACTATTCACAACAGCTGAAAAGTGGAAACAATCCAAGTGACATCAACAGAGGAATGGATAGGAAAATATGGTCTATCCATATTGGAATTATGGAATTATTATTCAGCCTTAAAAAGGAAGGGAAGTCTGTTACATGTTACACCACGGAGGAGCCCTAAAGATGTCGTGCTCAGGGAGCCAAGCCAGGCACAAAAAGAAATTTAATTCCACTTAAATAAGGTACCTAGAGTCAAATCCATGAAGACAGAAAGTAGACTGGGAGTTACAGAAGAGAGGAGGGAATGGAGAGTTGTTTAGTGGGCAGAGCTTCAGTTCTGCAAGATGGATGGTGATGATGGGTGTACAGCAGTATGAAGTACTTAACACTTCTGAACTGTGCACTTAAAAATGGTTCAGAAGGTAAATTTTGCATGATTTGTGTTTTACCACAGTTTTTTTTTTAAAGGCAGAAAAGGCCACATCTTCCTACTTGTCCAGGCAGTGGCTATGCTGAAAAGAGCTGGTGCAGGCCACAAGAGACCTGAGGACCATTGGGCCCAAAGACGTTACCTTCTAACTCTCAATATGGCAATACTGGCCAAATCTTTGAGCTTCCCCAGTATTCTGATTTTTCAAATAACAGTAATAATTCATCAGCTTGCCTGGGATAATGTCCATTCTAATCTGATTAATATTTGGTAAGTGATGTGCTTTTCAGGGAAATGGCAGGCATGACCTCTCAATAGTCTTTGACTTTACAATTTCAAGGATTTTCTGAATTGCCCTCCATGTTCCATATTCCAGAAATCAGCAAGGACAGATGATAAAAAGAGGGGAAAAGGAGAATAAAAAGGCCTTCAAAAGGCTAAGAGAAGGAGGTAAGATGACACCGTTGCTGGTTCCCTTGGAAATAAGGGCAGGGCTGCATGCTATTGGCTGGCTTTGGAGCCAAATTTCAAGAAGTGAACTGCCCCTGGCAATGACAGAGAGTATGTGCACTGAGTATTGGGAGTGCCCCTTCCTTTGTTTTTTATTATCGTCTACTGGACAGCAGGAGACTGAATTCAGAATGGTATTCCAAGAAGTTCCTCTTCAGAGGATTTGTCCTAATTCACCTTCAATCTTCCTCTGTATCCTAGTTAAGCCCATTTGAAAAGCTGGCAGCCCCACATCTCTCTACAGTAACTGAGCCTGCCAATTATTCTCCTCCCTCTCTTTCCATGATTTCATACACTCACACATTTATGTATTATAGGAATTAACAGAGAATGGGCCCCCTAGAAACTTGACAGGGTGCCCAAGCACAATCTACCCCACCCCATGCCTTACTCTTACCCTCCTCCACCTTCCAGGGTTCCCATTCTATGCTCTCATGTGACATGCTGAACACAGTAGCATTGACGTCCTCACTTGTAATATCCTGAGGGTTGGGCATTTGGACTCTTACTCTACAGAGAGGACAATGAATTCCCCAGAGCCACATAGCTGCGACTGGGATTCAGGTCCAATCTCCAGTCAGGCTCTGGTTTGCTCCAGTCAGAACATTGCCATGCATGGGTCTGGCTTTGGTGTTATTATAAGAGCTGGAAATGAGGCCAGGTTACATTTCATTTCAAAAAAGATTAAAAAAAAAAAAACAAAAAACGCAGCAATGCTGGGACTCTCAACTCCCAGGCACTCCTCAAATCCCAGTTAACCTGCCTGGCAGGTTCAATGTCAGTCCTGTTGCTTCCACTACATGCCCTTGCTGGAATTCCAAGAAAGGAGCAGGCTTTGAAGGTCAGGCTGTACAATTAATGCTTTTTTCCATAGGCAAAAAGTAATAGTCTAGCCCTATTTTTCAAAGAGTTCAAACAATTCAATCTCTTGTCTTAGATCTACTTACTAAGTTACTGCTCTAAGTAAATACAAAAAGACATGACTGAAGGGCAAGCTAAGAAATGAGCACGCTGAGGCTTCCTGGGCAGAGTGAACGCTTGTTTCACTACAGGGACAACACCATCCCTCCTCTTCCTTTTGATATTTAATTTCTAAAAATTAGGGGTCCTGTGATTTCTTGGTTTCAGAATGAGTCGCTTATCACTTGGGACCCAAGGCAGAGCAAATTTTGTTGCAAACTGGGGATGGGTGTGGAGGGTCTGGGTGCACATTCATCTCACACAGTTTCCTCGTCTGGGCTTCACTGTGGAGGAGGTGTGAATTCTGGGTGCATTTGTAAAAAAAAAAAAAAACATTAATGCCACATTCAAATCAGGTCACAGCAAAACTGTGCCTTGTGACCACCTGTCATTTTTATGCCTGTGTCTTGCCCATCTTTTTAAGTAAAGATTTCACTACTAAAATGTGGGTGGCAGGTTATGCAGCAAGGAACCAGTGCCAGCATTTCTTTCCTTAAGAGGTACCTGTGTCTGTTTGTTACAAATAGGCTGTTAACAAGCCTCTAGATTTAGGGATACCAAAAGGCTCTTGCTAGAGAAAAAATAATATGAAGAAGAAAACAGCCACATGTCTACCTCAAATTAGGAAGGGAGAAGATGGGCCTGAGTGAGATGGGGAATACCCAGAAACAGTGTGGCTTTCTGGGGGAGAATCTGTTATCTCTGTGGCCTCAGCATCCATGCCCCCACTTCAGATAAACACACCTCATGTTTTATGAGGAAGCCACCATGGGGTAGACTCATCACTCAGGCTAGGATGTCTCTGGGGGGTGGGGATGGGGAGAGGACCGAAGCCAGGCCCACAGGTTCCACATGCATCAGCCCCAGTGGTTCAGCTGCAGCCACTGGTAAGGACAGATTTCCTCTCCACTGGGTGGCTAAGCTGGCAGGATGCAAGCCTATAGTTGTACCTGGGCCCTCTCCCATCCAAGCTTCTCAAGAACATAAACAATAAGGACACTTTTTGCTTAAGCCACTCTGAGTTGAATTTCTAAATCTTGTGACCACAAGAGCAACCAATGCACCTTCATTAAAAAAAAAAAAAGTCATCATGTGAATTATATTTTCTATAATCATAGTTTCCAGATGGGGAAAAAGAGGTCCAGCATGTAAGGACACCATTAACCAACCATCCGAGGCATATAATAAACCTGGATGCTAAGACAGACACCATCTGCACTATTTCCATGGTTTACAACATGAATGAGAAAATGTGCCAATGTCCTTCCAATTCACAAGAATTAACTGCTGCACAATTTAAAATAAAGATAACACAGACATAATCTAGGGAGAAAACACACACCAACCATACCTTCAAATGTGAGACTAATTAAAAGAGAAATATACAATTCAAAAAGCTCCAAAATACAACTGCTATTGTCTAGCAGGACTGGTCCATGAAAGTTTATTTCCTTTTTTTAAATGCCCATGGTGTAGTCTCCGTGGCCGGCACTGACGTGGACTCAGACCCGAGCCCCCTCTAGTGCTCAGAGGCTACTGCCACCGCCCACCCAGCTGCCAGCCTGCTTGCCTAGCCAGCCCTGGGCTCAAAAGTTTATTTCTTTACAGTGAGCCAAGTAGGAAGATGGCAGGCCCATCATACCTAAAATGATTAATATATTCAAATTAGGAGGGCACCAAAACTGCCAAGACGGTCACTGAAGAGCCACCAAGCTCTGAAGTTACCAACTGTCTCAGCAAGGTTTCTGGGGAGATTCCTGGGTCCTATCTGGCACAATCAGGCTGAGTAAGTCCCTGGGAACCATGCTTTTGCTGGCTGATGACAATTCCTCCCCCATGCCCTGCACAGGACACCTGGGCTCAGTGTCCAGGAGCCTCCACTCCACTACAAACAGCCCAAGCTGAAATGGCGGCCTTCCTAAGCTGACCTGAAGCCCTCATACTCTGGGACTGGGCCACCCAGCTGACTAATTTGATTGTGATTTCGGGCCCAAGCCTTCCCTGTCCACATCATTGTTAGTCATGACTAAGGCCTTGTTAGAGAGCATCCCTTAAAAGGACTGGAACAAAAGAGGTAGCATCTTTCCAAAACAAAATTGAAAGAACACAGTGTACAAAATGAGGCAAAGATGTCCATTTTTCCCCAGTGTGGCTATAAGACAGCTAGGCCTAGGTTTAGGTAGACCATTTTCTATGTATTAACAACTACAAGAAAAAATTGAAATCACCCAAATAACCAAGTAGGTATGGCCTACCTTGAGTTTTCTCCTTATTTCCCCACCAAAGTGATATTTGTTGGCAAAAGTTTCCCAGGCCAAAAAAGAATTCCTAAACCAAAATGTTCACTATGCACACTGAACAGAAATGAAAGCAGGCTGGAGATCTCAGCCTTTAAAAAGAGGACCAGTTATAGCCTAAGAACATGGGGAAAAGGGAGGGGGAAAGGAGAGGGGGAAAGGAGAGGAAGGAGGGTGATTGGAGGGATCACCTCTATGGTTTATCTTACAAGGGTACAAGTGAATCTTTCTAAAAAAAAGTAGAATACAAACATCTTAGATATTGTCTTAACACAATAACTAAGAAAATGACATGAAGGTTATGTTAACCAGTTTGATGAAAATATTTCAAATTGTATATGAAAACACCACACTGCACCCCATGATTGCATTAATGTACACAGCTGTGATTTAATTAAAAAAAAAAAAAAAAAAAGAGGACCAGTTGGCGCCAGAGAGACATTTTGATTATACTTACCAAAATATGATCGTTGTATTCACTGATAAATGCCAAGAAAATCATGATGGGGCTAGCGGGGTGGGGGTGGAGGCATGTTCTGGCTGCAGAATTGCAGGCAACTCCCAAAGGCGAATGAGTTCCCGCTCACTGATCCAGTGAGTGGCTCTGTTACAGCTTTAGATGTCGTGGCCTGGGAGCTCACACAGTCCCTGCTGACAGGGCTGGCTGGGTAGAGGTGGCTTCAGAGCAGCCCCTGCAAGCCCAGGAGAATGGCTCATGGGAAGTTCTCCCCACATCCATAGCAAACCACACCCAGGATGCTGAGAAGAGACTGAGTTCACTCCAGGAAGTATGGCTGGACCTTCCCTCCAGTGAGCAAAGCCCCTGGCCCACTTCTACCAAGTATCAAACTCCTCCTCATCTCTCCCCAGCTCCCATGCCCAGGGCCACGGCCAAAGACCCCACCTGTATGGCCGTGAGCCTGGCCCATGACACAAGCAACTGGACAGTTCAAGTTTGCTTAATCCCAGAGGAAATGCTCTTCAGTTCAAGGTTTTAGCTTCTAAACAAGAGGGAGGTAGAAAATTAGCCAGAATCATTCCCAAGGGCAAAAAGAGGAATGATTCTGCTTATTGAACATATATGCACCACATACAAGTGGGCCTCGTTACAAACACAGGCCTTTTAAAAAATCTTACTGTAAGAGTCAAAGGGATTATATCAGATCACCTGATTCCCCAGGTAAACATACTCAATCTCACTAAACACAAACCCCCTTTCTTCCCTTAGGATGCTGGATACAAATCATAATCCTGGAGTATCAGGAATAATTACAACAGCAGTAAGGATAAAGAGGACAATAGTAACAGTGATCGCAGGAGCAGCAACAAAGGACATGGCACTTAACGTGGGCCAAGCACTGTTCCCAACACATTACACATAGTCATTCATCTAACTCCAGTAATGATACACAAAATAGGAATTATTTGTTATCCTCTTTTTACAGATGAGGAAACCTAGGTACAGGATTATGAGTATGAAACCTGGCTCCAGGTCACCCATTGGATGAGGGCATGACTCGTACCAGATCTGTGTGGGACAAACAGCCCACAGATGCATCTGGCTGGTTGTCTAAAATGAGATATGCCAGTGTCAGGAATGAAGAGAGGCACCAACTGTACACATATGAGGGGTCAGGAGTTAGGTGGGGAAGGACACATACAGCAGCCTTGCTCTTGGGCAGGCTGGCAACATGGGAGCAGGGCAGTGTACGTGAGTTCACTCACCTTCATTCTCCCCACTCGTCTTGACGCCTTTGGAACCACCCTCTGTACCTTTAGCCTTCTCAGCATCTTCCTGGGCATCCTCAGCAGGCCCTTTCTCCTCATCTTCTTCTTCCCCGACGTTTTTATAGTTTGGTCTTTTCTGCACCCGCCTCTTGCCCTTGTGCTTATTCATCTCAAGGGACCGCTCCAGCGTCTCAGTGGGTTTAATGAAGCACCGAATGCTGGGCTTAGCCTAGGGAAGTCGAACAAAGACAACAGGTGAATCTGAGCACTGGACTATCCTAAGAAATAATCCCCAAAACATAAGTGCTACTTCCTAATCTATTATTATGCCTACTGTCAACACCACATTATCAAATAATCAAAACAATAACGCCCAGTAACATTAATTGCCCACAGTCCTAAGTCAGAAATGCTGCACTTTACTAATATAGCCCTATGTGTCAATTGTTTGCATAAGAAAAACACTTTTGATTAACATTTTTATGGCACTAAGTGCCAGATGTTGCCCGGAGTGCCCTGACTATATTATCTCACTTTAACATTGCAGCAACCCCATGAGATACTACTGTGTCATCCTCATTTTCCTGACAAAGAAAGGAAAGCTCAGAGACATTAAACGATCTATCTGCCCAAGGTCACACAGACAGGAGGTGGCAGAGCTGGGATTCAAAACCCCATACTGTGTCTTAGCTACAACACACTGACGTTATTGTTAATTTCGACTTTAGAAAGAAACCATGTATGACTACAGGAAATGGAACACACATGTGCCTTGTTATTATATAAATAAATAACTAAAAAGAAAAAACAAGGTATACGGGGTGTAGTCAATGCTGGCTCTCTTTAGAAAGGGAGGCTGGCAAGTATCAGCAATGAGTCAAAGATCAGCTTACCTCAAAGGAAGAAGATTTTCCCTGGAAAGTCAGAGGCTTGAAAGGGAAATTTTTAAAAGCCTATGTCACCTGTTCCTGTCTCGTGCTGCTGTATCTCAGTCTTCATAACAACCATGATATATAGGAATTATTAGTCTCATTTTACAGTTGAGAAAATAGAGGCATAGAAGAGATAAGTCCAACATTACAGGAAAGAATTCCTGTAGGAATTCCTGCAGGTCAGAATTTGAACTGGAGCCTGCCCATCTCCAAAGCCTAAGCTCTTCCTAAAATAACAGTGTTTCACCAGGACTCAAGCTTAGCTCCATATCTAGTATTCTTTAAAGAGTATATTTATATATACCTGCAAATGGACCAGGTCTAGAATGGAGCAAAAGGCAAAAGAAACTGATTTGTTTGGGGCAGGATTTTGATGAAAGTATTTTTCTCTTTCCAGAGTGTGGACAATGTTCAGACATCATTTGTCATAAAAAAAAAAAAAAAGTTTTAAAATATACTTTTCCATTATCTTTATATGGATTATCTATCTTCTGATTTTACCCAAACAACCACCAATTATACTCTGGGGTCCATCGTACCTTACTAATAAGTGGAATGTACTCAAGGAACACAGATTAATTTCAATAACTCTCAAAACAAAACTCAATGGAAAGCTAAATTAGCATCTAAATCTAAACATTAATTTTTATTTATCCACTTTGGATTATTCAACCACAAAAATGACAGATAAATTCAGCCATGATTCTACTGTCCAGGAGACCCAGATTGTGTATTACAAATGTCAACAACCAAGAGCCCAGAGGTAGGAGCCTTCTGAGTATACATGACTTGACAGATGGCATCCATCAAAGCACACTTAGGCACTGTGCTGTGTGAGCAAAGGCAGCCCTGTGCAGCCTCCTCCTCGTCTCTTGAAGGACCTGAGCCTGGGTTAGGCTCCCAAAATGAGGTGACTCACATCCTCTCATCATCACCTACTCCAGGGAATTTTAGACCATGCTACACGGTAATCGAAACATTTGAAACAGAAAATCAAGGCCAAACACAGAGCAAATCCATCCTAGTTAGAAGTTATGAGAAGAAATTCACACCAATAGAAGGAAAAAAACCCTCGTGAAGCTCAAGATCAGCAGTTCTCAACCTGTGGGTCACGACTCACAGGAACTGTATTAAAAGGTTGAGGCATTAGGAAGGTTGAGAACCACTGCTCCACATGAACTTTGAGGTACAGAACAACTGGCAGAACTTCAGAAAGTGAAACAAGTGCTTGGGGCCCAGGGCCAGCCAGTGTGGTCTGACCCCCAGCCCAGTTGGACCTTTCACCAGCTGTGGGGCCTATCTGAGCCTTAGGTTCCTTGTCTAAAACAAAGTGAGAGTAATTCTGCCCTCTTAGAACTAAAAGAAATTATGGATATAAAGCTCCTTTAGAGCCTAGTGAAACAGTAAGCATTCTGTTACAATGGTTATCTTATTTTCTCCACCTGCTTCCAAAAAAAGAAAGAAAAATTAACTATAAAATGAATTAAAAAACTTTCCAAAGGGATCTGCTTTTCTCAATGATCAGGTGTTTGGCAGGGAGGCACACTTACTGAGAATTTTCAAACCTTTAAAATGTAACCGTCCGGTAAACAGCTGGAAATAACCTAAATGTCCGTTGATAGGAGAGTGGTTAGATAATTATGGTCTGTTTGTGCACACAGAGGGAATCCACATAGATATTGAAAAGACTGAGGCCTTTTTATTCCCAACCAAAATGATGTAGACATAGCAACAGGATGAAAAAAGGAGAACAGATCACACAGTAGGTCCCTTTCAGATAAAGCTTTTCAAAGGCTACACATGATAGTATAAACATGACTTTTCCTGGAAAGATGTGTAGGAATTGGCATTTCATTTTTGAGGAACTAAAACAAGTAGGGACACTGCATGTGTACCCCCATGAGCACATTCATGGTTCTTCATTTTATTCCCTTCTATTTGGTTTAAAATTTCTAATCATATACACCTGTTAACATTAGGTAAAAAATTCAATAGGGGTCATTTGGACATTGGGGATATGGACTACTTTTGCTTCCTTTTATTCTTTTATATTTAAAAAAAACCCGATTTTTTTTTTAATCTCAATATTAACAACATCGAACACCACCATTAGCTCAGAGAAGCTCTTAGATTAGCTGGGAGGTGGGTGGAGATTTGTGACCATCCCTGCTGCTCTAGTCACAATCCTTCTGGCTATCAGCCTCTCAGGAATCTTACGATTATGCTGGATGTTCTGACATGTTCCAGACTGAAGACCCTCAGGAGAAGCATCTCTGTCCCTTTTCTCCCTACTGTGCTCTCAACACTAACCCACAGGGCCCAGAGCAGAGCAGGGGCTCCAGTAACCTCATGGTTATAGGAGTGAGTGCCTGCAAGAGACAGCATCCAAAGTAAAACACACAACAGCAAAAAAGAAAGAAAAAAGCCACATTGTACTTAGCACAATTAAAAAGTTCAAGAAAGTAGGAAAAGCCCACTATAGAATAAAAAATCTGAAAGCCATTTGGTTTATCTTCACATAAAGAAAGTATACAACGTATATTCCAGAGAAAAGTATTCTGCAAACAAAGTCTACATTTCTCAAATGCCTTAAGTTCAGGATTTCCCAGGGCTAAGCTCCCAGTGCCCTCCTCATCAGCTGCAGTGCTTCTGCCAGGCACCAGACCAGAACACTCAGAGGCCTTGAGCTCTCAGGGCTGGACACTGGGCTGGCTTTCATAGTCAAGATCAGCTGAGGGTCAATGGGATCCCAGGGGTGCCTCCCAGGCCTACCTACTCCCTAAAGGATCTACACCTGCCTCCTGATCCATGAAGCCTCCCATCCACCCTTCACTTCTCCATCTAACACGTTGGTCCTTGCTTTTTAAGAAGCCAATACTCCAGGGAAGGCAACTCCCCCAGGGTTAGCAATGACTAAGACTTTTCAGGGTCTGAGGGGATCAGAATACAGGCTCTACAAGGGCAGTAACAAGGGTCAGGAAAGAGGAGAGAAATAAGCAAGGGCCTGTGCCTGAGTGAGGGAGATGAGGCACATCCCTGAGGAGACAGACATCAAACAAGGTGCTCTCCACTGGGTCTGGGAGTGCCAGCTTAGAGAGGCCTGGACATGGGGCTGCACATGAGAAAGCAAGCTGTAAGCAGTGAGTCAGTTTTTGATTAAAAAAACCCCAAACTGGAGGAGGCCCGGGTATCCATCAATCCACAAATGGATCGACAAACTGTGGTATGTGTACTCCATGAAATACTATGCAGCCATGGAATACTATGCAGCCATGGAGAGGGATAGAGACTTTATGTCCTTCATGTTCTCATGGATGGAGCTGGAAGATGATGTTCTTAGCGGAGAATCACAGGAGCGGAAGAAAAGGTATCCAATGTACACACCCCTATTATGAAATTAATTTATACCTTTTATATGAAAGCTATAACCTAATAACAGCCTAAGAATACAAGGAGGGGGGCAGGAGAGGGGAGGGGAGAATGGGTGGAGGGAGGGGGATTGGAAGGATCACGTCTGTGGTTTATCTTACCATGGTACAAGTAAATCTTTCTAAGAGTATAATATGAACATTTTAACACAATAACTAAGAAAATGACATGATGGCTATGTTAACCAGTTTGATGGAAGTGTTTCAGATTGTGTGTGAAAATACCACACTGTACCCCAGAAGTGCATTAATGTACATAGTTACCATTCAATAAAAAAGGAAAAAAAAAAAAAAAAAAA